>NC_139253.1:62374208-62922727 GCF_977018435.1 Lepisma saccharinum | reverse complement strand
CTACAATCATGCACAAATTGATTGCTTACTTTATTGTTATGAGAGTTTCCATGGTAACTAAGCATGAATGTTAGACGTGGATTAAATTTTTCCTGTTGACCCAATAGAGAGCTTCGACCTGATTTTATTGAGTGCAAAATCACTTCTGTATCTTCTATAGTAACGGAGATATGCGAGTTTGAAATTTTATATGATGTTTTTGTAAAACGTGATGGCTTAGGATGTATTATATTGTTTCAACAATCAAAGTGTTTATTTCAAATCTCCACGACGACGACTACAATCATGCACAAATTGATTGCTTACTTTATTGTTATGAGAGTTTCCATGGTAACTAAGCATGAATGTTAGACGTGGATTAAATTTTTCCTGTTGACCCAATAGAGAGCTTCGACCTGATTTTATTGAGTGCAAAATCACTTCTGTATCTTCTATAGTAACGGAGATATGCGAGTTTGAAATTTTATATAATGTTTTTGTAAAACGTGATTTCTTAGGATGTATTAGATTGTTTCAACAATCAAAGTTGTTATTTCAAATCTCCACGACGACGACTACAATCATGCACAAATTGATTGTTTACATTATTGTTATGAAAGTTTCCATGGTAACTAAGCATGAATATTACACATGGATTAAATTTTTTCTGAAGAGCCACTAGAGAGCTTCGATCTGATTTCATTGAGTGTAAAATAACTTCTGTATCTTCTATAGTAACGGAGATATGCGAGTTTGAAATTTTATATAATATTTTTGTAATACGTGATGGCTTAGGATGTATTATATTGTTTCAACAATCAAAGTTGTTATTTCAAATCTCTTCGACGACGACTTCAATCATGCACAAATTGATTGTTTACTTTATTGTTATGAAAGTTTCCATTTTAACTAAGCATGTATATTAAACATGGATTAGCTTTTTTCTGAAGAGCAACTAGAGAGCTTCGACCTGATTACATTGAGTGTAAAATCAATTCTGTATCTTCCATAGTAACGGAGATATGCGAGTTTGAAATTTTATATAATGTTTTTGTAAAACGTGATGCCTTAGGATGTATTACATTGTTTCAACAATCAAAGTGTTTATTTCAAATTCCACGACGACGACTAGAATCATGCACAAATTGATTGTTTACTTTATTGTTATGAGAGTTTCCATGGTAACTAAGCATGAATATTAAACATTGATTAATTTTTTTTTGATGACCCATTAGAGAGCTTCGACCCGATGATATTGTGTGCAAAATCACTTCTGTATCTTCTGTAGTAACGGAGATATGCGAGTTTGAAATTTTATGTCATGTTTTTGTAAAACGTGATGGCTTAGGATGTAATAGATTGTTTCAACAATCAAAGTGGTTATTTCACATTTCCACGACGACAACTACAATAATGCACAAATTGATTGTTTACTTTATTGTTATGAAAGTTTCCATGGTAACTAAGCATGAATATTACACATGGATTAAATTTTTTCTGAAGAGCCACTAGAGAGCTCCGACCTGTTTACATTCAGTGTAAAATCACTTCTGTATTTTCCATAGTAACGGAGATATGCGAGTTTGAAATTTTGTATCATGTTTTTGTAAAACGTGATGGCTTAGGATGTATATTATATTGTTTCAACAATCAAAGCGGTTATTTCAAATCTCCACGACGACGACTACAATCATGCACAAATAGATTGTTTACTTTATTGTTATGAGTGTTTCCATGGTAACAAAGCCTGAATATTACACAAGGATTAGTTTTTTCTGAAGAGCCACTAGAGAGCTTCGACCTGATTATATTGAGTGTAAAATCAATTCTGTATCATCCATAGTAACGGAGATATGTGAGTTTAAAATTTTGTATCATGTTTTTGTAAAACGTGATGGCTTAGGATGTATTATATTGTTTCAACAATCAAAGTTGTTATTTCAAATCTCCACGACGACGACTACAATCATGCACAAATTGAATGTTTACATTATTGTTATGAAAGTTTCCATGGTAACTAAGCATGAATATTACACATGCATTAAATTTTTTCTGAAGAGCCACTAGAGAGCTTCGATCTGATTTCAATGAGTGTAAAATGACTTCTGTATCTTCTATAGTAACGGAGATATGCGAGATTGAAATTTTATATAACATTTTTGTAAAACGTGATGCCTTAGGATGTATTACATTGTTTCAACAATCAAAGTGTTTATTTCAAATCTCCACGACGACGACTACAATCGTGCACAAATTGATTGTTTACTTTATTGTTATGAGAGTTTCCATGGTAACTAAGCATGAATATTACATAGAATGGATTAAGTTTTTTTTGATGGCCCAATAGAGAGCTTCGACCTGATGATTTTGAGTGCAAAATCGCTTCTGTATCTTCTATAGTAACGGAGATATGCGAGTTTGAAATTTTATATAATGTTTTTGTAAAACGTGATGCTTTAGGATGTGTTACATTGTTTCAACAATCAAAGTGGTTATTTCAAATCTCCACGACGACGACTACAATCATGCACAAATTGATTGTTTACTTTATTGTTATGAGAGTTTCCATGGTAACTAAGCATGAATATTAAACATGGATTAAATTTTTTTTGATGACCCAATAGAGAGCTTCGACCTGATGATATTGTGTGCAAAATAACTTCTGTATCTTCTGTAGTAACGGAGATATGCGAGTTTGAAATTTTATATCATGTTTTTGTAAAACGTGATGGCTTAGGATGTATTAGATTGTTTCAACAATCAAAGTTGTTATTTCACATTTCCACGACGACAACTACAATCATGCACAAATTGATTGTTTACTTTATTGTTATGAAAGTTTCCATTTTAACTAAGCATGAATATTAAACATGGATTAATTTTTTTCAGAAGAGCCACTTGAGAGCTTCGACCTGATTACATTGAGTGTAAAATCACTTCTGCATCTTCCATAGTAACGCAGATATGCGAGTTTGAAATTTTGTAACATGTTTTTGTAAAACGTGATGCCTTTGGATGTATTATATTGTTTCAACAATCAAGGTGGTTATTTCAAATCTCCACGACGACGACTACAATCATGCACAAATTGATTGCTTACTTTGTTGTTATGAGAGTTTCCATGGTAACTAAGCATGAATGTTAGACATTGATCAAATTTTTCCTGATGGCCCAATAGAGAGCTTCGACCTGATGATATTGAGTGCAAAATCACTTCTGTATCTTCTATAGTAACGGCGATGTGCGAGTTTGAAATTTTATATAATGTTTTTGTAAAACGTGATGGTTAGGATGTATTAGAATGTTTCAACAATCAAAGTGTTTATTTCAAATCTCAACGGCGACGACTACAATCTTGCACAAATTGATTGTTTACTTTATTATTATGAGAGTTTCCAAGATAACTAAGCATGAATATTAAACATGGTTTAATTTTTTTTGTTGACCCAATAGAGAGCTTCGACCTAATGATATTGAGTGCAAAATCACTTCTGTATCTTCTATAGTAACGGAGATAATCGAGTTTGAAATTTTATATAATGTTTTTTAAAACGTGATGGCTTAGGATGTATTAGATTTTTTCAACAATCAAAGTGTTTATTTCAAATCTCCACGACGACGACTACAATCATGCACAAATAGATTGTTGAATTTATTGTTATGAGAGTTTCCAAGGTAACTAAGCATGAATATTAAACATGGTTTAATTTTTTTTGTTGACCCAATAGAGAGCTTCGACCTAATGATATTGAGTGCAAAATCACTTCTGTATCTTCTATAGTATAGGAGATATGCGAGTTTGAAATTTTATATAATGTTTTTGTAAAACGTGATGGCTAAGGATGTATTAGATTGTTTCAACAATCAATGTGTTTATTTCAAATCTCAACGACGACGACTACAATCATGCACAAATAGATTGTTGAATTTATTGTTATGAGAGTTTCCAAGGTAACTACGCATGAATATTAAACATGGATTAAATTTTTTTGATGACCCAATAGAGAGCTTCGACTTGATAATATTGAGTGCAAAATCACTTCTGTATCTTCTATAGTAACGGAGATATGCGAGTTTGAAATTTTATATAATGTTTTTGTAAAACGTGATGGCTTAGGATGTATTAGATTGTTTCAACAATCAAAGTGGTTATTTCAAATCTCCACGATGACGACTACAATCATGCACAAATAGATTGTTTACTTTATTGTTATGAGTGTTTCCATGGTAACAAAGCCTGAATATTACACATGGATTAGTTTTTTTCTGAAGAGCCACTAGAGAGCTTCGACCTGATTATATTAAGTGTAAAATCAATTCTGTATCATCCATAGTAACGGAGATATGAGAGTTTGAAATTTTGTATCACGTTTTTGTAAACCGAGATGGCTTAGGATGTATTAGATTGTTTCAACAATCAAAGTTGTTATTTCAAATCTCCACGACGACGACTACAATCATGCACAAATTGATTGTTTACATTATTGTTATGAAAGTTTCCATTTTAACTAAGCATGAATATTACACATGGATTAATTTTTTTCTCAAGAGCCACTAGAGAGCTTCGACCTGATTACATTGAGTGTAAAATCACTTCTGCATCTTCCAAAGTAACGGAGATATGCGAGTTTGAAATTTTGTATCATGTTTTTGTAAAACGTGATGGCTTAGGATGTATTATATTGTTTCAACAATCAAAGCGGTTATTTCAAATCTCCACGACGACGACTACAATCATGCACAAATTGATTGCTTACTTTATTGTTATGAGAGTTTCCATGGTAACTAAGCATGAATGTTAGACGTGGATTAAATTTTTCCTGTTGACCCAATAGAGAGCTTCGACCTGATTTTATTGAGTGCAAAATCACTTCTGTATCTTCTATAGTAACGGAGATATGCGAGTTTGAAATTTTATATGATGTTTTTGTAAAACGTGATGGCTTAGGATGTATTATATTGTTTCAACAATCAAAGTGTTTATTTCAAATCTCCACGACGACGACTACAATCATGCACAAATTGATTGCTTACTTTATTGTTATGAGAGTTTCCATGGTAACTAAGCATGAATGTTAGACGTGGATTAAATTTTTCCTGTTGACCCAATAGAGAGCTTCGACCTGATTTTATTGAGTGCAAAATCACTTCTGTATCTTCTATAGTAACGGAGATATGCGAGTTTGAAATTTTATATAATGTTTTTGTAAAACGTGATTTCTTAGGATGTATTAGATTGTTTCAACAATCAAAGTTGTTATTTCAAATCTCCACGACGACGACTACAATCATGCACAAATTGATTGTTTACATTATTGTTATGAAAGTTTCCATGGTAACTAAGCATGAATATTACACATGGATTAAATTTTTTCTGAAGAGCCACTAGAGAGCTTCGATCTGATTTCATTGAGTGTAAAATAACTTCTGTATCTTCTATAGTAACGGAGATATGCGAGTTTGAAATTTTATATAATATTTTTGTAATACGTGATGGCTTAGGATGTATTATATTGTTTCAACAATCAAAGTTGTTATTTCAAATCTCTTCGACGACGACTTCAATCATGCACAAATTGATTGTTTACTTTATTGTTATGAAAGTTTCCATTTTAACTAAGCATGTATATTAAACATGGATTAGCTTTTTTCTGAAGAGCAACTAGAGAGCTTCGACCTGATTACATTGAGTGTAAAATCAATTCTGTATCTTCCATAGTAACGGAGATATGCGAGTTTGAAATTTTATATAATGTTTTTGTAAAACGTGATGCCTTAGGATGTATTACATTGTTTCAACAATCAAAGTGTTTATTTCAAATTCCACGACGACGACTAGAATCATGCACAAATTGATTGTTTACTTTATTGTTATGAGAGTTTCCATGGTAACTAAGCATGAATATTAAACATTGATTAATTTTTTTTTGATGACCCATTAGAGAGCTTCGACCCGATGATATTGTGTGCAAAATCACTTCTGTATCTTCTGTAGTAACGGAGATATGCGAGTTTGAAATTTTATGTCATGTTTTTGTAAAACGTGATGGCTTAGGATGTAATAGATTGTTTCAACAATCAAAGTGGTTATTTCACATTTCCACGACGACAACTACAATAATGCACAAATTGATTGTTTACTTTATTGTTATGAAAGTTTCCATGGTAACTAAGCATGAATATTACACATGGATTAAATTTTTTCTGAAGAGCCACTAGAGAGCTCCGACCTGTTTACATTCAGTGTAAAATCACTTCTGTATTTTCCATAGTAACGGAGATATGCGAGTTTGAAATTTTGTATCATGTTTTTGTAAAACGTGATGGCTTAGGATGTATATTATATTGTTTCAACAATCAAAGCGGTTATTTCAAATCTCCACGACGACGACTACAATCATGCACAAATAGATTGTTTACTTTATTGTTATGAGTGTTTCCATGGTAACAAAGCCTGAATATTACACAAGGATTAGTTTTTTCTGAAGAGCCACTAGAGAGCTTCGACCTGATTATATTGAGTGTAAAATCAATTCTGTATCATCCATAGTAACGGAGATATGTGAGTTTAAAATTTTGTATCATGTTTTTGTAAAACGTGATGGCTTAGGATGTATTATATTGTTTCAACAATCAAAGTTGTTATTTCAAATCTCCACGACGACGACTACAATCATGCACAAATTGAATGTTTACATTATTGTTATGAAAGTTTCCATGGTAACTAAGCATGAATATTACACATGGATTAAATTTTTTCTGAAGAGCCACTAGAGAGCTTCGATCTGATTTCAATGAGTGTAAAATGACTTCTGTATCTTCTATAGTAACGGAGATATCCGAGATTGAAATTTTATATAACATTTTTGTAAAACGTGATGCCTTAGGATGTATTACATTGTTTCAACAATCAAAGTGTTTATTTCAAATCTCCACGACGACGACTACAATCGTGCACAAATTGATTGTTTACTTTATTGTTATGAGAGTTTCCATGGTAACTAAGCATGAATATTACATAGAATGGATTAAGTTTTTTTTGATGGCCCAATAGAGAGCTTCGACCTGATGATTTTGAGTGCAAAATCGCTTCTGTATCTTCTATAGTAACGGAGATATGCGAGTTTGAAATTTTATATAATGTTTTTGTAAAACGTGATGCTTTAGGATGTGTTACATTGTTTCAACAATCAAAGTGGTTATTTCAAATCTCCACGACGACGACTACAATCATGCACAAATTGATTGTTTACTTTATTGTTATGAGAGTTTCCATGGTAACTAAGCATGAATATTAAACATGGATTAAATTTTTTTTGATGACCCAATAGAGAGCTTCGACCTGATGATATTGTGTGCAAAATAACTTCTGTATCTTCTGTAGTAACGGAGATATGCGAGTTTGAAATTTTATATCATGTTTTTGTAAAACGTGATGGCTTAGGATGTATTAGATTGTTTCAACAATCAAAGTTGTTATTTCACATTTCCACGACGACAACTACAATCATGCACAAATTGATTGTTTACTTTATTGTTATGAAAGTTTCCATTTTAACTAAGCATGAATATTAAACATGGATTAATTTTTTTCAGAAGAGCCACTTGAGAGCTTCGACCTGATTACATTGAGTGTAAAATCACTTCTGCATCTTCCATAGTAACGCAGATATGCGAGTTTGAAATTTTGTAACATGTTTTTGTAAAACGTGATGCCTTTGGATGTATTATATTGTTTCAACAATCAAGGTGGTTATTTCAAATCTCCACGACGACGACTACAATCATGCACAAATTGATTGCTTACTTTGTTGTTATGAGAGTTTCCATGGTAACTAAGCATGAATGTTAGACATTGATCAAATTTTTCCTGATGGCCCAATAGAGAGCTTCGACCTGATGATATTGAGTGCAAAATCACTTCTGTATCTTCTATAGTAACGGCGATGTGCGAGTTTGAAATTTTATATAATGTTTTTGTAAAACGTGATGGTTAGGATGTATTAGAATGTTTCAACAATCAAAGTGTTTATTTCAAATCTCAACGACGACGACTACAATCTTGCACAAATTGATTGTTTACTTTATTATTATGAGAGTTTCCAAGATAACTAAGCATGAATATTAAACATGGTTTAATTTTTTTTGTTGACCCAATAGAGAGCTTCGACCTAATGATATTGAGTGCAAAATCACTTCTGTATCTTCTATAGTAACGGAGATAATCGAGTTTGAAATTTTATATAATGTTTTTTAAAACGTGATGGCTTAGGATGTATTAGATTTTTTCAACAATCAAAGTGTTTATTTCAAATCTCCACGACGACGACTACAATCATGCACAAATAGATTGTTGAATTTATTGTTATGAGAGTTTCCAAGGTAACTAAGCATGAATATTAAACATGGATTAAATTTTTTTGATGACCCAATAGAGAGCTTCGACCTGATGATATTGAATGCAAAAACACTTCTGTATCTTCTATAGTAACGGAGATATGCGAGTTTGAAATTTTATATAATGTTTTTGTAAAACGTGATGCCTTAGGATGTATTACATTGTTTCAAAAATCAAAGTGTTTATTTCAAATCTCTACGACGACCACTTCAATCATGCACAAATTGATTGCTTACTTTGTTGTTATGAGAGTTTCCATGTTAACTAAGCATGAATGTTAGACATTGATTAAATTTTTCCTGATGGCCCAATAGAGAGCTTCGTCCTGATGATATTGAGTGCAAAATCACTTCTGTGTCTTATATAGTAACGGCGATATGCGAGTTTGAAATTTTATATAATGTTTTTGTAAAACGTGATGGTTAGGATGTATTACATTGTTTCAACAATCAAAGTGTTTATTTCAAATCTCCACGACGACGACTACAATCTTGCACAAATTGATTGTTTACTTTGTTATGAGAGTTTCCAAGGTAACTAAGCATGAATATTAAACATGGTTTAATTTTTTTTGTTGACCCAATAGAGAGCTTCGACCTAATGATATTGAGTGCAAAATCACTTCTGTATCTTCTATAGTATAGGAGATATGCGAGTTTGAAATTTTATATAATGTTTTTGTAAAACGTGATGGCTAAGGATGTATTAGATTGTTTCAACAATCAATGTGTTTATTTCAAATCTCAACGACGACGACTACAATCATGCACAAATAGATTGTTGAATTTATTGTTATGAGAGTTTCCAAGGTAACTACGCATGAATATTAAACATGGATTAAATTTTTTTGATGACCCAATAGAGTGCTTCGACCTGATAATATTGAGTGCAAAATCACTTCTGTATCTTCTATAGTAACGGAGATATGCGAGTTTGAAATTTTATATAATGTTTTTGTAAAACGTGATGGCTTAGGATGTATTAGATTGTTTCAACAATCAAAGTGGTTATTTCAAATCTCCACGATGACGACTACAATCATGCACAAATAGATTGTTTACTTTATTGTTATGAGTGTTTCCATGGTAACATAGCCTGAATATTACACATGGATTAGTTTTTTTCTGAAGAGCCACTAGAGAGCTTCGACCTGATTATATTAAGTGTAAAATCAATTCTGTATCATCCATAGTAACGGAGATATGAGAGTTGGAAATTTTGTATCATGTTTTTGTAAAACGAGATGGCTTAGGATGTATTATATTGTTTCAACAATCAAAGTTGTTATTTCAAATCTCCACGACGACGACTACAATCATGCACAAATTGATTGTTTACATTATTGTTATGAAAGTTTCCATGGTAACTAAGCATGAATATTACACATGGATTAAATTTTTTCTGAAGAGCCACTAGAGAGCTTCGATCTGATTTCATTGAGTGTAAAATGACTTCTGTATCTTCTATAGTAACGGAGATATGCGAGTTTGAAATTTTATATAATATTTTTGTAAAACGTGATGCCTTAGGATGTATTACATTGTTTCAACAATCAAAGTGTTTATTTCAAATCTCTACGACGACGACTTCAATCATGCACAAATTGATTGTTTACTTTATTGTTATGAAAGTTTCCATTTTAACTAAGCATGAATATTACACATGGATTAATTTTTTTCTGAAGAGCCACTAGAAAGCTTCGACCTGATTACATTGAGTGTAAAATCACTTCTGCATCTTCCAAAGTAACGGAGATATGCGAGTTTGAAATTTTGTATCATGTTTTTGTAAAACGTGATGGCTTAGGATGTATTATATTGTTTCAACAATCAAAGCGGTTATTTCAAATCTCCACGACGACGACTACAATCATGCACAAATTGATTGCTTACTTTATTGTTATGAGAGTTTCCATGGTAACTAAGCATGAATGTTAGACGTGGATTAAATTTTTCCTGTTGACCCAATAGAGAGCTTCGACCTGATTTTATTGAGTGCAAAATCACTTCTGTATCTTCTATAGTAACGGAGATATGCGAGTTTGAAATTTTATATAATGTTTTTGTAAAACGTGATGGCTTAGGATGTATTATATTGTTTCAACAATCAAAGTGTTTATTTCAAATCTCCACGACGACGACTACAATCATGCACAAATAGATTGTTTATTTTATTTTTTTGAGAGTTTCTATTGTAACAAAGCCTGAATATTACATATGGATTAATTTTTTCCTGATGGCCAATAGAGAGCTTTGACCTGATGATATTGAGTGCAAAATCACTTCTGTATCTTCCATAGTAACTGCGATAAACGAGTTTCAAATTTTATAGAATGTTTTTGTAATACGTGATGGCTTAGTATGTATTATATTGTTTCAACAATCAAAGTTGTTATTTCATATCTCTTCGACGACGACTTCAATCATGCACAAATTGATTGTTTACTTTATTGTTATGAAAGTTTCCATTTTAACTAAGCATGAATATTACACATGGATTAATTTTTTTCTGAAGAGCCACTTGAGAGCTTCGACCTGATTACATTGAGTGTAAAATCACTTCTGCATCTTCCATAGTAACGGAGATATGCGAGTTTGAAATTTTGTATCATGTTTTTGTAAAACGTGATGGCTTAGGATGTATTATATTGTTTCAACAATCAAGGTGGTTATTTCAAATCTCCACGACGACGACTACAATCATGCACAAATTGATTGTTTACTTTATTGTTATGAGAGTTTCCATGGTAACTAAGCATGAATATTAAACATGGATTAATTTTTTTTTGATGACCCAATAGAGAGCTTCGACCTGATGATATTGTGTGCAAAATCACTTCTGTATCTTCTGTAGTAACGGAGATATGCGAGTTTGAAATTTCATATCATGTTTTTGTAAAACGTGATGGCTTAGGATGTATTAGATTGTTTCAACAATCAAAGTGGTTATTTCAAATCTCCACGACGACGACTACTATCATGCACAAATTGATTGTTTACTTTATTGTTATGAGAGTTTCCATGGTAACTAAGCGTGAATATTAAACATGGATTAAGTTTTTTTTGATGCCCCAAAAGAGAGCTTCGACCTGATGATATTGAGTGCAAAATCGCTTATGTATCTTCTATAGTAACGCAGATATGCGAGTTTGAAATTTTATATAATGTTTTTGTAAAACGTGATGCCTTAGGATGTGTTACATTGTTTCAACAATCAAAGTGTTTATTTCAAATCTCCACGACGACGACTACAATCATGCACAAATTGATTGTTTACTTTATTGTTATGAGAGTTTCCATGGTAACTAAACATGAATATTAAACATGGATTAAATTTTTTTTTAATTCCCAATAGAGAGCTTCGACCTGATGATATTGTGTGCAAAATCACTTCTGTATCTTCTGTAGTAACGGAGATATGCGAGTTTGAAATTTTATATCATGTTTTTGTAAAACGTGATGGCTTAGGATGTATTAGATTGTTTCAACAATCAAAGTGGTTATTTCACATTTCCACGACGACAACTACAATCATGCACAAATTGATTGTTTACTTTATTGTTATGAAAGTTTCCATTTTAACTAAGCATGAATATTACACATGGATTAATTTTTTTCTGAAGAGCCACTTGAGAGCTTCGACCTGATTACATTGAGTGTAAAATCACTTCTGCATCTTCCATAGTAACGGAGATATGCGAGTTTGAAATTTTGTAACATGTTTTTGTAAAACGTGATGGCTTAGAATGTATTATATTGTTTCAACAATCAAGGTGGTTATTTCAAATCTCCACGACGACGACTACAATCATGCACAAATTGATTGTTTACTTTATTGTTATGAGAGTTTCCATGGTAACTAAGCATGAATATTAAACATGGATTAAATTTTTTTGTTGACTCAATTGAGAGATTCGACCTGATGATATTGAGTGCAAAATCACTTCTGTATCTTCTATAGTAACGGAGATATGCGAGTTTGAAATTTAATATAATGTTTTTGTAAAACGTGATGGCTTAGGATGTATTAGATTGTTTCAACAATCAAAGTGTTTATTTGAAATCTCCACGACGACGACTACAATCATGCACAAATAGATTGTTGAATTTATTGTTATGAGAGTTTCCAAGGTAAGTAAGCATGAATATTAAACATGGATTAAATTTTTTTGATGACCCAATAGAGAGCTTCGACCTGATAATATTGAGTGCAAAATCACTTCTGTATCTTCTATAGTAACGGAGATATGCGAGTTTGAAATTTTATATAATGTTTTTGTAAAACGTGATGGCTTAGGATGTATTAGATTGTTTCAACAATCAAAGTGGTTATTTCAAATCTCCACGACGACGACTACAATCATGCACAAATAGATTGTTTACTTTATTGTTATGAGTGTTTCCATGGTAACAAAGCCTGAATATTACACATTGATTAGTTTTTTTCTGAAGAGCCACTAGAGAGCTTCGACCTGATTATATTGAGTGTAAAATCAAATCTGTATCATCCATAGTAACGGAGATATGAAAGTTTGAAATTTTGTATCATGTTTTTGTAAAACGTGATGGCTTAGGATGTATTATATTGTTTCAACAATCAAAGTTGTTATTTCAAATCTCCACGACGACGACTACAATCATGCACAAATTGATTGTTTACATTATTGTTATGAAAGTTTCCATGGTAACTAAGCATGAATATTACACATGGATTAAATTTTTTCTGAAGAGCCACTAGAGAGCTTCGATCTGATTTCATTGAGTGTAAAATAACTTCTGTATCTACTATAGTAACGGAGATATGCGAGTTTGAAATTTTGTATCATGTTTTTGTAAAACGTGATGGCTTAGGATGTATTATATTGTTTCAACAATCAAAGCGGTTATTTCAAATCTCCACGACGACGACTACAATCTTGCACAAATTGATTGTTTACTTTATTGTTATGAGAGTTTCCAAGGTAACTAAGCATGAATATTAAACATGGTTTAATTTTTTTTGTTGACCCAATAGAGAGCTTCGACCTAATGATATTGAGTGCAAAATCACTTCTGTATCTTCTATAGTATAGGAGATATGCGAGTTTGAAATTTTATATAATGTTTTTGTAAAACGTGATGGCTAAGGATGTATTAGATTGTTTCAACAATCAATGTGTTTATTTCAAATCTCAACGACGACGACTACAATCATGCACAAATAGATTGTTGAATTTATTGTTATGAGAGTTTCCAAGGTAACTACGCATGAATATTAAACATGGATTAAATTTTTTTGATGACCCAATAGAGAGCTTCGACCTGATAATATTGTGTGCAAAATCACTTCTGTATCTTCTATAGTATAGGAGATATGCGAGTTTGAAATTTTATATAATGTTTTTGTAAAACGTGATGGCTAAGGATGTATTAGATTGTTTCAACAATCAATGTGTTTATTTCAAATCTCAACGACGACGACTACAATCATGCACAAATAGATTGTTTACTTTATTGTTATGAGTGTTTCCATGGTAACAAAGCCTGAATATTACACATGGATTAGTTTTTTTCTGAAGAGCCACTAGAGAGCTTCGACCTGATTATATTAAGTGTAAAATCAATTCTGTATCATCCATAGTAACGGAGATATGAGAGTTGGAAATTTTGTATCATGTTTTTGTAAAACGAGATGGCTTAGGATGTATTATATTGTTTCAACAATCAAAGTTGTTATTTCAAATCTCCACGACGACGACTACAATCATGCACAAATTGATTGTTTACATTATTGTTATGAAAGTTTCCATGGTAACTAAGCATGAATATTACACATGGATTAAATTTTTTCTGAAGAGCCACTAGAGAGCTTCGATCTGATTTCATTGAGTGTAAAATGACTTCTGTATCTTCTATAGTAACGGAGATATGCGAGTTTGAAAATTTATATAATATTTTTCTAAAACGTGATGCCTTAGGATGTATTACATTGTTTCAACAATCAAAGTGTTTATTTCAAATCTCTACGACGACGACTTCAATCATGCACAAATTGATTGTTTACTTTATTGTTATGAAAGTTTCCATTTTAACTAAGCATGAATATTACACATGGATTAATTTTTTTCTCAAGAGCCACTAGAGAGCTTCGACCTGATTACATTGAGTGTAAAATCACTTCTGCCTCTTCCAAAGTAACGGAGATATGCGAGTTTGAAATTTTGTATAATGTTTTTGTAAAACGTGATGGCTTAGGATGTATTATATTGTTTCAACAATCAAAGTGTTTATTTCAAATCTCCACGACGACGACTACAATCATGCACAAATAGATTGTTTATTTTATTTTTTTGAGAGTTTCTATTGTAACAAAGCCTGAATATTACATATGGATTAATTTTTTCCTGATGGCCAATAGAGAGCTTTGACCTGATGATATTGAGTGCAAAATCACTTCTGTATCTTCCATAGTAACTGCGATAAACGAGTTTCAAATTTTATAGAATGTTTTTGTAATACGTGATGGCTTAGGATGTATTATATTGTTTCAACAATCAAAGTTGTTATTTCATATCTCTTCGACGACGACTTCAATCATGCACAAATTGATTGTTTACTTTATTGTTATGAAAGTTTCCATTTTAACTAAGCATGAATATTACACATGTATTAATTTTTTTCTGAAGAGCCACTTGAGAGCTTCGACCTGATTACATTGAGTGTAAAATCACTTCTGCATCTTCCATAGTAACGGAGATATGCGAGTTTGAAATTTTGTATCATGTTTTTGTAAAACGTGATGGCTTAGGATGTATTATATTGTTTCAACAATCAAGGTGGTTATTTCAAATCTCCACGACGACGACTACAATCATGCACAAATTGATTGTTTACTTTATTGTTATGAGAGTTTCCATGGTAACTAAGCATGAATATTAAACATGGATTAAATTTTTTTTGATGACCCAATAGAGAGCTTCGACCTGATGATATTGTGTGCAAAATCACTTCTGTATCTTCTGTAGTAACGGAGATATGCGAGTTTGAAATTTCATATCATGTTTTTGTAAAACGTGATGGCTTAGGATGTATTAGATTGTTTCAACAATCAAAGTGGTTATTTCAAATCTCCACGACGACGACTACTATCATGCACAAATTGATTGTTTACTTTATTGTTATGAGAGTTTCCATGGTAACTAAGCGTGAATATTAAACATGGATTAAGTTTTTTTTGATGGCCCAAAAGAGAGCTTCGACCTGATGATATTGAGTGCAAAATCGCTTATGTATCTTCTATAGTAACGCAGATATGCGAGTGTGAAATTTTATATAATGTTTTTGTAAAACGTGATGCCTTAGGATGTGTTACATTGTTTCAACAATCAAAGTGTTTATTTCAAATCTCCACGACGACGACTACAATCATGCACAAATTGATTGTTTACTTTATTGTTATGAGAGTTTCCATGGTAACTAAGCATGAATATTAAACATGGATTAAATTTTTTTTGATTTCCCAATAGAGAGCTTCGACCTGATGATATTGTGTGCAAAATCACTTCTGTATCTTCTGTAGTAACGGAGATATGCGAGTTTGAAATTTTATATCATGTTTTTGTAAAACGTGATGGCTTAGGATGTATTAGATTGTTTCAACAATCAAAGTGGTTATTTCACATTTCCACGACGACAACTACAATCATGCACAAATTGATTGTTTACTTTATTGTTATGAAAGTTTCCATTTTAACTAAGCATGAATATTACACATGGATTAATTTTTTTCTGAAGAGCCACTTGAGAGCTTCGACCTGATTACATTGAGTGTAAAATCACTTCTGCATCTTCCATAGTAACGGAGATATGCGAGTTTGAAATTTTGTAACATGTTTTTGTAAAACGTGATGGCTTAGGATGTATTATATTGTTTCAACAATCAAGGTGGTTGTTTCAAATCTCCACGACGACGACTACAATCATGCACAAATTGATTGTTTACTTTATTGTTATGAGAGTTTCCATGGTAACTAAGCATGAATATTAAACATGGATTAAATTTTTTTGTTGACCCAATAGAGAGCTTCGACCTAATGTTATTGAGTGCAAAATCACTTCTGTATCTTCTATAGTAACGGAGATATGCGAGTTTGAAATTTAATATAATGTTTTTGTAAAACGTGATGGCTTAGGATGTATTAGATTGTTTCAACAATCAAAGTGTTTATTTGAAATCTCCACGACGACGACTACAATCATGCACAAATAGATTGTTGAATTTATTGTTATGAGAGTTTCCAAGGTAAGTAAGCATGAATATTAAACATGGATTAAATTTTTTTGATGACCCAATAGAGAGCTTCGACCTGATAATATTGAGTGCAAAATCACTTCTGTATCTTCTATAGTAACGGAGATATGCGAGTTTGAAATTTTATATAATGTTTTTGTAAAACGTGATGGCTTAGGATGTATTAGATTGTTTCAACAATCAAAGTGGTTATTTCAAATCTCCACGACGACGACTACAATCATGCACAAATAGATTGTTTACTTTATTGTTATGAGTGTTTCCATGGTAACAAAGCCTGAATATTACACATTGATTAGTTTTTTTCTGAAGAGCCACTAGAGAGCTTCGACCTGATTATATTGAGTGTAAAATCAAATCTGTATCATCCATAGTAACGGAGATATGAAAGTTTGAAATTTTGTATCATGTTTCTGTAAAACGTGATGGCTTAGGATGTATTATATTGTTTCAACAATCAAAGTTGTTATTTCAAATCTCCACGACGACGACTACAATCATGCACAAATTGATTGTTTACATTATTGTTATGAAAGTTTCCATGGTAACTAAGCATGAATATTACACATGGATTAAATTTTTTCTGAAGAGCCACTAGAGAGCTTCGATCTGATTTCATTGAGTGTAAAATGACTTCTGTATCTTCTATAGTAACGGAGATATGCGAGTTTGAAATTTTATATAATATCTTTGTAATACGTGATGGCTTAGGATGTATTATATTGTTTCAACAATCAAAGTTGTTATTTCAAATCTCTTCGACGACGACTTCAATCATGCACAAATTGATTGTTTAATTTATTGTTATGAAAGTTTCCATTTTAACTAAGCATGTATATTACACATGGATTAGCTTTTTTCTGAAGAGCAACTAGAGAGCTTCGACCTGATTACATTGAGTGTAAAATCAATTCTGTATCTTCCATAGTAACGGAGATATGCGAGTTTGAAATTTTATATAATGTTTTTGTAAAACGTGATGCCTTAGGATGTATTACATTGTTTCAACAATCAAAGTGTTTATTTCAAATCTCCACGACGACGACTACAATCATGCACAAATTGATTGTTTACTTTATTGTTATGAGAGTTTCCATGGTAACTAAGCATGAATATTAAACATTGATTAATTTTTTTTTGATGACCCAATAGAGAGCTTCGACACGATGATATTGTGTGTAAAATCACTTCTGTATCTTCTATAGTAACGGAGATATGCGAGTTTGAAATTTTATATCATGTTTTTGTAAAACGTGATGGCTTAGGATGTAATAGATTGTTTCAACAATCAAAGTGGTTATTTCACATTTCCACGACGACAACTACAATAATGCACAAATTGATTGTTTACTTTATTGTTATGAAAGTTTCCATGGTAACTAAGCATGAATATTAAACATGGATTAAATTTTTTTGATGACCCAATAGAGAGCTTCGACCTGATAATATTGAATGCAAAAACACTTCTGTATCTTCTATAGTAACGGAGATATGCGAGTTTGAAATTCTATATATAATGTTTTTGTAAAACGTGATGCCTTAGGATGTATTACATTGTTTCAAAAATCAAAGTGTTTATTTCAAATCTCTACGACGACCACTTCAATCATGCACAAATTGATTGCTTACTTTGTTGTTATGAGAGTTTCCATGGAAACTAAGCATGAATGTTAGACATTGATTAAATTTTTCCTGATGGCCCAATAGAGAGCTTCGTCCTGATGATATTGAGTGCAAAATCACTTCTCTGTCTTATATAGTAACGGCGATATGCGAGTTTGAAATTTTATATAATGTTTTTGTAAAACGTGATGGTTAGGATGTATTACATTGTTTCAACAATCAAAGTGTTTATTTCAAATCTCCACGACGACGACTACAATCTTGCACAAATTGATTGTTTACTTTATTGTTATGAGAGTTTCCAAGGTAACTAAGCATGAATATTAAACATGGTTTAATTTTTTTTGTTGACCCAATAGAGAGCTTCGACCTAATGATATTGAGTGCAAAATCACTTCTGTATCTTCTATAGTAACGGAGATATGCGAGTTTGAAATTTTATATAATGTTTTTGTAAAACGTGATGGCTTAGGATGTATTAGATTGTTTCAACAATCAAAGTGGTTATTTCAAATCTCCACGAGGAAGACTACAATCATGCACAAATAGATTGTTTACTTTATTGTTATGAGAGTTTCCATGGTAACAAAGCCTGAATATTACACATGGATTAGTTTTTTTCTGAAGAGCCACTAGAGAGCTTCGACCTGATTATATTAAGTGTAAAATCAATTCTGTATCATCCATAGTAACGGAGATATGAGAGTTTGAAATTTTGTATCATGTTTTTGTAAAACGAGATGGCTTAGGATGTATTATATTGTTTCAACAATCAAAGTTGTTATTTCAAATCTCCACGACGACGACTACAATCATGCACAAATTGATTGTTTACATTATTGTTATGAAAGTTTCCATGGTAACTAAGCATGAATATTACACATGGATTAAATTTCTTCTGAAGAGCCACTAGAGAGCTTCGATCTGATTTCATTGAGTGTAAAATGACTTCTGTATCTTCTATAGTAACGGAGATATGCGAGTTTGAAATTTTATATAATATTTTTCTAAAACGTGATGCCTTAGGATGTATTACATTGTTTCAACAATCAAAGTGTTTATTTCAAATCTCTACGACGACGACTTCAATCATGCACAAATTGATTGTTTACTTTATTGTTATGAAAGTTTCCATTTTAACTAAGCATGAATATTACACATGGATTAATTTTTTTCTCAAGAGCCACTAGAGAGCTTCGACCTGATTACATTGAGTGTAAAATCACTTCTGCATCTTCCAAAGTAACGGAGATATGCGAGTTTGAAATTTTGTATCATGTTTTTGTAAAACGTGATGGCTTAGGATGTATTATATTGTTTCAACAATCAAAGCGGTTATTTCAAATCTCCACGACGACGACTACAATCATGCACAAATTGATTGCTTACTTTGTTGTTATGAGAGTTTCCATGGTAACTAAGCATGAATGTTAGACGTGGATTAAATTTTTCCTGTTGACCCAATAGAGAGCTTCGACTTGATTTTATTGAGTGCAAAATCACTTCTGTATCTTCTATAGTAACGGAGATATGCGAGTTTGAAATTTTATATAATGTTTTTGTAAAACGTGATGGCTTAGGATGTATTATATTGTTTCAACAATCAAAGTGTTTATTTCAAATCTCCACGACGACGACTACAATCATGCACAAATAGATTGTTTATTTTATTTTTTTGAGAGTTTCTATTGTAACAAAGCCTGAATATTACATATGGATTAATTTTTTCCTGATGGCCAATAGAGAGCTTTGACCTGATGATATTGAGTGCAAAATCACTTCTGTATCTTCCATAGTAACTGCGATAAACGAGTTTCAAATTTTATAGATTGTTTTTGTAATACGTGATGGCTTAGGATGTATTATATTGTTTCAACAATCAAAGTTGTTATTTCATATCTCTTCGACGACGACTTCAATCATGCACAAATTGATTGTTTACTTTATTGTTATGAAAGTTTCCATTTTAACTAAGCATGAATATTACACATGGATTAATTTTTTTCTGAAGAGCCGCTTGAGAGCTTCTACCTGATTACATTGAGTGTAAAATCACTTCTGCATCTTCCATAGTAACGGAGATATGCGAGTTTGAAATTTTGTATCATGTTTTTGTAAAACGTGATGGCTTAGGATGTATTATATTGTTTCAACAATCAAGGTGGTTATTTCAAATCTCCACGACGACGACTACAATCATGCACAAATTGATTGTTTACTTTATTGTTATGAGAGTTTCCATGGTAACTAAGCATGAATATTAAACATGGATTAAATTTTTTTTGATGACCCAATAGAGAGCTTCGACCTGATGATATTGTGTGCAAAATCACTCCTGTATCTTCTGTAGTAACGGAGATATGCGAGTTTGAAATTTCATATCATGTTTTTGTAAAACGTGATGGCTTAGGATGTATTAGATTGTTTCAACAATCAAAGTGGTTATTTCAAATCTCCACGACGACGACTACTATCATGCACAAATTGATTGTTTACTTTATTGTTATGAGAGTTTCCATGGTAACTAAGCGTGAATATTAAACATGGATTAAGTTTTTTTTGATGGCCCAAAAGAGAGCTTCGACTTGATGATATTGAGTGCAAAATCGCTTATGTATCTTCTATAGTAACGCAGATATGCGAGTTTGAAATTTTATATAATGTTTTTGTAAAACGTGATGCCTTAGGATGTGTTACATTGTTTCAACAATCAAAGTGTTTATTTCAAATCTCCACGACGACGACTACAATCATGCACAAATTGATTGTTTACTTTATTGTTATGAGAGTTTCCATGGTAACTAAGCATGAATATTAAACATGGATTAAATTTTTTCTGAAGAGCCACTAGAGAGCTTCGACCTGATTATATTGAGTGTAAAATCAAATCTGTATCATCCATAGTAACGGAGATATGAAAGTTTGAAATTTTGTATCATGTTTTTGTAAAACGTGATGGCTTAGGATGTATTATATTGTTTCAACAATCAAAGTTGTTATTTCAAATCTCCACGACGACGACTACAATCATGCACAAATTGATTGTTTACATTATTGTTATGAAAGTTTCCATGGTACCTAAGCATGAATATTACACATGGATTAAATTTTTTCTGAAGAGCCACTAGAGAGCTTCGATCTGATTTCATTGAGTGTAAAATAACTTCTGTATCTTCTATAGTAACGGAGATATGCGAGTTTGAAATTTTATATAATATCTTTGTAATACGTGATGGCTTAGGATGTATTATATTGTTTCAACAATCAAAGTTGTTATTTCAAATCTCTTCGACGACGACTTCAATCATGCACAAATTGATTGTTTACTTTATTGTTATGAGTGTTTCCATGGTAACAAAGCCTGAATATTACACATTGATTAGTTTTTTTCTGAAGAGCCACTAGAGAGCTTCGACCTGATTATATTGAGTGTAAAATCAATTCTGTATCTTCCATAGTAACGGAGATATGCGAGTTTGAAATTTTATATAATGTTTTTGTAAAACGTGATGCCTTAGGATGTATTACATTGTTTCAACAATCAAAGTGTTTATTTCAAATCTCCACGACGACGACCACAATCATGCACAAATTGATTGTTTACTTTATTGTTATGAGAGTTTCCATGGTAACTAAGCATGAATATTAAACATTGATTAATTTTTTTTTGATGACCCAATAGAGAGCTTCGACCCGATGATATTGTGTGTAAAATCACTTCTGTATCTTCTATAGTAACGGAGATATGCGAGTTTGAAATTTTATATCATGTTTTTGTAAAACGTGATGGCTTAGGATGTAATAGATTGTTTCAACAATCAAAGTGGTTATTTCACATTTCCACGACGACAACTACAATAATGCACAAATTGATTGTTTACTTTATTGTTATGAAAGTTTCCATGGTAACTAAGCATGAATATTACACATGGATTAAATTTTTTCTGAAGAGCCACTAGAGAGCTCCGACCTGTTTACATTCAGTGTAAAATCACTTCTGTATTTTCCATAGTAACGGAGATATGCGAGTTTGAAATTTTGTATCATGTTTTTGTAAAACGTGATGGCTTAGGATGTATATTATATTGTTTCAACAATCAAAGCGGTTATTTCAAATCTCCACGACGACGACTACAATCATGCACAAATAGATTGTTTACTTTATTGTTATGAGTGTTTCCATGGTAACAAAGCCTGAATATTACACAAGGATTAGTTTTTTTCTGAAGAGCCACTAGAGAGCTTCGACCTGATTATATTGAGTGTAAAATCAATTCTGTATCATCCATAGTAACGGAGATATGCGAGTTTAAAATTTTGTATCATGTTTTTGTAAAACGTGATGGCTTAGGATGTATTATATTGTTTCAACAATCAAAGTTGTTATTTCAAATCTCCACGACGACGACTAAAATCATGCACAAATTGATTGTTTACTTTATTGTTATGAGAGTTTCCATGGTAACTAAGCATGAATATTACATAGAATGGATTAATTTCTTTCGATGACCCAATAGAGAGCTTCGACCTGATGATATTGAGTGTAAAAACACGTCTGTATATTCTATAGTAACGGAGATATGCGAGTTTGAAATTTTATATAATGTTTTTGTAAAACGTGATGGCTTAGGATGTATTATATTGTTTCAACAATCAAAGTGGTTATTTCAAATCTCCACGACGACGACTACAATCATGCACAAATAGATTGTTTATTTTATTCTTTTGAGAGTTTACATGGAAACAAACCCTTAATATTACCCACGGATTATCTTTTTTAAAAGAGCCACTAGAGAGCTTCGACCTGATTACATTAAGTGTAAAATCACTTCTGTATCTTCCATAGTATCTGCGATAAACGAGTTTGAAATTTTATAGAATGTTTTTGTAATACGTGATGGCTTAGGATGTGTTATATTGTTTCAACAATCAAAGCGGTTATTTCAAATCTCCACGACGACGACTACAATCATGCACAAATAGATTGTTTACATTATTGTTATGAGTGTTTCCATGGTAACAAAGCCTGAATATTACACATGGATTCGTTTTTTTTTCTGAAGAGCCACTATTGAGCTTCGACCTGATTACATTGAGTGTAAAATCACTTCTGCATCTTCCATAGTAACGGAGATATGCGAGTTTGAAATTTTGTAACATGTTTTTGTAAAACGTGATGGCTAATGATGTATTATATTGTTTCAACAATCAAAGTGTTTTTTTCAAATCTCCACGACGACGACTACAATCATGCACATATAGATGGTTTATTTTATTTTTTTGAGAGTTTCCATGGTAACTAAGCATGAATGTTAGACGTGGATTAAATTTTTCCTGTTGACCCAATAGAGAGCTTCGACCTGATTTTATTGAGTGCAAAATCACTTCTGTATCTTCTATAGTAACGGAGATATGCGAGTTTGAAATTTTATATCATGTTTTTGTAAAACGTGATGGCTTAGGATGTATTAGATTGTTTCAACAATCAAAGTGGTTATTTCACATTTCCACGACGACAACTACATTCATGCACAAATTGATTGTTTACTTTATTGTTATGAAAGTTTCCATTTTAACTAAGCATGAATATTACACATGGATTAATTTTTTTCTGAAGAGCCACTTGAGAGCTTCGACCTGATTACATTGAGTGTAAAATCACTTCTGCATCTTCCATAGTAACGGAGATATGCGAGTTTGAAATTTTGTAACATGTTTTTGTAAAACGTGATGGCTTAGGATGTATTATATTGTTTCAACAATCAAGGTGGTTATTTCAAATCTCCACGACGACGACTACAATCATGCACAAATTGATTGCTTACTTTGTTGTTATGAGAGTTTCCAAGGTAACTAAGCATGAATATTAAACATGGTTTAATTTTTTTTGTTGACTCAATAGAGAGCTTCGACCTAATGATATTGATTTGAAAATCACTTCTGTATCTTCTATAGTAACGGAGATATGCGAGTTTGAAATTTTATATAATGTTTTTGTAAAACGTGATGGCTTAGGATGTATTAGATTGTTTCAACAATCAAAGTGTTTATTCCAAATCTCCACGACGACGACTACAATCATGCACAAATAGATTGTTGACTTTATTGTTATGAGAGTTTCCAAGGTAACTAAGCATGAATATTAAACATGGATTAAATTTTTTTGATGACCCAATAGAGAGCTTCGACCTGATAATATTGAGTGCAAAATCACTTCTGTATCTTCTATAGTAACGGAGATATGCGAGTTTGAAATTTTATATAATGTTTTTGTAAAACGTGATGGCTTAGGATGTATTAGATTGTTTCAACAATCAAAGTGGTTATTTCAAATCTCCACGACGACGACTACAATCATGCACAAATAGATTGTTTACTTTATTGTTATGAGTGTTTCCATGGTAACAAAGCCTGAATATTACACATTGATTAGTTTTTTTCTGAAGAGCCACTAGAGAGCTTCGACCTGATTATATTGAGTGTAAAATCAAATCTGTATCGTCCATAGTAACGGAGATATGCGAGTTTGAAATTTTGTATCATGTTTTTGTAAAACGTGATGGCTTAGGATGTATTATATTGTTTCAACAATCAAAGTTGTTATTTGAAATCTCCACGACGACGACTACAATCATGCACAAATTGATTGTTTACATTATTGTTATGAAAGTTTCCATGGTAACTAAGCATGAATATTACACATGGATTAAATTTTTTCTGAAGAGCCACTAGAGAGCTTCGATCTGATTTCATTGAGTGTAAAATAACTTCTGTATCTTCTATAGTAACGGAGATATGCGAGTTTGAAATTTTATATAATATTTTTGTAATACGTGATGGCTTAGGATGTATTATATTGTTTCAACAATCAAAGTTGTTATTTCAAATCTCTTCGACGACGACTTCAATCATGCACAAATTGATTGTTTACTTTATTGTTATGAAAGTTTCCATTTTAACTAAGCATGTATATTACACATGGATTAGCTTTTTTCTGAAGAGCAACTAGAGAGCTTCGACCTGATTACATTGAGTGTAAAATCAATTCTGTATCTTCCATAGTAACGGAGATATGCGAGTTTGAAATTTTATATAATGTTTTTGTAAGACGTGATGCCTTAGGATGTATTACATTGTTTCAACAATCAAAGTGTTTATTTCAAATCTCCACGACGACGACTACAATCATGCACAAATTGATTGTTTACTTTATTGTTATGAGAGTTTCCATGGTAACTAAGCATGAATATTAAACATTGATTAAATTTTTTTTGATGACCCAATAGAGAGCTTCGACCCAATGATATTGTGTGCAAAATCACTTCTGTATCTTCTGTAGAAACGGATATATGCGAGTTTGAAATTTTATATCATGTTTTTGTAAAACGTGATGGCTTAGGATGTAATAGATTGTTTCAACAATCAAAGTGGTTATTTCACATTTCCACGACGACAACTACAATAATGCACAAATTGATTGTTTACTTTATTGTTATGAAAGTTTCCATGGTAACTAAGCATGAATATTACACATGGATTAAATTTTTTCTGAAGAGCCACTAGAGAGCTCCGACCTGATTATATTGAGTGTAAAATCAATTCTGTATCATCCATAGTAACGGAGATATGCGAGTTTAAAATTTTGTATCATGTTTTTGTAAAACGTGATGGCTTAGGATGTATTATATTGTTTCAACAATCAAAGTTGTTATTTCAAATCTCCACGACGACGACTACAATCATGCACAAATTGAATGTTTACATTATTGTTATGAAAGTTTCCATGGTAACTAAGCATGAATATTACACATGGATTAAATTTTTTCTGAAGAGCCACTAGAGAGCTTCGATCTGATTTCATTGAGTGTAAAATGACTTCTGTATCTTCTATAGTAACGGAGATATGCGAGTTTGAAATTTTATATAATATTTTTCTAAAACGTGATGCCTTAGGAGGTATTACATTGTTTCAACAATCAAAGTGTTTATTTCAAATCTCCACGACGACGACTACAATCGTGCACAAATTGATTGTTTACTTTATTGTTATGAGAGTTTCCATGGTAACTAAGCATGAATATTACATAGAATGGATTAATTTCTTTCGATGACCCAATAGAGAGCTTCGACCTGATGATATTGAGTGTAAAAGCACGTCTGTATATTCTATAGTAAAGGAGATATGCGAGTTTGAAATTTTATATAATGTTTTTGTAAAACGTGATGGCTTAGGATATATTAGATTGTTTCAACAATCAAAGTGTTTATTTCAAATCTCTGCGACGACGACTTCAATCGTGCACAAATTGATTGTTTACTTTATTGTTATGAGAGTTTCCATGGTAACTAAGCATGAATATTACATAGAATGGATTAATTTCTTTCGATGACCCAATAGAGAGCTTCGACCTGATGATATTGAGTGTAAAAACACGTCTGTATATTCTATAGTAACGGAGATATGCGAGTTTGAAATTTTATATAATATTCTTGTAAAACGTGAAGCCTTAGGATGTATTAAATTGTTTCAACAATCAAAGTGGTTATTTCAAATCTCCACGACGACGACTACAATCATGCACAAATAGATTGTTTACTTTATTGTTATGAGAGTTTCTATTGTAACAAAGCCTGAATATTACATATGGATTTATTTTTTCCTGATGGCCAATAGAGAGCTCTGACCAGATGATATTGAGTGCAAAATCACTTCTGTATCTTCCATAGTAACTGCGATAAACGAGTTTGAAATTTTATAGAATGTTTTTGTAATACGTGATGGCTTAGGATGTGTTATATTGTTTCAACAATCAAAGCGGTTATTTCAAATCTCCACGACGACGACTACAATCATGCACAAATAGATTGTTTACATTATTGTTATGAGTGTTTCCATGTTAACAAAGCCTGAATATTACACATGGATTAGTTTTTTTTCTGAAGAGCCACTAGAGAGCTTCGACCTGATTACATTGAGTGTAAAATCACTTCTGCATCTTCCATAGTAACGGAGATATGCGAGTTTGAAATTTTGTAACATGTTTTTGTAAAACGTGATGGCTTAGGATGTATTATATTGTTTCAACAATCAAGGTGGTTATTTCAAATCTCCACGACGACGACTACAATCATGCACAAATTGATTGCTTACTTTGTTGTTATGAGAGTTTCCATGGTAACTAAGAATGAATGTTAGACATTGATTAAATTTTTCCTGATGGCCCAATAGTGAGCTTCGACCTGATGATATTGAGTGCAAAATCACTTCTGTATCTTCTATAGTAACGGCGATATGCGAGTTTGAAATTTTATATAATGTTTTTGTAAAACGTGATGGTTAGGATGTATTAGATTGTTTCAACAATCAAAGTGTTTATTTCAAATCTCCACGACGACGACTACAATCTTGCACAAATTGATTGTTTACTTTATTGTTATGAGAGTTTCCAAGGTATCTAAGCATGAATATTAAACATGGTTTAATTTTTTTTGTTGACCCAATAGAGAGTTTCGACCTAATGATATTGAGTGCAAAATTACTTCTCTATCTTCTATAGTAACGGAGATATGCGAGTTTGAAATTTTATATAATGTTTTTGTAAAACGTGATGGCTTAGGATGTATTAGATTGTTTCAACAATCAAAGTGTTTGTTTCAAATCTCCACGACGACGACTACAATCATGCACAATTAGATTGTTGACTTTATTGTTATGAGAGTTTCCAAGGTAACTAAGCATGAATATTAAACATGGATTAAATTTTTTTGATGA
This sequence comes from Lepisma saccharinum, assembly GCF_977018435.1. Taxonomy (NCBI): domain Eukaryota; kingdom Metazoa; phylum Arthropoda; class Insecta; order Zygentoma; family Lepismatidae; genus Lepisma; species Lepisma saccharinum. The sequence goes on along the minus strand of NC_139253.1, from coordinate 62,894,666 downwards.
CCCAATAGAGATCTTCGACCTGATAATATTGAGTGCAAAATCACTTCTGTATCTTCTATAGTAACGGAGATATGCGAGTTTGAAATTTTATATAGTGTTTTTGTATAACGTGATGGCTTAGGATGTATTAGATTGTTTCAACAATCAAAGTGGTTATTTCAAATCTCCACGACGACGACTACAATCATGCACAAATAGATTGTTTACTTTATTTTTATGAGTTTTTCCATGGTAACAAAGCCTGAATATTACACAAGGATTAGTTTTTTTCTGAAGAGCCACTAGAGAGCTTCGACCTGATTATATTGAGTGTAAAATCAATTCTGTATCACCCATATTAACAAAGATATGCGAGTTTAAAATTTTGTATCATGTTTTTGTAAAACGTGATGGCTTAGGATGTATTATATTGTTTCAACAATCAAAGTTGTTATTTCAAATCTCCACGACGACGACTACAATCATGCACAAATTGAATGTTTACATTATTGTTATGAAAGTTTCCATGGTAACTAAGCATGATTATTACACATGGATTAAATTTTTTCTGAAGAGCCACTAGAGAGCTTCGATCTGATTTCATTGAGTGTAAAATCACTTCTGCATCTTCCATAGTAACGGAGATATGAGAGTTTGAAATTTTGTAACATGTTTTTGTAAAACTTGATGGCTTAGGATGTATTATATTGTTTCAACAATCAAGGTGGTTATTTCAAATCTCCACGACGACGACTACAATCATACACAAATTGATTGCTTACTTTGTTGTTATGAGAGTTTCCATGGTAACTAAGCATCAATGTTAGACATTGATTAAATTTTTCCTGATGGCCCAATAGAGAGCTTCGACCTGATGATATTGAGTGCAAAATCACTTCTGTATCTTCTATAGTAACGGCGATATGCGAGTTTGAAATTTTATATAATGTTTTTGTAAAACGTGATGGTTAGGATGTATTAGAGTGTTTCAACAATCAAAGTGTTTATTTCAAATCTCCACGACGACGACTACAATCTTGCACAAATTGATTGTTTACTTTATTATTATGAGAGTTTCCAAGGTAACTAAGCATGAATATCAAACATGGTTTATTTTTTTTTGTTGACCCAATAGAGAGCTTCGACCTAATGATATTGAGTGCAAAATCACTTCTGTATCTTCTATAGTAACGGAGATATGCGAGTTTGAAATTTTATATAATGTTTTTGTAAAACGTGATGGCTTAGGATGTATTAGATTGTTTCAACAATCAAAGTGTTTATTCCAAATCTCCACGACGACGACTACAATCATGCACAAATAGATAGTTGACTTTATTGTTATGAGAGTTTCCAAGGTAACTAAGCATGAATATTAAACATGGATTAAATTTTTTTGATGACCCAATAGAGAGCTTCGACCTGATAATATTGAGTGCAAAATCACTTCTGTATCTTCTATAGCAACGGAGATATGCGAGTTTGAAATTTTATATAATGTTTTTGTAAATCGTGATGGCTTAGGATGTATTAGATTGTTTCAACAATAAAAGTGGTTATTTCAAATCTCCTCGACGACGACTACAATCATGCACAAATAGATTGTTTACTTTATTGTTATGAGTGTTTCCATGGTAACAAAGCCTGAATATTACACAAGGATTAGTTTTTTTCTGAAGAGCCACTAGAGAGCTTCGACCTGATTATATTGAGTTTAAAATCAATTCTGTATCTTCCATAGTAACGGAGATATGCGAGTTTAAAATTTTGTATCATGTTTTTGTAAAACGTGATGGCTTAGGATGTATTATATTGTTTCAACAATCAAAGTTGTTATTTCACATTTCCACGACGACAACTACAATTATGCACAAATTGATTGTTTACTTTATTGTTATGAAAGTTTCCATGGTAAATAAGCATGAATATTACACATGGATTAAATTTTTTCTGAAGAGCCACTAGAGAGCTCCGACCTGTTTACATTGAGTGTAAAATCACTTCTGTATTTTCCATAGTAACGGAGATATGCGAGTTTGAAATTTTGTATCATGTTTTTGTAAAACGTGATGGCTTAGGATGTATATTATATTGTTTCAACAATCAAAGCGGTTATTTCAAATCTCCACGACGACGACAGTATTCATGCCAAAATTGGTTGTTTACTTTATTGTTATGAGAATATCCATGGTAACAAAGCCTGAATATTACACATGGTTTATTTTTACTGATGGCCAATAGAGAGCTTCGACCTGATTACATTGAGTGTAAAATCACTTCTGTATCTTCTGTAGTAACGGAGATATGCGAGTTTGAAATTTTATATCATGTTTTTGTAAAACGTTGTGGCTTAGGATGTAATAGATTGTTTCAACAATCAAAGTGGTTATTTCACATTTCCACGACGACAACTACAATCATGCACAAATTGATTGTTTACTTTATTGTTATGAAAGTTTCCATGGTAACTAAGCATGAATATTACACATGGATTAATTTTTTCTGAAGAGCCACTAGAGAGCTCCGACCTGTTTACATTGAGCGTAAAATCACTTCTGTATTTTCCATAGTAACGGAGATATGCGAGTTTGAAATTTTGTATCATGTTTTTGTAAAACGTGATGGCTTAGGATGTATAATATATTGTTTCAACAATCAAAGGGTTATTTCAAATCTCCACGACGACGACTGTATTCATGCCAAAATTGGATGTTTACTTTATTGTTATGAGAATTTCCATGGTAACAAAGCCTGAATATTACACATGGTTTATTTCTACTGATGGCCAATAGAGAGCTTCGACCTGATGATATTGAGTGCAAAATCACTTCTGTATCTTCTATAGTAACGGAGATATGCGAGTTTGAAATTTTATATAATGTTTTTGTAAAACGTGATGGTTAGTATGTTAGATTGTTTCAACAATCAAGGTGTTTATTTCAAATCTCCACGACGACGACTACAATCATGCACAAATTGATTGTTTACTTTATTGTTATGAAAGTTTCCATTGTAACTAAGCATGAATATTACACATCGATTAAATTTTTTCTGAAGAGCCACTACAGAGCTCCGACCTGTTTACATTGAGTGTAAAATCACTTCTGTATCTTCCATAGTAACGGAGATATGCGAGTTTGAAATTTTATATCTTGTTTTTGTAAAACGTGATGGCTTAGGATGTATTATATTGTTTCAACAATCAAAGCGGTGATTTCAAATCTCCACGACGACGACTATATTCATGCCCAAATTGGTTGTTTACTTTATTGTTATGAGAATTTCCATGGTAACAAAGCCTGAATATTACACATGGTTTATTTTTTCCTGATGGCCAATAGAGATCTTCGACCTGATTTCATTGAGTGTAAAATGACTTCTGTATCTTCTGTAGTAACGGAGATATGCGAGTTTGAAATTTTATATAATATTTTTGTAAAACTTGATGCCTTAGGATGTATTACATTGTTTCAGCAATCAAAGTGTTTATTTCAAATCTCCACGACTACGACTACAATCGTGCACAAATTGATTGTTTACTTTATTGTTATAAGAGTTTCCATGGTAACTAAGCCTGAGTATTACATAGAATGGATTAATTTTTTTCGATGACCCAATAGAGAGCTTGGACCTGATGATATTGAGTGCAAAATCACTTGTGTATCTTCTATAGTAACGGAGATATGCGAGTTTGAAATTTTATATAAGGTTTTTGTAAAACGTGATGGCTTAGGATGTATTAGATTGTTTCAACAATCAAAGTGGTAATTTCAAATCTCCACGACGACGACTTCAATCATGCACAAATAGATTGTTTACTTTATTGTTATGAGTATTTCCATGGTAACAAAGCCTGAATATTACACATGAATTAGTTTTTTTCTGAAGAGCCACTAGAGAGCTTCGACCTGATTACATTGAGTGTAAAATCACTTCTGTATCTTCCATAGTAACGGAGATATGCGAGTTTGAAATTTTGTATCATGTTTTTGTAAAATGTGATGGCTTAGGATGTAATAGATTGTTTCAACAATCAAAGTGGTTATTACACATTTCCACGACGACAACTACAATCATGCACAAATTGATTGTTTACTTTATTGTTATGAAAGTTTCCATGGTAAGTAAGCATGAATATTACACATGGATTAATTTTTTTCTGAAGAGCCACTAGAGAGCTCCGACCTGTTTACATTGAGCGTAAAATCACTTCTGTATTTTCCATAGTAACGGAGATATGCGAGTTTGAAATTTTGTATCATGTTTTTGTAAAACGTGATGGCTTAGGATGTATATTATATTGTTTCAACAATCAAAGCGGTTATTTCAAATCTCCACGACGACGACTGTATTCATGCCAAAAATGGTTGTTTACTTTATTGTTATGAGAATTTCCATGGTAACAAAGCCTGAATATTACACATGGTTTATTTTTACTGATGGCCAATAGAGAGCTTCGACCTGATGATATTGAGTGCAAAATCACTTCTGTATCTTCTATAGTAACGGAGATATGCGAGTTTGAAATTTTATATAATGTTTTTGTTAAACGTGATGGTTAGTATGTTAGATTGTTTCAACAATCAAGGTGTTTATTTCAAATCTCCACGACGACGACTTCAATCATGCACAAATTGATTGTTTACTTTATTGTTATGAAAGTTTCCATGGTAACTAAGCATGAATATTACACGTCGATTAATTTTTTTCTGAAGAGCCACTACAAAGCTCCGACCTGTTTACGTTGAGTGTAAAATCACTTCTGTATCTTCCATAGTAACGGAGATATGCGAGTTTGAAATTTTGTATCGTGTTTTTGTAAAACGTGATGGCTTAGGATGTATTATATTGTTTCAACAATCAAAGCGGTTATTTCAAATCTCCACGACGACGACTATATTCATGCCCAAATTGGTTGTTTACTTTATTGTTAGGAGAATTTCCCATGGTAACAAAGCCTGAATATTACACATGGTTTATTTTTACTGATGGCCAATAGAGAGCTTCGTCCTGATTACATTGAGTGTAAAATGACTTCTGTATCTTCTGTAGTAACGGAGATATGCGAGTTTGAAATTTTATATTATATTTTTGTAAAACGTGATGCCTTAGGATGTATTACATTGTTTCAGCAATCAAAGTGTTTATTTCAAATCTCCACGACGACGACTACAATCGTGCACAAATTGATTGTTTACTTTATTGTTATGAGAGTTTCCATGGTAACAAAGCCTGAATATTACACATGGTTTAATTTTACTGATGGCCAATAGAGAGCTTCGTCCTGATTACATTGAGTGTAAAATCACTTGTGTATCTTCTAAAGTAACGGCGATATGCGAGTTTGAAGTTTTATATAACGTCTTTGTAAAACGTGATGGCTTAGGATGTATTACATTGTTTCAACAATCAAAGTGTTTATTTCAAATCTCCACGACGACGACTACAATCATGCACAAATTGATTGTTTACTTTATTGTTATGAAAGTTTCCATGGTAACTAAGCATGAATATTACACATCGATTACATTTTTTCTGAAGAGCCACTACAGAGCTCCGACCTGTTTACATTGAGTGTAAAATCACTTCTGTATCTTCCATAGTAACGGAGATATGCGAGTTTGAAATTTTATATCTTGTTTTTGTAAAACGTGATGGCTTAGGATGTATTATATTGTTTCAACAATCAAAGCGGTGATTTCAAATCTCCACGACGACGACTATATTCATGCCCAAATTGGTTGTTTACTTTATTGTTATAAGAATTTCCATGGTAACAAAGCCTGAATATTACACATGGTTTATTTTTTCCTGATGGCCAATAGAGATCATCGACCTGATTACATTGAGTGTAAAATGACTTCTGTATCTTCTGTAGTAACGGAGATATGCGAGTTTGAAATTTTATATAATATTTTTGTAAAACTTGATGCCTTAGGATGTATTACATTGTTTCAGCAATCAAAGTGTTTATTTCAAATCTCCACGACGACGACTACAATCGTGCACAAATTGATTGTTTACTTTATTGTTATGAGAGTTTCCATGGTAACTAAGCCTGAGTATTACATAGAATGGATTAATTTTTTTCGATGACCCAATAGAGAGCTTCGACCTGATGATATTGAGTGCAAAATCACTTGTGTATCTTCTATAGTAACGGAGATATGCGAGTTTGAAATTTTATATAAGGTTTTTGTAAAACGTGATGGCTTAGGATGTATTAGATTGTTTCAACAATCAAAGTGGTAATTTCAAATCTCCACGACGACGACTTCAATCATGCACAAATAGATTGTTTACTTTATTGTTATGAGTATTTCCATGGTAACAAAGCCTGAATATTACACATGAATTAGTTTTTTTCTGAAGAGCCACTAGAGAGCTTCGACCTGATTACATTGAGTGTAAAATCACTTCTGTATCTTCCATAGTAACGGAGATATGCGAGTTTGAAATTTTGTATCATGTTTTTGTAAAATGTGATGGCTTAGGATGTATTATATTGTTTCAACAATCAAAGTCGTTATTTCAAATCTCCACGACGACGACTACAATCATGCACAAATTGATTGTTTACTTTATTGTTATGAGAGTTTCCAATTTAACTAAGCATGAATATTAAACATGGATTAATTTTTTTTGATGACCCAATAGAGAGCTTCGACTTGATGATATTGAGTGCAAATTCACTTCTGTATCTTCTATAGTAACGGAGATATGCGAGTTTGAAATTTTGTATAAGGTTTTGGTAAAACGTGATGGCTTAGGATGTATATTATATTGTTTCAACAATCAAAGCGGTTATTTCAAATCTCCACGACGACGACTGTATTCATGCCAAAAATGGTTGTTTACTTTATTGTTATGAGAATTTCCATGGTAACAAAGCCTGAATATTACACATGGTTTATTTTTACTGATGGCCAATAGAGAGCTTCGACCTGATGATATTGAGTGCAAAATCACTTCTGTATCTTCTATAGTAACGGAGATATGCGAGTTTGAAATTTTATATAATGTTTTTGTAAAACGTGATGGTTAGTATGTTAGATTGTTTCAACAATCAAGGTGTTTATTTCAAATCTCCACGACGACGACTTCAATCATGCACAAATTGATTGTTTACTTTATTGTTATGAGAGTTTCCATGATAACTAAGCATGAATATTAAACATGGATTAATTTTTTTTGATGGCCCAATAGCGAGCTTCGACCTGATGATATTGAGTGCAAAATCACTTCTGTATCTTCTATAGTAACGGAGATATGCGAGTTTGAAATTTTATATAATGTTTTTGTAAAACGTGATGCCTTAGGATGAATTACATTGTTTCAACAATCAAAGTGGTTATTTCAAATCTCCACGACAACGACTACAATTATGCACAAATTGATTGTTTACCATATTGTTATGAAAGTTTCCATGGTAACTAAGCATGAATATTACACATGGATTATTTTTTTTCTGATGGGCAAATAGAGAGCTTCGATCTGATTTCATTGAGTGTAAAATCACTTCTGTATCTTCTATAATAACGGAGATATGCGAGGTTGAAATTTTATATAATGTTTTTCCTATGCTCTAACAAAACTTCTTGTAATTGCTTCCTCTCTTTTTTGGAAATATCTTTGCACTCATCAAACTTATTCTTTTTCTCTTCAACAGATGCAGTGTATTCATCATTTTCTTTATTCATTTCACTTTAAATTTCTTCGCATATATCATTTGGTACTGCCTTCATCTGTCCGTACATTAAATTGTGGTTGCCAATGCATTCTTTTCTCTCCATTTGGTTGTTTACAGTTTCCGTAGGAACATCTAGTCTTTCTTCTTCCAATGACTCTAGATTCAATTTTCTATCTTTTATATAAATATGACCATCATATTTTTCCAAAAATGGTATTCCTAATATCATATCACTTCTTAGACCTTTTACTACGAGGAATCTGACTGGAAAATTTAACCCTTGAAGGTTCATCATTACTCCGACGGTTCCTTGTATTTTATATTCTTCTTTCCCTGCTGCCTTGACCAATCTTATTTTATCCCTTTCTGATTCATCTAGAGGAGCTTGTGGATATTTTCCTTTTATCCTTTTCCAACAATCATAATTCATTACTTCTACCACACTACCACAATCTATTAGGCACTTTACTTCTAATTCTATAATTTTTGCCTTTACATAAAAAGTTCTCCCTGGCTTCAGGACATTGAAATTCGGCTCTTGCATTAAACATAATTCAAGACTTTCTCTTTCACTATGTTCATTTCTATTTACAATTTCTCCCTGCCTTACATTTCTCTCTGTTTTTGCTCTCACACCTGGGAGATGCTGCAAGAGCCTTACATGTTTGACCCTCTATTCTCTTCTGCATTTCTTGAATCTTCATCTGCTGCAATTCCCTCTTGGAATCTTCTTGCGTCATTACAATAATTTCTGGCTAATTCTATGGCTTCGTCTCTTTCTACATCCGAAAGTGCATTTCTTCTTTCCATTTCTTCATTGGGCACACTTACTCGGTATTCTCTTTCGTTCTGTTCATATATGTTCCTCCATCGCTGATTTCCTCCTCTTCCGTATCTTCGGAAATTATTTCGGCCTCTCAAGTTTCTCCAATTTCCTCGATATCTATCATCGTTTCTCTCTCTTTCTTCCACAGAGTCTATGTTTCTTTCATATCTTCCATTGTTTCTTCCTACATCTCTTCTTTCTGCACTTGGTCTCTGGTTTCTAACTTCTATTCTTCTTACATAAAATTCTTGTCTCCGGAACTTTGGTTTTGAGCGCCCTTGTTCTTCTGAATGTTGCCTCTTTCCTTAGAATCTTCCTTCCTTATGGTTCCAGGAATTCTGAGTTTTTCTTAGCACATCTTCGGTTCTTAGATATTCAATCAAATCATCAACTGCTTTTATCTTAACCGCTGCTATAGCTCTCTGTATTCTTAATGGCAATGTTTGGACAACTTGTTTAACCAGCTCCTCTTCACTGCATCCTTCCTTTAGGTTTTTGAAGCTTCTAAGAGTCTCCCATGTATGTTCTTCCAGGCTGTCGACTTTTGACCAATCTACATATCTTCTTTTTAATGCTTCTAGCTGCCTTTCCTTTATGTCTTCACTGCAGTAGTAATTCAGGAATTTTCGGCTGAACTCCTTAAAATTTCTGAATTTGTGCTGATTTAGTTGATGCCATCCTGCTGCCGACTGTTCAAAACATGTCTCTATGACGTTCAAAATCATTCCTTCGGGGATCCTCATAAGTCTGACATTTGTTGTTAGTTCCCTTAAAAACTTTCTGGGACATTTATCAGTTATATTCCCATTGAATTTTGGAAGATGCTGCAATTCTTGTGGCCTAGGTATCCTGGTCCTATAGTTCTCGTCTCTCGGGAATTCATTTTCCAATATATCTAAGAGCCTATCATTATTATTTCCATCTTTGCTATTCTTCCATTTCCTTTTATTGTGACCTCCCGCTTTTCTATATCTCTTGTGCTTCTCTTCTTCCTCCGTCGTCGATTCATCGCTTGAACTCTCTTCTCTCAGCTCTTTCTTAATCTTCGTTTCTTCACTTTCTCGAAACTTAGGATTTATGTTTCCTTCTTTGATGAATAGCTTTCCTAACTTTCTTTCCACTTCTTCTACTTTCTCTTCTGTCTTCTCTATCTTTGGCACTGCCCTATTTAATTTTCTGTCTAATTCCTTTCCTTTCTTATCTGCTGCATTAATTTTATTTTGATTTTCCGCAATGTCCTTCTCCATACTGCTAGTTTTTTCTTGTACTTCTTGCAGTTCCCGTGTACTTACTTCTCTCAGTTTTAGAACTTCCTTTTCCATTCTATTGCGTGTTTCCCACCTTCTATCTTCCATTAGGACCTTTGCTTCCTCTATCTTGCTTTCATTTTCATCTACTCTAGAAGATACTGCTTCTATTTGCGATTTATTTTCAACAATTTTTCTTTCCATTCTGTTGGTTCTGTATATATTCTCCTCTCTAAGTTTTGAAACTTCTTCCTCGATCGTCCTATTTATATCCACGCTTTTGTTTTCAATTAGCAGTGTTGTTTCTTCTATCTTCTTTTCCAATGATCTTCTATTTTCTTCACATGTCTCGGTTATTATCTTGTACATTTTCTTGCTTTCATTTCTTACTGCTTCTAATTTTCTACTATTTTCATCAAGCATTTCTTTCACTTCCTTGTTATTTTCTTCTAACATTTCTTCTACTGTTCTATTACTCTCATCAATCTTCTCCTTCAATTCTCTGTTATTTTCATTTATCTGCATTGACAGCTTTTGGAACATTTCCATCAAGTTTATTTCTTCTGTCTTCTTCTGCTTTTCTTTTAGCTTTTCCTTCTTGCATTCCTTACATGTATAATCTTCTTCCCTTTTCCTTATTGATATGTATTTCTCCTTTCTTATTCCTTCGCACGTCCAATGTTTCATTTCCATGCATGTGACACAGAAAATAATTTCTTCCTTGTTTCCTTCCTCTCCGCAGCAAATGAAAGTTTCCCTTTTTCCTCCGTCTTCCTTCATTGTAGCTTCTCCATTCTCATTTCCATCTTGTCCTTTTCCTCCATTTTCAATTATTCTTTCTCTCTTCGCTGTCTGGTTCCTAATTCACTAGCCCCAAAAGTTGGTCGCCATTTATTTATGCTACCTTCATTTGGTGCAAAGGTACATAAACCTTAATCTTAAAACTCAGCTAGCTTATGTACAGGGTAGGGTTCTTTGTAGACAACGAAACCAGACAGGATGCCTTCCAATGGAGACGCTTAAACGAATATATTATTTAAACACAGGATACATGGATACATTATAAGCTACATTCTTCTATAATTTTCTCGTTTACAGTCAATTTTCATCTCAATATTCTTTTTATTATTTATTTTCTCTATTTGGATATTCTTGTATTTGTACTTCCTTCGGAATGGGCAGATCTGGATCGGGACTTCCTTCTCAATGGACGGTCTGGATCGGAACTTCCTTCTCAATGGATGGTCTGGATCTGGACTTCCTTCTCAATATGGAGGATCTGGACTTCCCTCTTAATGAACGTTCTGGATCTGGACTTCCTTCTTGTCTTCTTTGTGAACTTCCCTCTGGATTTCAATTTATTTAGGTTTTGACTATTTAACGAATTCCTCTATCCTTTTCCAACTTTTTCCTTTAAGCTTTGGGAATAATACTAATATCCTCCCTTGGGGCTGCAATTGGAACGCGCCACCACTAACTAGGTACAACAGAGTGTATACTTGGTGCAAACGATTGACACGCGCATCCAAGTAGGTGCTACGGTTAAACCGCGCAACCAAAAAGTCATGTGGGGCGTCGATCAGAACGCGCTCGCCACTGATGTAAACAAAATTTCCCCTATGGGAATGGTAAATCAATCAAACAGATGCAATATCTGTTCAAAGACACAAACTTGTATCAGTGCTTTGACTTCCTTAATTTTCATATTAACTTACATGTGATCACTGATTTGATTTATAAAATATATATATTAATTTACTTCTTTCATATTTATTCTTTGTCTTCTTATAATATATTCTATTGTTTTTCATCTTCCCAATTTGCTTTGTTCTTATTTATAAAATTATTCACATATATTATGCCAATTCTTAACCTTGCACGCCTTGTGCTGCCATCTCTATTCATCTTTGGCAAACTATTCACATTCACATTACTTGGTCCTATTGGGTACGTAACAAGTTTCCATTGTTTGCTGCTTGCAGGTCTTGCTAGAATTTCTTAGGTGGATGGCAGTCTTTGTGTGCTGAACTACTTGATATTTTTTGTCACATGGTATCCGAAACAATAGAAAATATTTTAATACCTTCTAGATTCACAGTGTTGCTGTCCACTAAAAACAAAGAGACCAAGTTGAGTATAAAAAATAAAAATATATTATACTTACTTCCTTACAGCATACTAACTAACTAACTAACTAACTCCCTAGCCTTCTTAAACCCGAAGGTTCATGTCTCTAGCAACAGGCAACAGGCAAGTTCTATATACTCTTTTCCATCTCTACCGATTTCCCTTATGTCCATCTCAAGGTTGTTCCTCCATCTTCGTCTTGGCCTTCCTACAGGTCTCTTACCATCAGGTTTCCCAACAATAATCTTGTAAACTCCTCTTTCCCCTCCCATTCGTGCCACATGGCCTGCCCACCTAAGTCTTCTTGATTTAATTTTTTAAATTATGTAGTTCTAAATTATGTAACGTTCTCCACTCACCTGTTTCCTCAATCCTTTTAGGTCCAAAGATTTTCCTAAGGATCTTATTTTCAAATACTCTCAATTTATGTTCCTCTTTCAATGTAAGGGACCAAGTTTCACATCCATATAATACTACAGGCAAAATTACTGTATTGTATATTTTAACTTTTAGTTTCTTAGATATTAAACGAGAAGACAAAAGTTTATGAAGAGAGAAGTAATATGCATTTCCTGAATTAAGCCTAACAAGCTTCTTAGGTATTCCAAACTCAACTAATATATTATATAATGTATCTCTTTTGACCGAATCATTTGCTTTTTTCAAATCAATGAATAGCTGATGGATATTTTGATTCTATTCCCACTTTTTTCAAGTGTCTGTCTGATGTGAAAAATTTGTTCTGTAGTTGATCTGTTGAGTTTAAATTAACATTGATAATCACCTATAATTTCATAAGCATATGGGGTTAGTCTTGTTAAAAGAATGTTAGACAATATTTTGTATGTTGTTGAGAGTAGAGAAATTCCACGGTAATTATTGCAGTTCATTTTATCACCTTTTTAAACACAAGAACAATTATGGATTCTTTCCACTGTTGAGGGTTTTCTTTTTTATTCCATATTAAACAAATTAATTTATGAATTTGACATATTAATGAATTTCCACCATATTTAATTAACTCAGCTGGTATTAAATCAATGCCAGGCGCTTTGTTATTCTCTAGCCTTTTAATGGCATCTTTAACTTCAATCAAGTTAGGTTCTGGAACTAAAGGTTCTGCTGTGTGGACTTCATTTTCTTCTGATTTATCTCCTACATGGACATTTAAAAGGTCATTAAAGTAGTTCTTCCATCTATTTAGAATATCGCTTGGGTCAGCTAGAAAATCACCGTCTTTATCTTTTATCAAGTTTACTTTAGGTTGCCACCCTATTCTAAACTCATTTACACCTTTATACAGGGTGGTGCAAAATTCCGTTTACAACGCTTGGGAGGTGATTCGACAAGTAAAAATAAGGAAAAAATGCCATGTGAAAAAATGTCGAAATCGGCACCGTTTTCGAGTGACAGGCGTGCGAAAATCGCCTCACACAATGTTTAAAGCACAATAACTCAAGAAGGAAGAAATATAGCAATGTCGGATTAAAATAATACAAAGAAAGTCGTACCTGACGAATACAATGGTGCAGCAATTGAGGTCCAGTGTAAATTGCGCAAGGGGACTCACAAAGAAAGTGGGGAATCCCCTGATGGAAAATACAGGAAATTTACTACTATTTTCTACATAATGGTGAGATCGGAATGTAGCCAGTAAAAAATGACGACGTATGTCCACATGTCCCACTACTGCTGGGACACCGTCCCACACTCGGGAAATAGGAAATTCACCCGAAAATAACGCTATGTCGTCAGATTACGCTGAGGTTGATACAGAAAGCCCCACTATAGGCGCTGGGAGTGTAGGTCACCTGTTACGTATTAGCATTGGTGGATACTACGTAGAGAGTGTAGTCGACCGTTGTTCTTCCTGCATGTTCTGCGTGTCGCAGCGTGGAGTTTAGTCTGGCGTGTGTGTGTGGTTGTATTGCTCCAAGGAATATTGTACGTAGAGTACGTATTTCAGTGTTCTTTCTCGGTTTGCAACAACTGCGTGGACACCTGTGTAACATTACGTGGGTGCTAATCACGGTAGTTGTGATCCGTCACTCGGAGGGAAAGTGCCCCCCGTTGTTGGTCGGTTCTCGAACAGGACAATGGCGGAGTACTCTACCCACGAGCTTGCTGATATGCATCTCGTTTATGGAGATGCAAACCGAAACAACCGTGAAGCACGGCGTTCGTTTCACGAACGTTTTGCCAATAGGCGGTTGGCAGCACATGCACTCTTTCAAAGACCTGATGATCGACTGCGTGAAACTGCATCTCTACTATCCCGTAGGTGGGATTGTGGAAGACCCCGTACTCTGCAATTTGAAGAGGACGTTTTGGACGCGATGAGACCTTCCTGGCACCGGCACACGTGTCATTGCTCGTACGCGACAAACCCACCATAGCAATGTGTTCTGCGATCTTCAGGAGAAGGGATTGCACCCATACAAATTGCATAAGGTGCACTACATACTGCCCACGGACTTTCCCCTACGCATGAATTTCTGCCAATAGTACGTGCAACTAACTCTTGCCATTCCAGATTTCCCAACAAGAGTTTTGTGGACCGATGAGGCAATGTTCACCATGGACGACATGTTCAATAGCCACAACAGCCACGTCTGGAATATGGACAATCCGCATGCAATCATTGTGCTCCATCATCAACATAGGTTCGCAGTGAATGTGTGGTGTGGCGTAGTAGGTGACCACATGATATACCCGTAAATTTTGCCCTCTACTTTGTGTGGTGGGAATTATCGGGTGTTTCTACATGACGTATTACCTCAACTTTTGGAAAACGTGTCACTGGCAGGTACACAAGGTATCTGGTTTCAACACGACGGCGCCCCCACGCACTTTGACCGGGGAACCAGGGCCTTACTCAACGCTTTTTCGGCTATCGTTGGATTGGCAGGGGTAGACCTTTACCGTGGCCACCTCGCTCCCCCGACCTCATTCCACTGGATTTCTGTGTGGGAGGAGAAATGAAAAGGCTTGTGCATGAAACCCCTGAGGAAAGTGCCGAAGACCTCGTTGCTAATGTTAGTGCCGCTGCTGGGACATTTTGTGACATGCCAGAGGTATTTGCGCGTACCAGACAATCAATGCTTCGCCGATGCCATCTTTGTCTTAAAGTCAATGGCGGACATTTTCAACAACGTCTCTGAGTATGCCAGTGTTTGTGAGCCCCTATCAGCACCGCATAGTGTCCTTTAGTGAAAGGTGCGAGTGAAGATGCTGGAGATCGCTGTAGTACATACCGTCGATCTGCATGTGCGGATGTTGTGCGCTTCTCAGGATAATCCCTTCAAGATGTGCTGTGCCTGGAAATTTTACATGCAATTGTGTGCGTTTTCTCGCCATTCTCCGTCTTCATTCTTTCGAGGATTACCCACTTTCTTTGGGGAGCTCTCTTGTAGTATGTACAGCCTGACGACATGTGGTCATTGTTTAACTTTTGTTTTTCGTACTGCAAAGTAGTGTGTCAACATTAGGGAATTGAATACTTTTTTCTTGGTTTTCCCATATTTTTCCATTTGGGATGGTGTCCCAGCAGCAGTGGGACATTCGACAAATTGGTTTCTTTTCTTCTTCGTACCGCAATGTGAACAATGTGCAACAGGAGATTTGCAGTTATTTTCCTATTTCCCGAGTGTGGGTGTCCCAGCAGTAGTGGGACATGCGGACATACGTCGTCATTTTTTACTGGCTACATTCCGATCTCACCATTATGTAGAAAATAGTAGTAAATTTCCTGTATTTTCCATCAGGGGATTCCCCACTTTCTTTGTGAGTCCCCTTGCGCAATTTACACTGGGCCTCAATTGCTGCACCATTGTATTCGCCAGGTACGATTTTCTTTGTATTATTTTAATCCGACATTGCTATATTTCTTCCTTCTTGAGTTATTGTGCTTTAAACATGGTGTGAGGCGATTTTCGCACGCCTGTCACTCGAAAACGGTGCCGATTTCGACATTTTTTCACATGGCATTTTTTCCTTATTTTTACTTGTCGAATCACCTCCCAAGCGTTGTAAACGGAATTTTACACCACCCTGTATAAATCTCTGATATTTTTATTTTTGCTGTTTGTTTCAATTTTGTTAATTTTGCTTTTCAAGTAATCTCTGTTTTTACTTCTAAACGTGCAGTTAACTTCTCGCTTTATTCTATTATAATTGTTTAGATTTGTATCATCAGAGTTATTTAACCACCTAAGTCTAGCCTGATTTCTTATTTCTATTAGATTATGACATTCATTATCAAACCATGACTTACATTGGCACAGTCAGCACCTCTATGTGTACGAACGTCAATTATACTAGTATGCCTTCTCTTATCAATGAGAATATGATCTATCTGATTATGAGTTTTACCATCTGGAGAAGACCAGGTATATTTATGGATATCTTTATGTTTAAAAGTGGTACTTTTCACAATTAAATTATTTGAGGTTGCAAAAGTAATCAATCTTATACCATTATCATTACTTAATTAATGAAGACTTTCTTTACCAATCGTGGGTTTAAATGTCTCTTCTTTGCCAATCTATGCATTACAGTCACCTAACAGAATTTTCGTATCATACTGAGAAAATTTATCAAAGACCTGTTCTAACTCTGTATAAAAATCATCTTTAGTATTATCATCTTTATCTTCCGTTGGTGCATGTATGTTTATTAAAATAATTTTACTCACCTACCCTGTAAAACTGCATATGATATCCTATCATTAATAAATTCTACTGTTTTAAGAGCCGAGATAATTCTATTATATATGAAAAATCCTGTTCCAAAATTATGATTTTCAGTACCACCATAGAAAAAAGAATAATTTTTAGTTTTACAATTCCCTTCTCCTGGCCACCTAACTTCCTGGACATCTTCTACATCTAATTTATACCTAACTATCTCATTAACTGTACACTGAAATGCCCCAGGCCGGTAAAGGCTCAGAACATTCCAGGTGCCTAATTTAATATCCTTATTCCTAATGTAGATCTTATCCTTAGTCCAGGGACCTCCCAAAGTAGTCCCCACCCGAACGGGGGACTATTTTACCGCCGGAATATTTTACCTTGGGAATATCCATGGCCTTATATTGCTGTTTCTTGACACGTCTTTTTACAGTGCAGAGTTGTCAGCTCTACACTTAACCCCCAATATGAATGGAGGAACTACTACACAAGACAAACACAAACACATTAGACAGCACAATTACTACACAAGACGAACACAAACACATTTGACAGCACAACTACTACACAAGACACACACAAACACATCACAGCTATAACACAATATAAACACAAACACACCACAACTACTACACAATATAAACATAAACAAACTACACACCACAACTACTACACAAGACAAACACAAACAAATTAGACAGCACAACTACTACGCAAGACAAAACAAACATACTAGACAGCACAACTACAACACAAGACACATACATACATATCACCGACATTACACAACACAAACAGAAATACATTAGACAGCATAACTACTACATAAGATAAACACAAACACACTAGACAGCACAACTACTACACAAGACAATCCGAACCACACTAGACAGCTCACCTACTACACAAGACAAACCCACTTACAAGCACACCAGAACTACTACACAAGACAAACACGAACACTACACAGCACAACTACTGCACAAGACACACAAACACATAACAACCACTACACAAGAAAAAAAACACAACTACTACTACACAAGATTATGAATGGATGGAAGTAATCATCTTTTTCATAAGTAATTTTTGTGATTTCAACAGGTCTGCCTTGCCATTGTCACCAAGTTATTTTACGAAGTGCACTACATTTAGCAGAACAAAAATCGTTATTAGGATGCTTGTCAACGTTTCCAACCGCAATAAATTTACGAAATTTACATTTACAGCATACTCTGCAGAAAATTGCTCTCCTGTCCATTTGTAAAGTAGGCTCTCCTATAATCCACTGTTTCAGTAAAACAATCTTCCACGGTTTTTCCTTCGGCATCTTCACACAATGCAAACTACACTAATTGAACAGAGTACAAACTGTTTGTGAGCAAAAATCTCCGTTGCCTTATATAGGCCAAGGAAGAAGGCCGGGGGAGGGAATGCACGTGTTCTCTGTGTCATTGCCAGGTATATGCGAGGGAGGTGGGACCGTCTGCCCTGCAGAGCATAAACAGAGTTTTTCGAACACCTGTGCTTGAAAATTTTACGCTCAGAAACACTCCACAGACGAAACATTAACCAAGTAAACAAATATATTTAAAAAAAAAACTATCAGTTAATGATTTTTTCACGTAATATGCATTTATATGCACTTTAAAAAAAACCTACTTCGGTTCACAATACTCTGAAACAACTTTAGAACCCGGTTGCATATTAATTAGAGGACCGGAATAAAATATGCAAAATCCGCACTCTAGTTATCACCTTTCAAATGATTTACCATGGGTAACAGTCCCATCACTGTCCTGTGCTTGAAGGCGTCTGTGAATTTCACTCGCTTTTACACTATGGAGAAAGAATTTCATCATAATATGTTGTTTCATGTTTCTGCTCACAGGCCAATCTGCTATATTATTTTACAAGTGCTCCATAGAGTAACAGCAGCGAATTGTCTCTTACAGGTGGTCTCTATGAGTCTGGTTGTGTTATGTTATTGTGGAAAATCTAAAGTTGTGGCTTGACGTGAACGACTCTCATGGATAAGTGATGAAAACAACGTTTGTTATATTGCAGGTGTTGACTGATGAAAGAGGGAATGAAAACCCAGGTTAATGTGGACTAAGGTGCCTCTCAGTCCTTGGAAGACAATGCTGAGTTTAGTATTGAAAACTGTAACTTAATGGAGGTATTTGATTTTCCAAATCCTGGCTGAAAGTGTGAGATAAGAATAGGAGGCAGATCACACATTGTAATTTGCATCTTGGGGAAGTGTGTATCATGCCATTATGGAGATTCTTCTTTGTAGCTAATCAGTGGTGATTGATTTATTCATTCTTGGTTTTGGACCTTTAACCAGTGTTATTTTTTAAAAAAATGGTGTGAAGACGGAGGCAGATTCAGCCTCCGAAACGTTGGTATTTTTTTCAAAAATAACAGTGGTTAAAAGTCCAAAACCAAGAATGCATTAAGAAGATATTTGGTGATGATGAAATCTCTTCCTCTTCTTGAGGCACTACAACTTCATGCATTGAAAGTTTTGGCCTTCTCAACAATATTTCTCCACTTTTTCCTATCCTGGATGCTCTTTGTCCAGTTCATTACTTTCATGTCTTTCAAATCTTTGATTATTTCATTTTCCCATCGTTTCTTTGGCCTGCCTAAGGCTCATGTTCGAGTGGTCTCCATTTATATATTTATTTTACTCATCTTTCATCTGACATTCTATTTAAGTGTCTAAACCATCTAAACTTTGTGATTTTATGAAATTTAAGATGTTTTCATTCCTTATTAATTTGTTGAGATAAGATAAGATATGTTAAGATAAGATGTATTTCATCCATGAATAACTTATTTGCATATAGAGGCAGTGATATCGGAGATGTCAGTTTGTTTACATTATCATAAACAATGCAGTGTAATAAAACAATGACATACAATTTATGGTTACAGTAAAATATAGTAACATTAAAATACAATAAAACAATGTCAATACAATACATGGTAACGGTGGAATATAATAAAATATCATTGAGTACAACATAATGTAATAAAACTCTGCAATAAAAATGTTACCTTTCACCAGTAACCCCACCATGTTTGGTGTCACTGATATACATTGACATGTCTCAATATCAGTATAGCATAATGTGTTTTATGTTTTACGCTCAATACCTACCTTGTTTTTAATAAGATCTGAATTAGTGAAAGTTGTGAAGAAAAAATACATACATACATACATATATTATTGCAGGCTTAGATATTCATCAATTGAGTAAAAGCAGTGTTCCAGTTCTTTCTTAAAAGCTTTGCAGTTTTCAATGTGTTTTATGAATTTGGAAGGTTTATATTCAAGAGAGTCTTTGAGTACTTAGGTCCTCTTTCATATAGAACTGTATTGTGTACATGCATGCACGCCGACTACGTGGGTGCTCCGGGGCTCGAGCACCCACAAGATTTTTAGTATGATAAAAACAAAATAAAATAAATATTTCTCACTTGCCATTATCAAAAAAATAATAAGCAATTAAAACATTGAGATGGAAGTTAAAATTTCTAACCTCTAAAACATAATTGTTTCAAATGTGTTTGTGCAAAGGCAACCAAGTAATACATTCCCCCTTTCCTTGCCTGTCTCTGGCCAAGTCAAAGACAGTCCCCACAATAACAATGGAAGTATATTGCATTGTGAATAGAATCCCGTCTTTTCGGCTTGCTTTGATGTTTCCTTACAAGTGACAGTGACACACTACAATACGCCAACTCCATTCGCCAACAATTGTATTAAAGTAACTACTTGCCGATATTGAGCACTAATAAAGAATAAACAGAAACACAAGGAAGCCATTTGTGACCGACTACCTAAATAGTTGATTTTTTCTTCTTTTGTTTGTTTCAATCAGATAAGAGCGGCGTGGTTTACGATTTCAGTGAAGTTGTTTTCATGTAATCTGGATTGTTATCATTTTGTTTGTTCTCCAAGAGACAATGGCTTGGAAGGACGCGGGAGCTTAGATTGGAGACTGGGAAGTTCTTATTTTCAGAAAAAGGGGTGTTACCATATTAATAGTTATTACAAAGAAGAGGGTCTACTGACATGATGCGTGGAGCAAAAGCTCTTCGCCGGGCAAAAATTTTCTCAACTTTCAAATGGGGCACGGGACACGTGTGGAAAGCTGAAACACAATATTGAGTATTGCTTCTTTACATACTTTTGAATTCGAACAGTAGGTTTGCTAGTCGCTATGGATAAATTCGTCATACGTTTGTCGTCGTCATCACAGGTGGATATTACTGACATTGAACATAGTGAAAAGTATGTTCAGTCAAAAAATAAGGAACCTGAGAATGTGTCCTCTGCCAGTTCCTGTAGTACATTAGCAACAAGTGTCAAGAAATCGTCAGGCAGGTCATACCATGAAGGATGGAAAAATACATTTCCTTGGATTTATTACGACAAAGAATTGGACAAAGTGTTCTGTAGTGTGTGTAAAAATGTTTTTGCTTCAAGTATAGTGCTTCCGTCGCCAACTGCTACTTCTGCAGACAGGGATTCGTGTAATGCATTTGTTCGAAATGGATTTTCCCAGCGGCAAAAGGCAATTGAACATTTCAGGGTTCATGAAAAATGTACACTTCATCATTCGTCCGTGACTGCTCTGGCAACTACGAAACAAGGAACCAATATGTCGTCTCTTATCTCAACACATAAATGAGAAGATATGAAAAATGCAAGCAAGGTGATTTTAAACATAATAACGTCCCTCCAATTTTTAAGTCAGCAAGGAATAGCAATTCGGGGTCACACCGATGAAGCATCAAATATTCATCATTGCTGCTGCTTAGAGCAGAAGATGCTCCTGAGTTGAAATCTTGGCTGCAGCGAACTACATATAAGTGGGTTTCCCACGATATATTAAATGATATTGTCTCTTTATTATCCAGCGATGTACAGCAAAATATTGTGAAATCTATTAAAGCGGCAAAATATTTTTCTCTCATTGTAGATGAGACTTCCGACATATCAGTGAAGGAACAAATATCCATATGCTTCAGATTTGTCGATGAAAATCTGCAAGTTGAAGAAGTGTTTTCTACGAAGTAGCTTCAACAAGTTCTAGGTCATTGTTTGACGTCGTCCAGGATGTTATAAGACGATTATCTCTCGACATAAAATACTGTCGTGGTCAATGTTATGATGGCGCGAGTAATGTCAGTGGATATTTAAGAGGATACAAAGTGGGATTACTCAGTTGGAGCCGAGAGCTATATTTGTTCATTGTTCGGCACATAATTTGAATTTGGTAGTGCAAGATGCAATGCAAGGTATCAGTTATGCGAGAGACTTTCTAGTGATTCCTCGTAAAGTATTATTATTTGTAAGACATTCGCCAAAGAGCCTGGCAGGGTTTCAATCGCTACAAGAAAACAACGAAGATGGTGTTGTAAAAAACATTCGCAGACTGACTTTGCGACCATTCTGTCCCACAAGGTGGTGTGTGAGGGTAAAATCACTACAATCATTGGAAAGTAATTATGACGTTCTCTTGAAATTTTTGGAAGATCTATCAGAAGAAAAAAGTGAAGTCGGTGGGAAGGCTAGTGGATATTTTTCAAACCTACATCAATTCAGATTTCTTATTTTCCTGAAAATGTTAATTTCAGTTTTCGGCAGGATTGAATAACTTCATTCTTCTTTTCAGAAGAAATTATTGTCATACCGAGAAATAAAAACTTTGGTGGAAACTTTGGCTGCAAGTTTAGCTTCACAAAGGGATGCATGTTTCTCCATGCACCTAATCAGCTACTGTCGTGGTCGATCATGGCGGCCATATTGTCGAAACTAGCAAGTGCCACCCCACACTTTCATTAAGTTACTTGTTTACGTATTTTTTAAGGAGATTGAGGATTTGAGAATATTTTCCAGTGTTCTGTATGTATTCTTGTTTAGTTACAGCATGATTTTAGAACAATAATTAACTTTTTTTACCACTTAAAGTTATTCCAAAAGCAGAAGGCGGTCTCCACTCTGCTTCTTCTTCTTCTTTTTCTTTGTATTCTCCAATTTCTATCAGGTCCATTCAGACAACCATAAATTTTTCTTAAGATTAATCTTTCAAATTAAGAATTTATGCTTACAGGAGCCTTTGAGCATCCAAGTTTCACATGCATATGATATTACGGGTCTTATTGTGCTATGATAAAGTATCAGTTTAGAAGATTTTGATATTAGTTTGCTCTTAAATACAGCTAATTTGGCGAAATATGCTATATTACCCACAAAAACAGTGTATCTTGTTATTGTAAAATTTTAGAGCATTACAGTGGTTTAGGTATAGTCTTTTTGGTATGATGGACTGGCAGCTGTCGAAGTGCAGGTACTGAAGATGATTGGTAAGGTTAATATGAATTAATTTCTTTAAGGACACCATCCTTTATGTTCATGCTTGTTTGAGATGAACATTCATGAAAAGCCTTTCATTTGAAATGTACAATGCAAAACGTGTTACGTTCGTTCAGGAAAGGTGGCAAGGGTTCTCTCCATGCAATCAGAGGAAGACATATAATGTTAATGATGCAGAGAATGATTAGCAGTTGTAATGTTTGAGTAGATGATGCACTCTTTTAATTACCATTACTGTTCTTTGAATGGTATTGCAGTGTTGGTCTTGAAACCACAGATTGTTAGATGTGTAAAACTATAGTTGGATATTGAAATAAGTTCTGGGTTTTGGGGGCTCTTGTTCTTGATTCAATGAATAATTCTAAACTCTGCATCTGCTCTCAATACAAAGTAATAGCCCATCTCCAGAGCAGAGTGGTTAGTCTAGCATGCCACAAAGTCTGGTTACAGAATTGACATTTCCATTGCATTTTCTTTCCTTATTTATTTTATAAATTCAAAATTCATTTTGTTGTTGTTGTTGTCGTTTAACATGCAACGTCCACCCCGGTTGTACACCAGTCATCACAAAGTTAGTTCGCTGCTACTTTAGTCGGGAACATGAGAATCTGCAAATCATCAGGGCTTGCTGGGTAGAAAAGAAACACAACACTGTTTTCAAAGTTCAAACGCAGTTTTATAATCGCGTATATTTCATAATCACTTACCAGTAAAACACTAGAACATTCAATACTAACGTTGGTCAATTCCCTCACATATAGCGAAAGTCAAAGAACATAATTAATTGCTTACTTTCAACTTGTCGGCAAGGAGAAAACTCGAAAACCTAAAAATCTATACTTCAATTCTCTCCGTTTCCAAGTTCTTATTATTTTTCACCTTCACCTGTTTTTCAAACTCAGTCTGTCGTCAGGTGGGGAACATTTAGGTGCGTTCACTTCCTTGGCTGAGATTAGAAAGTGACGTCAACACGAACAGATTTTGACGTATTTATAAACATATATAAAAGTTCCAACTACAACTGTATCAGTCTAACTATAATTATCTGTGACAACTTGAACATTATTTGAAGTAACAAACATTTTAAAAATCTTAACTTCTTACAAATATAAAATCTTAAACTCTCAGGTTCGTTACAATTGCCCCTCGTCCGGGGAAAATTTTTGAAGAAATTGTCATTTACAAGTTCTGAAAAAAATTTGAGTATACTGTGAAACTTTAAATATAGAAATTATCTTGACACTAAGTCAACTTCACCAACCAATGAACAATTAAAGATCCTAAGATTGTCAAAATTTACTTGATCGATCGGGGTTTTGTACTTGGGATGTAACAGTAGGGTAGTATTGCTTCCAATATCTGTTGCAATGTAGGGACCAATATATACCTCAAACAACTTAGCGATGGTTTTATTTTTCCTAGAGCTTAGTTTGTGATTTCTTACGAGCATCAAATCTCCTTCCTTTGGCTGAAGAGCATTGCACTTGACTTTGAAATTTCTCCTACCCTTTTCTTCGCCATGAACATCTTTCTATCCCAGTTAGTTAAATGAGGATCATCGTCGTTATCAGGCCAATAAAAGTGGTCCAATATTCCATTGGGCACAGGGCGATTGAAAAATAGTTCTGAAGGAGCATACCCAGTAGTGTCCGAAACAGAATTGTTCAGTAACCAGGCAATTTCTGATAAATATTTCGACCAACTTTGATGTTCGTGATGACAAAATAACCTGAGCAGTCGAACAATCTCCTGATTCATACGTTCTATAGTATTACTACTAGGGTGATAGGCCGTAGTGAATAAATACGTAACACCCTTTTTGTCCAAATTTTCTTTCCACAGTGCAGAAGTGAATTGTGTACCTCGATCCGATAAGATTGCCTTAACTTTAAGAAAATGGGTGAAGTACCCTTTCTCCATCACAGTGATTATTTCTTTGGCGGTGCCACGCCTCAGTGGGTAAACGGAGACGAACTTTGTTCCTAAATCTACCAAGGATAGAATGTATTGGAATCCTTGGGACATGGGCAATTTACCGATCAGGTCTATTGATAGTAGTTCGTGAGGACTCTTTTGATTAATATGTAACTTGTCTGTGATGATTCCTAACTTGTCCATTTTAGTCTTGGCACATACGAGGCAATCCCTAGTGTGCTTAACAACATCCTGTTTCATCTTTGGCCAAAAGTATCTACTTTTTATTCTTTTTACGGTTTTTGCTACCCCGAAATGTCCTAGTTCGTCGTGATTTTCCCGAAACTTTTTCTTTGAACTTTATAGGGACACACAATTTCCAAGTAAATTCTTCACCAGAGGTTTTTCGGAATAAGAGACTTCCATAAATCTGATACACGTTTTTCACCTTACTTTCAGTCGGAGAGTCTTTAGTCTCTGGCTGATTCAAAAGCTTTATTATGCTTTGGCAAAAGCCATCATCTTCTTGTGCTTCAGCCCAATTTGTTATGTCCTCCATTTCTCCTCTTTCTTACCATATATAACTTACATGGAAATAGTTAGCTTCTTCCTTCCCTTTGTCTTCATCGATGGGATAGCGACTCAGAATATCCGGTACCACGTTATCCTTTCCTTGGATGTATTTAATTTCAAAAGAGTAAGACTGCAATTTTAGAGACCATCTTGTAAGCCTGGAATTCCAATTTTTAGAATTTTGAAGCCACATTAATCCACGATGATCTGTGCATATTTTAAAATGCCTTCCTCTCAAATATATTTCAAATTTGTTGATACCAAAAAGAATAGCCAAACATTCCAATTCGTGAATCGAATAGTGTCTCTCATTTTCTTTTAATTTTCTGCTAGCGTACTGCACGACAGTTTTCTCGTCGCCTTGTTCTTGAAATCAGATACAACCTAGACCTTTGGTAGAGGCGTCACATTGAATACAAAATTCGCTGTTTAGATCAGGCTGAGCTAGGGCTGGGGTATTTGTCAATTCAATTTTCAGCTGGTCAAAAACAGTTTCTTGATCCTGGCCCCAGTTCCATTTAGCAGACTTTGAGAGCAATCTTAATAAAGGCTCCGTTTTGATGGAAAAGTCTTTTATAAACTTCCGCCTCCAATTTGATAAACATAAAAATTTTCGAACATCCTTCTTACACTTAGGTTGTGGGAATTTCAAAATTGCTTCATTCTTTTTTGGATCAACTCTAACATGGTCTCCAGAAATCAAGTGTCCTAGATACACTAGTTCTCCCTTAACAAAATTACACTTCCTAAGTTTCACTTTAAGACCTACGTCTTTCAGTCTTTGAAGTACTTCTTGTATGTGCTGAATGTGAGTGTTAAAATCCGCATCGAAAATCAACAGGTCGTCGATATAAACTGTTAAGAAATGTTCTGTTTCTGGCCCAAACATCATTATGTATACAAAAGTGGACACTGCATTTGACAAACCAAAAGGCATTTTCAAAAAAATTTATACTGTCTGCCATTATATGAGAACGCTGTGTATTTGCGGCAGTCTGGTTTTAAAGGAATCTGTAAATAACCAGAGGCAAGATCCAGACTTGTAAAGTACCGCGATCCTTTAAACTTCTGAAGAGACTTGTCAATTGGCGGAACCGAACTTTTAGGTATTAACGTGATGGAGTTTAGCAGTCTGAAATCTATGCAAGGTCTGACACTCCCATCTGGCTTGTCTACAACCAATAGAGGATTTAAGTAAGGAGATACTGATGGTTGAATGATATTCCAGGCCTTCCATAAGTC
Organism: Lepisma saccharinum; assembly: GCF_977018435.1. Classification (NCBI taxonomy): domain Eukaryota; kingdom Metazoa; phylum Arthropoda; class Insecta; order Zygentoma; family Lepismatidae; genus Lepisma; species Lepisma saccharinum. The sequence goes on along the minus strand of NC_139253.1, from coordinate 62,867,983 downwards.
TAGTTCCTTTTCCAGAGCAGCCCTTTTTTAAAGTGGCACGGGGTATGGTGGGCGATGGACTAGTTCGGTGCTTGTTAAGAGTAGTTCTCATTGCACAAGTCAATCATAAGAATAAAAAGAAAAATCAGATGTGCGCCTGTGACATAAATCGAAATCTTCAGACTTGCACCTGTGACATGAATCCAAGATGCGCCATGATGAAATCGCTGCAAGACAGTTTTGACGTTACATAAGGAATGGAAATATTGAAAAACGTAAGTTTCCTAGAACATAGATCTAAAAAAATTACTTTCCGCGTTATTAAGAAACATCGTTTCTTATTAAGAACTAATTTTTGTAACAAAAATATTCGAAGAGTGCGGAAAATCGAGGGTGTAGAAAAGGGTACCAGAGCCGGGGGTTCGGACCCCCACGCCCCCTCCCACACACACACCCGAAAGATGTATTAAGTACGAAAATTAATTATGAAAATATGTTTGTCTAGCATTTGTTGTAATTTACTCTGAACTTATTGCAAGACAAGGATTATATTGAGATCATACACCTTTGAAGAACAGGAAAGACATATTTAAGGCCCTGAAAGACTTACCAAGTACTAAAATTAAGTATTGAAAATATTAGCATTTGTTGCATAATCGATGGTTATTACTTTCCTCTGAACTTTTTACAAGGGAAGGATTACATTGGGATCATACAGCTTTGAATGACATTACAAACAAGATTTATGTACACTACTACTCAAAATAATATGCATAAAATTTTAATCAGAAACTTACTTTCCACCTTCATGTAACATCATTTCTGTTATTCGATAAATATTCAATTATTCATTTATTTGACATTAATTTCATTTGCTAGGGCACTTGTTTATGCAAATTATTCCGATCTTAACTACAATAAGCACTCTTATATCTTTATTCTTATACATTTTTACTTAATCATGTAGTAATAATATAATATCAATTTATGTATTGTAATTAGTATTAATTTGATTTATAATTATTTTGATATGAACATTTTTATTATTATTAATAATAATAATATTAATAATATTGTTATTGTTATTACTGAGACACTTGGTTCACCCCCACCCCCTTCCTCCGAAACATAATTCTAGATACGTGCCTGCTTCCTAAATATATTTGCATGTTTTATGCTCCTTTCCTCAGTTTCTTGGTGTTATTCTTAATATGAAAATATGACTATACTTTTAATAAGTAGTAAATTTGAAATGTGCATGTGTACTAGCAGTAATCAGTGAAAGTTTCAGCCTATTTCGGACAGTGTAAAGTTCCTTGAGTTGAGATGATCATACAACATGATATTTTATGGAAGCATGAATTTGTTTTTGTATCAAGCTTTATTAAAAAAATATTAACTTATGTAGCTGAGTTACAACATTGGACCCTTTGTGAATATTCATAACTAGTGCAAAACTATTTCTTTTTCCTTAGAGCATGTTAAGAGATTGGATTTTATGAAAGATATGTCTCCTTATACACAGAAAAAAGTGTTATTTAAATTATTTTAAAAAATCAAAAAATAAAATCACAATAGCAAAAACTTTTGTTTACATGAGTGAATAATTCCACATTTGCTTTATCTTTATAACTCTCTTACATTTCATCATTGATCTATTTCCATAGGTTAATTGTGTGTTAATTACTATTTTTAAGGCATGGATCTATCACTGTATTTGTCCTATCATTCATGTGATCACATCATAATCAATTCATCATATCATCTTATCCTCTTTTCATCCTCATCATCACAATTAACCTAGAGATTCACAAAAACAATGCAAAATACTGAAAATAGAAATAGAAAAAGGAATACAAATAGCAGAGTGGGTCATGGTCAATGTTAGTCTGTTTACCTCCTCCTGAAAAGTTGGTTATGCCTAATTATTAGATTATTACTATTATTAACATGTTATGATGATGATGATTATTATTATTATTAATGACATTATTTATTAAATATGGATCATATAAATGATACATCACTAACAAAAAATGAAGTATAATCTTCAATTGTCAAAAGGTATTATTTATTATAATTTCTGTATGACTTACATAGTGTTCCTCGTCCCTTCTTAACAACCTTTGATGGTAGTAGCCCTACTATGCTAAAGTTGAGGATTGCCAGAAGTATTTATCAAGAGAACAAATCTTCTTGAGAGCAGCCTGATTCTTCACCAATGGTTCATATAACTTCCCAAGAAACTTACCCCACACATCTGGCACACAAAGCAAGATTTGGCTTGTGAGTTTGTGTCAATTTACAGAAATTTGAATTCTTGCTGCAGGTCCATATTGAAATTACATCACATTCAATTTAGCCTGAGCTCTTTCATGCACGAAGCAGGAAATCTTTGTCATCTGCATAAGACTACACATGACTCATAGGAGCAGTGTTGCAATTCGCAGAAGTTACAATTAAAGGAGACATGAAACTGCCAAAGGCTATATGCTGATGTCTCACTAAAAAAAATTCTTACGAATCTGAAGTAGGATACTGTCCTTCATGATCGTGAAATTCGTCAATTGTTCTATGAATAACACACTTGTTAAGTTCGTCCACGTCACTTCACAAAGTATTTATTTTGCATATTTTGTTAGTCATTACTAATCCCTACCAAGTTACGTTGTTGTGATCATTTTTGTTTAAGGTTCAAAGTACTTACTGACAAATCAGTAACAACGGAAACATGCTTTTGCACTTGTTTAACACTCAACACAAGATCACTCTCAGCTTCTTTCTTCACAAACTTATGCACGCTGAGATAATTTCCCTGGTCTATGTATCACTTTGCTTCCTCCAATCAGCTCAGCTTCCATTGAATAGAAACACCCTAAAAAACACAGGTCAACAATCACCTTCCTAGCAGTACAATTATCTGCCCTCATGAGAGGAAGAGGAGGGGAGGGAGGATGCCTCTTTTGCCAAGGGGACTAAATCAATGGGGGTTTCACTGACACAAAAAATCCTCTGTCTTTCTTTTCCTTCAACTATCACCTTCTCAAACTGTTGTGTTTGGATATTTGCCTAAATCCAGACACCAGTAAGTCCCGCACACCACTATCAACAAGCTCAAAAGTCAGGTTATGGATATGAGTAATTGATCTCTCTCGGATTCTCGCATCGTTGCGCTGAGTGACAGGCTTCTGTGCAACTGAAGGCCAGAGCTCAAGCTAAACCAAATGTACTATACATGTCAGCTGCTTGGACTTGCTTATTCACTGCTCTACAAATAGCAGAACACACAGAAAACAACACATCCCTCAAAGCGAGCTAACATAAACAGCACACCATTGTCTGCTTGAATATTCGTGACCACAATGAATTATTTTGACTGCTATGAACTGCTTGAAATGCAGTCCAACTGTTTTGCCACAATATTTCCATTTTCAGTACATTGATCCAACGTTGGGCCAACCACTTTTGGTTATTTGGGACCATTACTGAGGTTTTACTCTAAGCTGTTGGGGAGCATGCTAGAAGCAGTAGCTCCCAATTAGTGTCTTTGTATCATTTGTTGCATCAGCTTGGTCACCAGGTGACCTTGAATGGTTCTCCATGACCTCAGATCAAACTCAGCAACTTGTTGCTATTTTATTACATTATGTCACACATGGCACATGATGGCAGGGTGGGGACTAATATAAAATGATGACAAGTGGGTGTTTCTTTGTTATTTCAAGACTGCAAGACTGCATTCAGTGAACAAGGCTCATGCAGTAGTTGAAAGGTGAGGGATAAACATGCAACCCAGAAACACTTTGAAGTTATGATTCACCCTGGTCAAATCAGAACTTAACCCCAGACTGTGTGGGACCTAACATGTGTGAAAAAATGTAATAAAGGGTGAGCAAAAGGTTTATTTATTTACATTTTACTTGGGATTACCGCTAAGCAGTTTTTCCCATATCTATAAATGTACTGTACATAAACATACATTTTTTAGTACATTATTATTAAAAGACACTATCAATAAAAGTTTTCTCTACTAAATAGTTAAGCCACATTTTCTAAAAAAAGATAACAATATATATCCAACTGTAAGGTTAGATTCACAAATCAAAGATTCTAAACACTGAAGAAGAGGAATTTCACTGTTTATAAGAGTTTTATAGAATGTCTCTCTTTCTTGTGTGTGTCTATTACACACAAATATGATATGGTGTATATCTTCCTTGTTGCCACATGTACAGTTGGGGTTTTGTGCGATCCAGATCTTTTGTAAATGACTTTTAGTTGTTGTATATCCTGACGTAATACGATTTAGTAATACTGTCACATTCCTTGTACCTTGAACTTTTGTAAACCAAGGCCTGTTTCTATTGAGATTAGCTATCCTCTGATAAAAGCTGCCTGCATTTTTTAAAATTCACCTTTGCGCCATTCCTTCCAGTTTTCCTTCAACTTTTTCTTCACCCTCGGTGGAAGATCTGTGTACCAGGTTTTCAGCTCCAGTACAGGTTGAATTACCCTAGATTGTTTTGCAAACAAATATGCTATATCATTTCCTAAATTTTGACAATGTGCTATAACCCAGGTTAAATGAATTATCTTTCCCCTGCTCCTGAAATTTTGTAAAGTTTTTACACAGTTTATAATTTATGGGGAAGCATTTAAATAATAAATCGTAATTGGACTGAATTGAATATAATACACTTTTAGAATCCGTTAATATTAATATATTTTTTCTTCCAATTTATATGTATAAATTAGTGCTTCGTAAATTGCATAAACTTCAGCTGTAAAAATGGAAAGAACTTCCGGTAAATGTATGATTCCTTCTTCTGTACATCATAAACAGCACATCCTATATTTTGACTACTTCTTGAACCGTCTATATATATATATATAAAGCAATAATATTTCCATCTTTACATGTAATTATATTTTGTATATTGTTCAGGAAAATAAGTATCTCTATATTCACAAACAGGAAAATCTAGAGTATAAATGGGCTTACTCATTACTTTCAATAATTTTTGATGATCCTCATAGTACTCATTATATAATTGCAGCCATCCTATATCTTCGCAGTTGTTAATTTTGCCTGTATCATATAATTCAACCAAGTCAAATAGAATGTCGTTAAATGGAAGATTAACATCTGACATTGTTTTTAACAGATATTTAATGGACATTTCTCTTTTCCTATAACTTAAGTTCCATTCGAATGCTTCCATGTATACTGAAACATTGGGAGTACTCTTCATCAGTCCTAGACACTTTCGAAGATCTTTCCTCTGCATTACTTTCAAAGGTCGAAATACATGTTCCGAAACTGTATTAAAAACTATTATCCCGTATTCTATTGTTGGTTTGTAATAGTTTTTGAAAAAATTAATCATGGTACTTGGATGACTTTGTTGTTGCCATAGAAACAAATACATTGTAAATTACTTCTGCCTTTTTCACGAACATTTTTACATGAGGTTTCCATGTTAATTTATTATCAAATATAACAACTAAATATTTTACTGTATTTTCTATGGGAATGTGTAACTTTTTGTGTATTGATTCACATTTTTCAGAGCTCCTTTTTTACTAAATATAATCAGCTTTAAATTTTCTGATGATATATTCATAGACCTATTCTCAAGAAATTTATTTATCTCTATTACTTTCAATTCCATGTTGGTGACTCCTTTATCTACTTGCTTGACACTCTCATATACGAGGGTCACTATTTATATTTTGAGCCTAACAATGAAAAAACAGGAATTTGGCATTGAAAACTGCTTTATTGTTTTTCGAAGTATTCTCCTTTATGGTCAATACACTTTTGCATTCGTTCGAACCATTTGTCAAAGCAGTTTTTCCAATATTCTTGAGATACCTCCATAATATGGTTTTTGAACGCATCAACGGCGTCTTCCGCCGAAGAAATTCGTTGTCCACGCAATTTATTCTGACATTCGGGAACAAGAAGAAGTCATTGGGTGCCAAATCAGGACTGTACGGCGGATGACCCATCAATTCGATTTTGTTGACTGTTCATAATGTCGGTTGTTAGACGAAATGTGTGACAGCTGGCATTGTCTTGGTGAAGAATGATCCGAGGGCGTTTGTTTGTTTTCCGTATTTGACCGAAGACCTCTGGCAAACAAATTGTTGCGTACCATTCAGAGTTGACCGTTCTACATTCATCTAAAGGCACAGTTGCCACATGACCAGTTTTCCCGAAAAAACAGGCGACCATTTGTTTCGATGTGCTTCGAGTACGAACAACTTTTGTTGGATTGGGTTCATCTTGAAACACCCACACAGTCGACTGCTGTTTACGTTCCGGCTCATATGCATATATCCATGATTCGTCACCTGTTACAATCTTATATACGTCTTTTGAAGCACCACGATTGTATTTATTAAGCATTTGTTTGCACCAATTGACGCAAGCGTCTTTTTGAGTTTTTGTCAAATTGTGTGGGATCCAACGAGAACATACCTTTCTCGCAGCTAAATGATCATGTAATATTTTATATATGCTGGTGGAACTAATGCCTATGGTTGCCTCAATCTCACAGTATGTCACATGACGATCTTGCAGTATTAGGTTTTGCATAGCATCAATGTTTTCTTGAACAACAACTGATTTTGGACGACCTTCGCGAATCTCGTCGGTGAGCGAATGGCGGCCACGATTAAATTCGTTATACCAGCGTTTCACAGTGGCAAAGGATGGGGCTTCATCGCCAAATGTGGAAGTAAGTTGATCGATGCACTCTTGTTTAGATAATCCACGTCGAAAATCGTCAAAAAATCATCGCACGAAAAAGTTTACAAGTTAATTCCATTTTATTTTTGTCGCGTAATCTCCAAGGCAACATAAACAACACAAATGAAGCTATTGATAAAACATTTGAAGTACGTTATGGTCAATAATGCCAGACGATTCCGTGCAAACGTCAAATCGCGCCTAACTTCAATCAGTGTTGCCAAGGCTCAAAATATAAATAGTGACCCTCGTATACATAAATCATCTGCATATTGTATAAATCCAAATGGCTCAGGACATATTATTTGAACATCCATTAAATATATATTAAAAAGTAAAGGGCTTAAAGGGCTTCCCTGTGGAAGTCCCCTTGTTGTCCATCTAGGACCCTCAACTTTATCGTGAAAGTAAAAATATAAACAACGATTTTTTAATAGATTCCAAATTATGTTTAGATGCATATAAGGTATTTTCAGATTTTGTAGAATGTTTATTTATATTTGCATTATCATATGCCCCTTTAATATCTAAGAAAGCAGCAATAAGACTACTTTTCATTTTCATTGTATCATACATTTTTGATGAAAACATTGCCAACGCATCTGTACACCCCATGCCCTTCCTAAATCCAACTTGAAGTCTTGAAAATAAACCCTGTACCTCTATATGCCAACTAATTCTCTTTACAATTAATTTTTCAAAAATTTTCCCCAGTACTGGTCTTATTGGTCTATAAGATTCTCCTTTATGTGGGGTTTGTCAGGTTTCAATATTGGTAAAATCATTTGAGTGTACCACGATTGCGGTATATTTCCTGAATTCATTGCATAGTTGTAGATGTTACAAGATGTTACCACATTCCGGCAAATTTTGAATCACCAAGTATGTTATTACATCTTTTCCTGCAGTTGTGTCCTTGGCTCTAATTATTATGTCTCTTATTTCATTGATCATGATATTGGTGTATAATCCTTGTGAATGTCTATCTTTAGGACTGAAAGAGAAAATTTCATCAGGGGCATCTGCAGGTTCTTGTTTATTATTACATGTTACCTTCATAAAAATCATCTTTCCAAGTTTCTTTGAGTGGTATTAATGGAGGGGTATGTGGTTTTCGGATTGATTTAAATTTAGTACTATTGGATACTTTTTTACAATTTCCTCTTTTGCCCTTGCACATGATCTGTCCATAACAATACTAACAGAATCTACAAAATAACCATATGTACTCTTATTAATATTATTTAAATCTGTATTTTTAAATAAGATTGTAAGTAATTTAGAATATTTATTCCAATCAGCTTCATTAACTTTCCATTTTCTGAGCAGGATAGTGAAAGATCTCACTGAATTAGTAGGAGTATAGAAGAAACATGGATAATGGTCAATGGTTCTTTGATCACTGTCTGTTTCCCACTGAAATTGACCACATATATCATCTGACGTTAACGTTAAGTCTATAGCTGTTGTAGAGTACCTAATCTTCCTATATAAGTAGGAGGAGGAACTATTTTCCATGAAACATTTTCCAAGTATGTAACTGATTTTCTTTCACTCCAATCACTTAAGGCTTCAAATCTGTTTTGTATTGTTATGCTATTTCCTACAACACCAGTCTTTCTTGTGTTAATTTCACTTACTTGGCTTTGTTTATATGGTTTTTTATTTGATCAGCATATGAGTTGACTTGTACAACATAATTGTTTGGAATATTACCTGTTATTACTTTCTCTCTTGCTTCTTGCCGGGATAAATTATCTAATGCCTTAACTCTCATGATTTCTCTTTCCATTTCCCATTTTACACATGACTTGTCAGTAGCAACATGTTCTCCTCCGCAATTTAAACACTTCAGAGTTCCATTACAATTTTCATGTTCCTCTCTTCCACATCTAGCACACTTATCTTTATCCTTACATATGGCTGCTGAATGTGCAAATCTATAACATTTCTTACATTGCATCACATTTCTAACTTTAGGAGTAACATCGAAAATGTGACTAACCACTATAATCTGTTTAGGCATTTCTTGAGATCTAAGCGTGATTGATATTTGCTTAGTTGGAACAAAATAATATGATCCATCATCTTTTCGAATTCTCTTTTTCATTCTTTCCACTGATATTACTATTGGGTCTTCAATACTTTCCTTAATTTCCTCCTCTTCAAAATCAGTGGGCACACCATATATCAATCCTTCCCTCATCAATAAGGATTCTGGGGAATGAACAAATCAATATTATTTTCTTTATGAAAATGCATATTTTTCATGAAATTGTTAGCTTCATTCCTGGTATAAAAATAAATCTTTGCTCTATATAAACCACTTGGTTGCATATATCTGACCCTTATATCTTTCTTTTGCAATTCATTTCCTATTTTCATAGAGTTAAATTTCTTTTCTGCACCTTTTGTACTAGTCATTATTACTAAATATGTCCCATTATGTGTATCATAATACATTTTACACTTATCTACATTATTTTCTCTTCGACCTTCTCCAAGCTTGTTTACTTTATCTCTATTATCTAACCTGTCCATCCTTACCGCTTTTGCTGGAACTTGATCATCTTCGAGAGATCTGACTCTTTTAGCTTGTTTGCTAGATGTTTCTTCTATAACGATTTCATTATTTTCTACCAAATTTGTTATAATTTCTACTTGATTATTAAGTTGCATATATCCTATGGCATCCGCCATGGCCTTAACAAAAACTGCCTTACTCAAATCAGATTAATGTGTATATTTCCTTTTTCCATAGTTTAAACTTCAACTGAAATAAGTATATGGGTTTAACTCAATTCCAGTCACAAAATTCTCTCTTTAAAAACAGTACTCACTGAATTAACAACTATTAATATTACCACAATATTACACAAACAACTCAGTTCTCCTGAGCAAAAGGTAACTGTACACCTACACTATAGTTCATTATGCAGAGAAAAACTTGACTTTCTTGATGTTTGTTGGTACATAAGGACATGAACAGTAGGTTAGTAAGACACTCATTGTTGTCAGCCACTCATTGTTGTTTCTTAAGTTGTTTCTTCGGAGCTTGATCTTGCAAAGTGTGTAACTGCATTAGCAATGGTTAGTCTCTGAACCACTGGCAATACTCAACACGCTTGTCGTGGTCTCTTTCTTGCAGATTTTGAACTACTGTTAATTTGTAAGGGTGTAAATGTAAGTACTTATTCAGTGTGGTTCTTGCATTGCCGTACAACACACTCACTTGCTGTGACAATTTACGAATTTACTTCTTTGGGCTTTGCTCTATTCTAATCGAAATATCCTGTAATTTGTCCTCTGTTAGAACTCGTGACTTGTCTGTTTTCGGCATATTCATCACTAATCCCGTTTTGCGAAATTTATCGATCAACTGCCACACTGCATTACGAAGTGGTTGATCTGTATCAGGAAACCCTTCCATAAACTTATTTCGCACTTCTTCCATATATTCACCTCCATGTTGAAAGACTTGTTCCACCAAAAGCACATGAACTTTGAGTAACAAAACCATTGCTAATGCAGTTCTGCGCATTGCAAGATCGCGGTCCGAAGAAACAACTGAAGAAACAACAATGAGTGACTGACAACAATTTGTGACTGACAACAATGAGTGCCTTACTAACCAACTGTCCATGCCCTTGTGTACCAACAAACAAAGGAAGATTTTCTCTTTCTAATGAAGCATAGTGTAGGTGCACAGATTACCTTTTGCTCACTCGTAAAACCTATGCTGAAACACTGGAAATTTTTAAAAAAAATTGCATACATATTTAAGACATACTTATGACTCAGTAAAGTTTCAATTGGTTGAAATAATCCTTAGGGTGTGAATTGCAAATTATCTGTTAATGTATACTAATATAGTGGACTTTACCACCTTTTTGTGTATCCAAAGATATTTCCTAGCATGGATGGAAGTTTCACAGCTGTCTCTCACATTATTTGCTACGAGGGGTGTGCCCTTCACTGTATCATATATGTAATGTCACTTAACTGTCCAGATCTGGTGGTGTGCAAATGCGGGAGCTAGCCAAATTTTGAAAAAAATTTAAAAAAACAAAATTTGTAAATTCCTCTGTTCGTTGCTTCTGAAAATAGGTACACATCAACATGTTTACCTGACAGAAAGAAAGTCTTGTAAATTCTAAATAAAACGAGCCCTCATTTGTATTGTGTCATTCTAAAGAATGAAGGGATCTGAACCAGTTGCTTATGCAATTAATTGCTGGAGTGATGTAAATTGGTCATCATTCATCCTTGATGAGACCACTCGTCATTAACATGGCGAGTTATCGCTTGGCAATGCGAAAGGTACAAAATTACTAAAGAACTAGACTACAGAAAAGACAATGGTCACTCGTTGGGTTTTATGAACCGTCGAACCTGAATCATGGCCGGGTGTAGGATAATTACCTGTCTATCTGAAGTCTTTAGCTAAATCAAAATAAGCGAAGTCCTCTGTAAGCTTCTCTCCTATGCTGACCAAAGCGTCCATCCACTTCTCACCTACTGCCTTGCTGACCACCTTCCCTTTCTCAAGTCAATCCCAAAAGTCAGTCCTCCCTCAGCTTGTCTCACCTCTATATTCCCAGGCCATCGAGCTCTTCCTCTATGCCGAATCGTGTTTATTATAATTGCTACCATGCAAACCGCTGACTCTATAACCAGAAGTATTACCTGTTTCCTGAATGCTCAGGAGGTTTGCATGGCACAGCACAATGCATTGTAAACATGCCTAAGAGGCTTGAGACAGCTGAGAAAAACAAGTGAATGCCCTGGTCAACATGAAGCGTTCAGAGAGACTTAATAAAATAAACATACAATCTTAGGGATTGTTACGGTATGTTTCATGTTATTACAACGTTTTTAACAAAACATTTTCCAACATGTTACGTTTGCTTCAAATGAACCCCATTCTTGGGGGATTTCCATGCATGACGAATATTTCGTCTACCGGCATGAAAGGGTTAATATATATATTCCAAATAAAATTAGATTGGTTATTTAATACATCTGCAATACTAGTAAAACTTGAGCTTTAACTACATTGTATTAAGCTGTGTGAGTTGCTCTACACTAAACATCTCTTTGAGTTCTATTTCATGTATTAGAAGCTTCCCTTTATCTTTAAATGAAACGAATGTCAGTCACTTATTATTGTTGGTTAGTGAGTTAATTGTTATATAAGTAATGAGTTTGATTGTTGTAGATAATGTTACTATCGAAACAGCAGACAAACACAAATACCTGTCCCTGATAATGAGAAATGACTTCAACAAAATCATCAGATTCCTCAGCTTTCAGTGTACAGTGAGGACAAGAAGGATACAAACATCTTGACACTAGTGAAGAGAATCCATAATGCCATTGGAGGAATAAAATGACTTGTTGAAGGTTGGTTTTGTTTGTGTTAAGCACTCTGTATCCATAGCAAAATGCAAGCTATGAGGTTTTGCCTGTAATTTAAGCATATCTACTTCTAATAGCACTTTCCATACATTCAGGAGAATACACTTAACAACAGATAAAAGTAAATACAACAGAAATTAAAAACAGTGAACAATTAGTGGCTGAGTATATTGTGTGGTCAACTCATCATCTTCCTTCCTCTCAGTATTAAGAACCCTGACAGGTTCCAGGTTTGAGTCTCAGTCTGTGCATGCCTTCTAATGTCTCTTTATGTTATATCTAATCACCATATATTCTAATCATCATGATTATATCAACAAGCCACAAAACTAAGTTAAAAATCACAAATAATGCCATAACAGAAATATACAACCACAATTACACACTCTAACACATACACAAACCTTTCTAACATATTGATATACAAGTTCATAATTTGGAATATAACTTTGAAGTTAATAAATGTCTGTGTAGTTTTCAGTAGTTAAATATAGTACATTTAATATGTGACAAGAGGCAGCCTGGACCATTGTATGAGCTTTTTCTGTAGACTACAATATATACTTCATTTTTGTCTTAAATCTAGTTACTAAATATATTTTTAAAAATTGAGAGGGAGTAGGGACATATGAAGACAATTGTGAAAGATTTGGAACAGGTATTTTTGGGTAGTAAATAAAATATCATCTCTTCTAGATCTGCTATTGATGATGTGGAAATTTGAAAAAGTTAAAAATTTGCAATAGTTTTAATAACAGTAACAATAATAATAATAACAATTATATCATAATGACAATAACAACAACAAAAACCGGACAAGCATGCATATTAGGTCAGCCAGGCAATAAATCAGACATGGCATATCATGATCCAACAGATTTTGTGATGACACTTGTCTGTTATATATTTCTTATAAGCAGCTAACCAATAGATCAGATATGACTCAGGGTGACAATTTGATATACTGAATAAAGAATTGCTGTAGCATGTCATAATCAGACAAAGTCAACATAAGGGTGAGCTGCAGCATCAAAACAACACAACATCATGCCACGTCTGATGTAGTGGGTGATCAGCATCATAATTGAATATGTTGCATGTAATCTATTGATGTAAGCAATTAAGTGGGCAACTTTTCTTCATCTCCCCCTTTCTCTTCTCTCTCTCTCTCTCTCTCTCTCTCTCTCTCTCTCTGTGTCTGTCTGTCTTACTCTAAGCATATGAGTTTCCACTTTGTCAATTCCAGTCCTAATTTTATATATTAATAACATAATTTTTAAAAGAAATATAGATATATGATGAAGTGATATTAATGTAACGACTCTCACAAAGAGACTCACACTGTTTGAGGGAGGCATAGTGAGGATAATGTTATAACAACTTAAGATTTAAATGCATGCTATATTTACAATATAAATAATATATTTTAAGTATTATAATTATACAGTAGAACCCAGATTTTACATTTTTTCACATTATACATTCAATTTCCATTCCCAATAGAGCAAAATAATACAAAATGTTCCTGGACTTTACACTTCTCAGTGTTATAAGTTTTTCAACTAGATTCCCAGAGAAACATAAAAATCAAATAACAATACCTAGTCTGCCATAAATTATGTTACAAACTTTTGGCTTGGACTGTACATCTGGTAGTGAGGCTCATGAACCAAGCTTGTGCTGAAGTTAACCCCTGACCGTTGTGTGTTCAGCTGTGAAAGAGCAAGCATGTATCTTATTTTGCTTAGCATGGAGTAGGGCGAATATGAAAAGAGAGTAGCTGTAATTGCTCAGCATATGGTTGGGATGTCACTCACAGAGATTTTCCAGCCTCTAAAAATCCAGAAGATCAACAAAAGGTTTGTATATCAGACAATCCAGAGATTTACTGATACTGGTAGCATGAAAGATCGCCCAAGAGTTGGTCGACTTCACACCGTATGAACAGCTGTGGCTGTTAAAGAAGTGATGGCTCGCATCCACCAAAATCCCATCCGGAAGCAAGTGATAATGGCACAAAAGCTGAACATTTCACAACAATCAATGTACAGGTTACTTAATGAAGACCTTGGAATTGGAGCTTACCCATGGAGTACTGGAAATTTCCTGATGGCACAAGTGAAGAAGCTGAGGGAACTGATATCGAGATGGCTCCTGCAGCGGTACGTTGCCATTGGACATTGCAGGATTCTGTTCACTGATAAGAAATTGTTCACCACTGAATAAAGTTTTAACCGCCATAATGAAAGGGTGTATGCTTCCAACTCTCAAGACGTTTGTGAGAGAGTTCCCAAAATTCAGAGATGTCACCAACCCTCCTCAGTCATGGTTTGGGTGAGCTATGAGAGTTCCACCAGACCTCATTTTTGAGAAAAGGGCTTAACAGCCGTGTGAAAGTGTACTGGAAAGTGTCCTGGACCCCCTCTCGTGACACTGTTGAATCAAACCATGTTTCACAATGAATCCTGGATGTTCAAGAAATATTCTGCCCCAGCTCATAAGGCAAGGATGACATGACGGTGACTGGAGACCAGTGTACTCGATATCATCTTTAATTTTGATTGGCCATCTGATAGGCACGATCTCAGTACCTTGGACTAAAAACTGTGCCCAGAGCTAGAGAGGCCTGTCTGCAAGAAGAGGCATCCTATAACTGAAAGTTAAAAGTGCTCCTTCATAGTAGCAGGGCCGGACTTTCCCATCAAGACCATCCGTGTTGCAACAGATGCCTTGCCAGGGAGACTTCAAGCCTGTGTGAGGGCGAAAAGTGTACATTTTGAAATCTGATTGGTGCTATTTGCGTGCAATATATGTAAGTGTAACATACTAAAAGAAGATTTAAAAATCTGAAACCATATTCAATTTATTCACAAAATAGTGTGTAACAGTATTTATGGCCAGACTAGGTATATACCAGGCAATTTTTGCCCCAAAAATCTAGCAACGATTCTGCTGTGAAGTGGATTTTTCTATTTACATAATATTAATTAACCCTAAACCATTGAGTGGCAGAATGGACATCAGTTTGTAGAAAACTATTGATGTTTGCGAAAAGGGATCACAAACATTGCAGTGCGGGTGGAGAACTAAATTCCCCTTATATGGTTGGTTTTGTATTGCAGTCATTGAGGAACCTTTCTTCCATAATTTAAAGAGTATTGAAAATTCCACTCTTTCTAATTATGTAAAATATTAGTGACACTGTAACAGAAGAAACCATCCAACAATGAAGGGGTTCCTATTTATCAAGTGTCACACAACTGTTTTTGACTCATAAAAAGTTTATATAATTTTAATAATGTACACAGTATTCTACAGAAAGTCTAACGTAAGCAGTACAATGTCTGTAGTGGCGCAAGAGTCTTTCTTCCCTTATAACAAGTAGTGTCTGAGATGAGACGTAAAATTCGGGACATGGATTAAAAGGAATGGATGGTCCCAATTAAATTTGAACATCTAATAGCTTTGCATCAATGGTTATAGAACTAAAATAGCCCAATATTCCAGACTGCAGACTCCTAGATCCTGCCTCTGTCCAGAAACAACCTAATCATTTGTGCAAAGACATAATCGAAATTCATGCAAAATTTGAAAAAATCATCAACATAATTTTTGTAGCTTTTTATAAGTCCAAATTAAAATTTTTCATGGCTTGAGTGGGTGGGGGCATGTCCCCTGGCACCCCTTTGGGTACGGGCCTGATCCAGGTAATTGCTTCTTGCAGGCCAACAAGAATCCCAACCCATGACCAGTATTATGCTTTGCTGGGTTGATTTGTTCTGTGTTTGTCCTTCTGTGGGCTTCTGTGTCCTTCTGTACAGCTGCAGCTTTTAAATTATGTAAGGAGAATTTATTCATAAGAGATACTATACTATTAGTTATATTTAAGTAATGAATGAACAAATTAGTTTTAGACATTGAGTAAGAAAGTTTTAACAGATTTATTCTTTATTATTATTTCATTACTTTTTTCTTGTTAGGGGATTGTCCTCAGTTTTGTTTTACTTAAGGTGCTTATCCCCATATTGCATGATGGGTAAAAGTAGCCTATGTGCTGATGTGTGTATAATATAAAAAACAATCAATCAAATTTTGTTGTAGGGAATAAATTGCTATCATTAAGAGAAGCAGGAGAAATGCCTTAGCATCAGATCTTTGTGGAAATTAGAAGTTACTTGCCACAACACAGACAATCAGTGAGCTTAGAGGGAGACAATACCCACAACAGATGCACTACTTCAGCTGGACCCGGAGGGAAAGGAAAAAAATGTTAATGAAAGTGATTGATTTTTTCATTCCTTTCTATTTTCTCCCTCATTAGTTGATTCCTCTTGCTTCTATCACATTTCCTCCATGGACTTCCTTTCTCCCTCATTTCCCCGTCCACTTATCTTCCATTCATTTTCCTTCCTTCTCTTTGAAGGAGTTCATTATTTCTATCTCACCCATCCTCCTTGGTGGACTGATTTCCTTCTATCTCTCTTCCTTCTATTTAGATAACTTGCTTCTTTCTGTTTCCTTCCATCTGCTTGGAATAAATTAATCCCTTCCTCTTCTGTTTTGACAACATGCTTCTTATTACCCCTTCCTTCTGTATTAAGCCTGATCAGTGGCTGAGTGTATTTAGTGGCCAACTTTCTATCTCACCACCAAAGTTCCAAGATTCAAGTTCCAGTCTGGGCATGGCTGTCCCTTGTAAGTGTTCTTTCATTTATTTCATCAAATTATCACTCATTGTCTTCATTGTGATTTGCCAAAAGTGGAAGATAAACGATACTCTCCTATTGCATTGCTCCTCCTTGTGGGACATGTTCCTCACTATCTACCTCTCTATTTTTTTATCTCTTTCCTTCTCCTTAGTGGATTAACAGTTCTCTGTATTTTTCCCCCTCTTTTAGAGGACACCTTCAATTCTATCAGCATACATTCTTCCTTAAAGACATGTCTCTTCCTATCTTGCTCTGTTCTCTTTAGAGGACTTGATTTCTTTTATTCCTGTTCATTCTCCTTGTAGAACTTTACTTCTAATGTCTTTTCTTTACTCCTAGGATGAATTGCCACTTACTATTTTCCTCCATTCTCCTATCTTTTATCCTTGTCCTTTGAGGACTTAAATCCTCCCTTTGCCTTGGAGAACTAGTTTCCTTCTAACACCTTCCTTTCTACTTGAAAGACTTGTCTGGATTTATTTGTTCCTATGTTCCTCTAATCCCCTTTGATAACTTGCTTCTTCCTAACTTCCTCTCTTCTCCTTTTCCCTCCTCTTACCTTCATCCCTTGTCTTCATGAAATTTTCATCTTCCTATCTATCTCTCATTTCTCTGTAGGATTGCCACCTACTATTTTCCTATCTCTTCCATTACTAATTTGCTTCATTCTATTGTTCTGTCTTCTCCTTGGATGAGTGTCTCATCATATCTTCCTTTGTTATTGGAGACATTGCATCCTTTCTCTCCCTTCTAAATTGAGTGCTTGTTTTTCCTCATCTGCCTCCCTTGTTTTTGGATGACTTGCATCCTGTTCATATTCCTCTTCTTTCTCCTTCGAGGATATGTTTCTCCTGACACCTTCATCTTCCCCTACTTGTAAAATATCATCTGCCTCTCACTCACTTTCTCTCTCTCTCTCTCTCCCTTCCTAGAAGGAACTAGTCTTTTTCACATTTTGTTCAAGTACTTGTCTCTTGCTATCTCAATTCCTTCTCTTTCAGGAAAGAAGTCCACCAAGGTGAAGACTATGGACTATGGAAGGTGATAGAAGGAAATATGATAACCAAGTGTAGTGAGAGAGATAAGAAGAACTGAGTCCCTCATGGAGAATGCAATGTAAGAAGATTAAAAAAATCCATCAAATGGAGGAGAGAGATAACAATAACTGAGTCTTGGAATATAAATGAAGGCCATAGAAGGAAGAGGACTCACAAAGTCTATGAAGGGAGAAAGAAAAAACTGAGTCCTTCATGGAGAAAGGAAAACTAAGTCCTTCATGGAGAAAGGAATGTGATAGAAGGAAATGAATACACCAACTGGAAAGACTAATATAGGAAGGACTGTGTCCTCTGTGGAGAATGGCAGGTGAGAGAGGCAACAGAATTCGCGAATTTGAAGAAGGGAAAATAGGAGGAACTGAATCCTTCATGAAGAATGGCAGGTGAGAGAACGAACAGAATCCATTATGTGGAAAATAAGAGAAAGGAAAAACCAAGCCTTCTTCTTTTTGTAATCCCTTACTTCATCTCACCTCTTGAGGGTAAAACCAATGGCCTTTTCTCTCTGTAGTTTGTGCTCACCTGCCAGGAGTATAGAGTAAACAGCCCTAGAGTATAGTTCTATGTCTAAGTGAGCATAGTGGCTGTGTATCTTTATAATGCCTGGTAAACATATGTGCTGAT
Organism: Lepisma saccharinum; assembly: GCF_977018435.1. NCBI lineage: Eukaryota > Metazoa > Arthropoda > Insecta > Zygentoma > Lepismatidae > Lepisma > Lepisma saccharinum. The sequence goes on along the minus strand of NC_139253.1, from coordinate 62,849,441 downwards.
GGATTGTAAAGGTGACCTAATGGTTGATATATGGGATTCGGATTAGGGTTCGTGACATCAGCACTTCCTTTCTTCTCTTTTTCCTCTTGATGGATCCCAGTTCTAGCCTCTTCTATTCTCCTTGGATTACTCAGTTTTCCTTTTTTTATCCCTTGATCAAAGTGGACTAAATTCCTTCTATATCTCGCTCTCTTTCCCTCTCTCCTTGGTGACTTAAGTTCTTGCAATAACCCCTATTTCGATTGCTGGTTTCCATTCCTACTGTCACCTTTCAATCCCCATGGAGGACTTAGTTCTTCTTATATTTATCCATTCTCATTCTCCATATTCCTGGTATGGCACAGTTCTTCCTCTTTTCTTTCACTATCATTGGTGGATTTACTTCAGTTTACCTGTGTCTTTCTCTTTCCAGGACTTGATTTTTCCTATCTTGCTGTTCCATCTGCACCATTGAATTCTTTCTCCTGTCTCCTTCCTTTCTCCTCCTTGGAGGTCATGGTTATTTTTATCTCCCCTCTTCCACTTGGGAAATTTCCTTTTTTCTGTCACCTACCATTATAATTCTTCAATTTAGTAGATTCCTTTTCCTTTATATATTTCCATTTTTAATGAAGGACTCAGTTCCTCCTTATGTCTCCTCTTGCACCTCGTGTATTCTCTTCTTTCTGTTTTACCTGCAATTCCCCATGAAAGACACAGTTCTTCCTATCTACCCTCTTCCACATGGGTAATAAGGGAATGGATTAAGGCAATCCACCAAGAGATAGTGAGAAAATAGCAAAAATGGAATCCTCATATTAAAACAGAAGAAGAGGCGAAGGTAGGAAGAATTGAACCCTGCAAGGAAAAGGGAAGTAGAAAGCAGGAATTAAATGCGCCAAGAGACAGAAAAGGAGATTGCAAAAAAGTAGGTTCTTCAAGGAAAAGCAGGAGGTATGAGAGGAAATAAATCCAGGAATTACAGGTAAATAATATAGGAAGGGTGAAGTCCTTAAACGAGTAGGAAATGTGATAGATGGAAGGGAATCTACTCATTTAAAGAGCTGGAAATAAAATAAACTGTGTTGTAAAAGAATAATGGAAGGAAAAGGAGGAGAGAAGTGGAAATAGAGAGCAATCTCGTCCTCGAATGAGAAGGGGCAGTTATGAGAGGAAATGAATCAAGCAAGGTAAAGAATGGGATGCAAGAAGAACTCATGCGCCATAGGAGAAGAGAGATAAATAAGTGGAAGGTATTTCACGAATGACAGGGGAATGAGATAGTAAGAAATGAATCTTTCAAATAGAAGGAAAGGGGATGATAAGAAGTAATACTACCAAATGGACGACTGCAGATATGAAGAACTGAGTCCTCCAAGGATAATGGAATTTTGAAAGGAGGAAAGCAGTTCACCAAGTGGAAAAAGGACTATAGGAAGGACAGAATCCTGCATGGTTAATGAAAGGTGTGAGATGGGGAGAAATTCACCTAGTCGAAGAGGGAAGATAGGAAGAAATAAGTTTTCCTTGGAGAATGGACTTTGCAAGGAAGATTTTACTCGCCCATGAAGAATGGAAGAGGAGAGGATAGGGGATATGAATAATTGTATCCTCCATGGACAATGGAAGCTGAAAAGTGAAATGGAATCAAGCAAGTGGTAGAAGGTAGTTTGGAAGATCTGGGCTCTGAATAGATGATGAGATGAGCAAGCTAATCTACCAAATGGAAGAAGGGAGATAGAAAGTACTGTGTCCATAGGGAATGGAGAGATTGAGAGAAATCCACCAAGTTGAAGAAGAGAGATTGGAATAACTTATTCCCCCATTGAACAATGGATAGAGGAAGGAGAACAGTCATCCACGAAGTGGACGAGGGGAGTTAAGAACCACCGTGCCCTCCACAGTAGTTGGAAAGCAAAAGAAGGAGAGATATCCAACAAGTTGAAGTTGAGATATTGAAAAACTCAGTTTTCCATGGATAATAGAAAGTGAGAGGAAAAAGGAATATACCAAGTGGAAGAATGAAAGTAAGAAGAACTAAGTCCTATGTGGAGAATAGGAGGTGAGAGGAGGAAAGGAAGTGGAAGAAGAAGGATAGAGAACTCAACCCTCCATGGAGAATAGAATGTCAGAGGAGGAGCAGAATAAACAAAGTGGGAGATGGGGATGGGAAGAGTCTTGCAAGGAGGAGAGGAGAGATGGAATGAAGTAAATGCACCAAGTGTATTGGAGGAAGTGTAGTAGAAGTGAATCCTAGGAGAAGAATAGAAGTTTGGAAAAGGAAGGGAATTTACCCCAAGTTGACAAGGGGATATAGGAAGGTGACAGAAGAAGGAATGAACAAAGTGGAAAAAATGAGATTGTAATAACTGTGTCCTGAAAGTATGTACAATAAAAAGTTATTGGAGGAAAGATATCAACCTCAGGAAAAGGGATGATACAGGAGATACTGAGGACCACAAGGTAAAGAGAGGAAAATAGGATGAAGCAAATCTCTCAAGGATGAGGGATGAATATAGGTAAAACTGAGTTCTAAAAAGGTATGGAAGGTCAGTGGAAGAAGGGAATCCACCAATAGGAAAACGAGAAATGTGAGAAATGAGTCCTGGATAGAGAAGGAATGGAATCCAACAGGGATATGAGTGGGATATATGAAGAACTGAATCCTCCAATGAGATAAAATGGAAATAAGAAGGCCTTGCAAAGAAAAAGGAGATAAATGGAAAGAATTGATTGCATGAAGAAGAGGGAGGGACAACGTTGAGATGGACCTAAGGGAAATCGGTAGGGATGGAAAAGAGTATATAGAACTTGCTCAAGATAGGGAAAGATGGAAGATCTGTGTTGCTGCAGCCATGAACCTTCGGGTTTAAGAAGGCTAGAAAGTTAGTTAGTTAGTTAGAAGAAGAGGGGCAATAAGACAGAACAGATTCATCCAAGGAGAAGTTAGCAATGTGTGAAAAAAACAACTTCATCATCGAAGAAAAGGAGAATGAGGTAGGAAGAACTTACATTTTCAACAAAAAGGAAAGGAGATAGGAAAAATTTTGGCTTCTAAGTGGAAGGATAGGGGTTAGTGGAATGCATGTATTTTGTTTGGCACTTTTTTTCTGGCTACCATGTGGAAGTCCAGTGTAATCCAGTGTAAGTGATTTGGATCAAGAATATTTCAAGTCATTTCCAGGTTTACATGTGGCTCTGGGACCCACCCAGCCTTGTATAATGTACCTGGTATGAACCCTGGGGGGGGGGGTATAGGCAACCGGGCATGATGCTGATCACATTATACCAACTATGGCCGAGATCAGGAACATGTGGTGCTCTATACCTCCACATCAGCTCATATGTCTTCATGACATGGGGTCTCCTCGATGGCACACTGGTAATGTCATCGCCTTGTAATCAAGGGGTCTAGGGTTCAATACCAGGTGGAGGCACATAGTGGTTCGGATCCCACTTTAAACTGTAGGTCCAGTCTCGATTAGCCTTTCTGTGCATAAAATGGATTTAAAACAACAAATCAATCTATCAATCAGTCTTGATTATATGAGTACACATGCACAGGGGTATCATTACCTTTATGTTTTAGTTAGTCACATTTATTTCAGTTTTGGTGATGAAGAGGATCAGTGATGTTGAGATCAATTGATGAAGAGGCACTGATGAAGAACGTCCAACCAGACTTTGACTCAAACTTGGAAACTTCAATAGAAATTTTAAATCTACCACTTAATATGTTAGCCAGCAAGCTGGTGATGGAATGAACTGATTCATTGAGGTGAAAGATTTTGAAGATGGATAATTTTAAATTTATTTCAGTTGTCGTACTGAGTCCTCCAATGAGAATGGAAGGAGATTGGAAGAAGAGTATCCACCAATGGTAGAGCAAAGATGGAGAGAAATAAGTCATGAAAGAGATGAATAGGGGTAAATAAATCCACCAAGGAGAAGGGAGGAAGAGAGGAGGAAGCAAATCCACTAGAGAAAATGAAATGGGAAAATAAGAAGAGAGAGTAATGGAAATCTCTTACCTCAATATATTCTTCCAGTCTTGGTTCACTGAATAAAGAGTAACTGTGTACTTACACCAAGATCGGAAGATCTATGATTCTTCCTCTTCTTCTTGCAAAGTCAATGGATCCCCTAGAACAAAGTAAGAAATGATGCAGAAGCATAATATGAAGCAGAAGTCAAATACTATGGTTAATGATCATGCAGAATACATTTTCTAAATTTGAAGTAATTCTTGAAGCTTTCCTGGCAGTGAATGATGAAGAAGTTCTCTCGGGATATGAGCCAGGTGATTTCTGGATAGGCTTCCAAGCTTTCAAGAGGTAACACCACTCTGAAGATGAGGGGAGCCTATCCGGAAATCACCTGGCTGATATCCTGAGAGAACGTCTTCATCATTTTTCTAAATTTGTTTTCAATTTCAATTTTAATTTATTTCACTTTGAAATCTTCAGGAACTTTTTAGGTAATTAATGGATTCTCAGGAAACACAATGCTAGTGATTTGTATTCTTAACATGCGTTCCACATAATTTTATCTGTGTGATAAATTACTTAAAAACAGGCTTTGACAAATTGTACAAATTTCTAAATTTTGGAAATTTATATTTTCAAAACAGCAGTTTTTTTTTAAAGTGGCAGAACAATTCTTGCTTGACTCGGATAAACACTAAGTTTGATGAGCAATTTAATTTCTTAAATGCATGTTTTTTGTATCAAATGCTGGATTACAACCAATGTATTTTCCTAAAATTATTTTAGTATCATGTATTTATTAAAGTGCAAATTTCCCTGGCTAAAGCAAAATCATCTTGTGACAAGAAGTTAGAAATGCGAATAGGACATCATATATTTTTCTGTTTCATTTAGTAATGTGCAAGATGTAACTATGAAGTACACACTTATTGCAATTATTATCACATGCAGGGAATCAATAATACAATAACATTGCTAACGGAAGTACACAATCAAAATGATTCACTAACTTTAAAATAACCAGTATATCGACTATGCAGACATAGTACAATATTTCACAATCACCTCATCAAACTACCAAGCAAGTATTTCTTGTTTTTTGTAATTTATTATTGCGAGTAAAGCAAGCAAGAACATTTTTACGTCAATTTCTTTGTAGGCTTGCAAGAATATCAATTTAATGGGGTGTTATTACTTTCTTCGGATCCCATGATATTCACTCTTTTCCAGCTTCTCTTTACACTTTCAGTGCCGAAAATATGTGCATTATGTGAATACCATATCACTAAATAGATGTTTCCAAAATATAATGTTCGAAACCCTTCTGAACTGCAGAAACCCCTTGAAAATCGAAGATTTAAAACTTTATCAAGAGCTTCAAACAGGCCTTCCATCTTTCCCTATCTTGAGCAAGTTCTATATACTCTTTTCCATCCCTACCGATTTCCCTTAGGTCCATCTCAACGTTGTCCCTCCATCTTCGTCTTGGCCTTCCCACAGGTCTCTTACGATCAGCTTTCCCAACAAGAATCCTGTAAACTCCTCTTTCCTCTCCCATTCGTGCCACATGGCTTACCCACCTAAGTCTTCTTGATTTAATTATTCTAATAATATCTGGACACGAATACAAATTATGTAGTTCTAAATTATGTAACCTTCTACACTCACCTGTCTCCTCATCCCATTTAGGTCCAAAGATTTTCCTAAGGATCTTATTTTCAAATAATATTACTCCTAAGTATTTGAATTTGGAAACTGGTTCAAACGAGTTGTTATCAATAATTAGATTTTGATTATTACCTAACACTTGGTTTCGGAATGTAAGCATATATTTAGTTTTCTCTTTGTTAACTTCCAAACCTATCTCTTTAGCAGTTTTGAAAAATATTTTAGCATTATTCTTAATTGTATTCACATCATCTCCCAGTAAGTCTACATCATCTGCATATGCTAACAACTGAGTCACACCATTTAATTTTAGTCCTTCTTTAGTTTCTTTTACCTTCCGAACAGCATATTCTAAGGCAAAATTAAAGAGTAATGGAGATAATGCATCTCCTTGTTTTAACCCATCATGAATTGTAAATTTGTCTGACATATTAATACCCACACAAATTTTACTTTCTGTTTCAATGGTTCATATTTTTATCATACTAACAAGCTCCAAACTCGACTAATATATTATATAATTTTTCTCTTTGACCGAATCATATGCTTTTTAGAAATCAATGAATAGCTGATGGACATTTTGATTCTATTCCCACTTTTTTTCAAGTGTCTGTCTGATGTGAAAAATTTGATCTGTAGTTGATCTGTTACGTTTAAATCCACATTGATAATCACCTATAATTTCATAAGCATATGGGGTTAGTCTTGTTAAAATAATGTTAGATAATATTTTACATGTTGTTGAGAGTAGAGAAATTCCACGGTAATTATAGCAGTTCATTTTATCACTTATTTTAAACACAAAAACAATTATGGATTCTTTCCACTGTTGAGGGATTTCTTCTTTATTCCATATTAAACAAATTAATTTATGAATTTTACATATTAACGAATTTCCACCATCTTTAATTAACTCAGCTGGTATTAAATCAATGCCAGGTGCTTTGTTATTCTTTAACCTTTTAATAGCATCTTTAACTTCAGTCAAGTTAGGTTCTGGAACTAAAGATTCTGCTGTGTGTACTTCATTTACTTCTGAATTATCTCCTACATGGACATTTTAAAGGTCATTAAAGTAGTTCTTCCATCTATTTAGAATATCGCTTGGGTCAGCTAGAAAATCACCCTCTTTATCTTTTATCAAGTTTACTTTAGGTTGCCACCCCTTTCTAAACTCATTTAGACCTTTATATAAATCTCTGATATTTTTATTTTTGCTGTTTGTTTCAATTTCGTTAATTTTGCTTTCAAAGTAATCTCTCTTTTTATTTCTAAACGTGAGGTTACCTTCTCGCTTTATTCTATTATAATTGTTTAGATTTGTATCATCAGAGTTATTTAACCACCTAAGTCTAGCCTGATTTCTTATTTCTATTAGATTATGACATTCATTATCAAACCATGGCCATTATCTCGGTTTATGGTATCCTATACTTTCTTTAGCTGCTGATTCTATTGCATTACGTATGTGCTCCCAATTCTTATTTACGTCTGTTTCATTTATATTTTCATCATCATTTAAATCCTGCAAAACATCAAATCTATTTGACAGTTTAATTTGGTAATCTTTCTTAATTCTTTCATCAGTAAACTTTCCTGTATCAAATTTTAGAACTTTTAGATTTTGTTGCTTTTGATTTATCGCTGCGAGTCTTTCTCTTAATTTAGCAATTACTAAATAATGGTCACTGGCACAGTCAGCACCTCTATGTGTATGAACGTCAATTATACTAGTATGCCTTCTCTTATCAATGAGAATATGATCTATCTGATTATGAGTTTTACCATCTGGAGAAGACCAGGTATATTTATGGATATCTTTATGTTTAAAAGTGGTACTTTTCAGAATTAAATTCTTTGAGATTGCAAAAGTAATCAATCTTATACCATTATCATTACTTAATGCATGAAGACTTTCTTTACCAATTGTGGGTTTAAATGTATCTTCTTTGGCAATCTGTGCATGAGAGTCACCTAACAGAATTTTCATATCATACTGAGAAAATTTATCAAAGACCTGTTCTAGCTCTGCATAAAAATCATCTTTAGTATTATCATCTTTATCTTCCGTTGGTGCATGTATGTTTACTAAAATAATTTTACACCACCTACCCTGTAAAACTGCATATGATATCCTATCATTAATAAATTCTACTGTTTTAAGAGCCGAGATAATTCTAGTATTTATGAAAAATCCTGTTCCAAAATTATGTTTTTCAGTACCACCATATATAATTTTTAGTTTTACAATTCCCTTCTCCTGGCCACCTAACTTCCTGGACAGCTACAACATCTAATTTATACTTAACTATCTCATTAACTGTACACTGAAATTCCCCAGGCGGGTAAAGGCTCAGAACCTTCCAGGTGCCTAATTTAATATCCTTATTCCTAATGTAGATCTTATCCTTAGTCCGGGGACCTCCCAAAGTAGTCCCAACCCTGAGATCCGAACGGGGGACTATTTTACCTCCGGAATATTTTACCTTGGGAACATCCATGGCCTTATATTGCTGTTTCTTGACACGTCTTTTTACAGTGCAGAGTTGTCAGCTCTATGCATAACCCCCAATATGGATGGATGAACTAGTACACAAGACAAACATAAACACATTAGACAGCGCAATTACTACACAAGACGAACACAAACACATTAGACAGCACAACTACTACACAAGACACACACAAACACATCACAACTATGACACAATATAAACACAAACACACCACAACTATAACACAATATAAACATAAACAAACTACACACCACAACTACTACACAAGACAAACACAAACAAATTAGACAGCACAACTACTATGCAAGACAAAACAAACATACTAGACAGCACAACTACTACACAAACATACTAGACAGCACAACTACAACACAAGATACATACATACACATCACCGATACTACACAAGACAAACAGAAATACATTAGACACCACAGATACTACACAAGACAAATTCACACACTACACAGCACAACTACTGCACAAGACACACAAACACATAACAACCACTACACAAGACACACAAACACATAACAACCACTACACAAGAAAAAAACAAACGCACAACTACTACTACACAAGATTATGAAAAAAAAAACAAAAAAACTGTGAACTATTTAAATACTAAAATCACGAGAATGAATTTTCATAGAAAGATAGGTTTCTTGCATTGATTTCATCTTAAAATTCTCTTTCATTGGACACCTGACTCGACATAAGTCATCATAAAAGAAGATAAAACTTTTATTTTATATCTCAAGAATTAATATTGCGTTGTTGCCTTGTAATCAAGGGGAGGCCGGGTTCGATACCTGGTAGGGTACAAGTGATTTGGATCTCATTTTTAAACTGTAGGTCCAGTCTCGATTAGCCTTTCTGTGTATAAAGTGGACTTAAAATACCTAATCAACCGACCAACCAATCAAGAATTAATAAAAATATAATATATTAAAATGATAAAAATATCCCAAAAGAAAAAAAATGCCAATGCATGTATTTGGCTATAAGAAAGAATATATTTCCCAAATAGCAAGAATTCCAGACAGCAGCATGCAAGTGATTTCCGATCTTCATCGTAAATTGAAAGGTTGGTCATTATTCAACTTAATAGTATATGATACGAAGTTGACGAGAATACCGGAAAGCAACTATATGTTTTTAACAACAACCATCCATCATATGAAATCCTTGTGACAGGAAACATCCAAATAAGTATAGGATACTTATTTCCTCGCCACGATTGCTAGCGCCACTCCCCAGCGCCATCTCTTGTGTCGTGTACAGCCAAGACCCTCGCAAACCAGCTTCCACAGAAATTTTGACATTATCATAATAACGACCGGCGAAAAAATAATTGAAGTTTGGGTTCGGGGACTTTTCGATCACCCTATATAAACCTAGTTTAGTCTTTCTTTACACCCAGCAAGCCCTGAGATATTTCTGAGACTTTGTACTACGACTGAATCAGTTAGCACATACGGGTAAACTTTTGCCGACCACCCAACTGCAGTGTTTAGCGTGTTGAACGCAGCCAGTACCAGCACTCCTGCGCCATGGTGCTGAGCACTGCGTGGGTGGACTTTGCATAAAGTTTTTGGCGCTCTTAACGTGGGGCCCGATTGTAAAGACTGAAACCAGCAAGCCAGTGGGGGCCTATTAGCTACAAGGACTAGAAGGGGCTCATAAGTGTCAGTGTTGGTGTTCGTCCAAAGAATTCACGATGGAGAAGATATAGTGTTGTGTTGTGGAAGAAACCATAGACGGTGTGCCAAAATGGAAAGGGACGCGTTAGGTATGAACTTAAGAAGCAGATGGAGGAAAACCGTAGATGAAGAAACTGGGTTCGGATGCTGTGAGGATACCGGAGGAGAGATGTAATATTTCCAGTGTTGCCAATGTCTCCAGAAGTTCCATTGGAGATGTGAGGGGCAAGAAGAGACCTCAGTGTCCACTGCAGAGTCCAGATGCAAGACGTGCTCAACAGTACCCTTGAAGGCTTCCGGGCAAGAACCAAGTACTCCTAGTACGACCCCATCAGACCATTGGTTATTAGAATGGCTGATGAGAGATAAAGAGGAGAGGAAGAAAGAGAAAGCTGAAGAAGCCGAGAGGAGAACTAGAGAAAAGAAGGAGGAGGAAGAGCGTAGACTTATGGAAGAGAAGCAGAGAAAGAAAGATATGGCTCAATTAGAGAGAGCTAGAAAGAAAGAGGTAATGGAGCTAAGACAAGTAGTGGAGTCCATGGAGGAGAGAAGGCTTCATGAAAAAGCAGAAGAAGAAGCTAAACGGAAACTAGAGACACAGAGTCTATTAGAGTCTCATGAAAAGAAAAGAGAAATTGAAAAACGAGAAGCTGAAGAGAAGAGAGAAAGAGAATTAGAAATTCTCCATGCCTTAGTTCAAAGTCAAGAAGAGAGGAGACAGCAAGAAGCTGAAAGAAGCAGAACAGAAATGTGGACACTCTTCTCCCAACATAAGACAGACCAGTTAGAAAGTCTTAGGGAGGAATTAGAGAAAATTTGAATCTCTTGTCAGCAAGAAGTAGTGAGAGTAGTAGAGGAACAATTAGAACCTTTAGCTGCCTGGCGTGGTGAAATGGAGAGAAATTTAGATACCTGTCTACAATTGGTAGCCCAGTCTACGACGGAAAGCGGAAGTGAAGAACCAGAGAGAGTGAAGCAGATAGAAGCACCTGAAGAAACCATAAGTTCAGCAGTAAAGACTCTGAGTGAGCAGGCCGTAGTTATGGAGAAGGCAGTCCAAGAACAGAAAGTAGCTGCAGAAACAATGGCCAAAGCAACCGGCGAAAAGGTGAACTCTCTTCGCGGAGAGACACAGAAATTGGAAGTATCTCTTCGGCAAGAAATACATGAGTAGACTGGGTCTATAGTCAGAAGAGTAGGCGAACTGCAAGATAAAATTGAACGGTTACAGCTACAACCGGGAGTTCCTTCTGATGTTCTCCCAGATTCCATTGAACGGGATAGAAGTTTGAATCCTGAAGCAGCCCCTTATGAACCTCCTAGGGTGGTGCAGAATCCTTTCTACCTGGGAACCATTCAATCGGATAAGCGTAAGCGGCCTAGAGAAGCAGATAGTTCCGACGGGACATCTCCTCGGCGAAGAACCGAATTTAAGATGCCTAGAATGGCCGACATCGCACACGTCCCCAAGTTCAAGGGTGATATCGAAGCTCAGTCAGCTGAGAAATATCTTCGTGAGCTCAATGTAAGCTTCGAGCTCATGCAAGTACCTGACAATTACAGACTCGAATTGCTACCTAGAGTATTCACAGGTAAAGCTGAACATTGGCTGGCAGGTAACATAGACAGTTTTGTTAGCTATGCTGATTTCTGCATAAAGTTTAAAGAAGAGTTTGCCTCCGAGAAGGCTAAGCAGAGACAATTAGCTGCAATAAGAAATAGAAGATATTAACGTCCCGTACATCAAAATATGGAGAGCTTCGCTTGGAGCATTTACGCCGCCTATAGGAATCTAAGTGACAACTTCAGTGAGAGCGAGGTGCTGAATTTAATCATAGGTCAGTTACCTTATAGAACTCGAAATCTCTGCCTTGCGCACTCTCCCAGAACAGTCGACGAATTGACCAGCTTCCTCAAGGACTTTGAAATATACGATGACCCCGACTTCTGGAGAAATAAAGAGGACTTCAAAGGTAAAGAACTTCCAAATATGAATTTCAAAGTGCAAAGCATTGACACTTAACAACAAAACTCTTGGAGAACTCAAAATTTCAATAGAGGTGGAGGTAACAGAGGACTGAACCGTAACCCGAATGGTCGATGGGAACCTTATCAACCAAATCAAGGGCGTTCAAGAAGAGACTTTCCCAGGGGAAATTTCCAGAGAGACCAAGACAGAAATTGGAGATCCTCGGTCGGAAGAGAAGGAAGTCCAGTTCAACATAGTTCCAGAAGGTACTTCTCTAGAAACCCAGATCGCAGTAGTGAACCCCCTGATCCTGGAGAAGTGCAGATTGTGGAGCAGCTAGATCCTCTGGCGACAGTTCGAGAGTTTACCAGTAACCATAAGTCACAAAGTTGTCAAACCAACTAGTCACCCTCACAGTGTCTCCCCCATTTTTCATAGCCAAGCAGCCATCCCAGAAGGAAGAAAGGAGGAAGAAAGAAGTAGTAGAGAAAGAAGTGGACCAAGTGACTGAAGCATAGAAGAGACAGAGACTCTTATCAGTTTAATCTTTTCCAGTAAATTTTTTCCAGAAATTGTAAGTTTTAAATTTCTATCAAAATTTGTGCCCGAGGGAGGGGCGTATGTAACGACCCTGCGCGGTCGCCACATTTAACGACCCTGCGAGGTCGCAATATTATATTTTGTTAAGAAGGTATGGATGAAGAATGCATGCTAAATGTTTAAAAGTGTTAACGGATCCACCTCTACGCTTATTATTACTTGACCCTGCGTGGTCGCTGTATTCTGTAAATGTTAACGGGTCCACCTCTACGTTTATTAACTTCGCTCATTATTAGAACCTGCGTGGTCCTTGTATTTGGTAAATGTTATCATTTATTGTCATTTACACTGTTCAACTCGATGTTTAGGATTGCAGAGTCCTGCGAGGCTCATTATTAATTGTATTGTCTGAATGCACACAGTTTTAGTTTATATTGACACGTGCATCTACTGATGTTCCTACTAGTGTTTTCTTGATGTCACTTCTTGGATGTTTCTCAGTACGAAGGTTGCAAAATGTAAAAAATGAGTTCGCAACGCGTACTTGTAGTTACTATTTTCACCACCCATGCGCCACCACGAGTATAAAGCCAGCGCAACGAGGCCCGGAGTTCAGTTGGCTTTCTGGTCGGCTCCCGATAAGATCTCTCTTACCAACGGACCTGGAAGAAGGATAACTCCGCTCTTGCGAGAGTCCAAGCATCCTAAAGAAGGAAGGAAGTTGCACTCCGCTCTTGCGAGAGGCCAAGCACCCTAGAGAAGTTGTCCTCCACCTGCGGGCGAGAGAAGCCGCACTCCGCCTTCCAGCGAGAGAGGTTGAACTCTGCCTTTGGCAAGAGAACCCACTCCACTTTAGTGAGAGATAATCCACTCCGCTTATTGGCGAGAGAGAACAACTCCACTTTAGAGTGAGAGGACCCGCTCTGCTTGCTGCGAGAGGTTTCCTTCCCCTATCAACCTGCGGCGCCCCGCCAGGGTAGTGTGTCGTCGGCTTTCCAGACAACCTACTCTCTCTTTCAGGGGAAACCGTGACGACTGCGGCGACCAGGCCCTAAATAAAATTAGGTCCCCATACTCCCTATTGGCGCCTCACTGCGACGAATGAATTGGATGTTCCCTGCTCCCCCATCCTTATCTCTTCGAGTCTAAAGGTGGTACTGGTAAATGCACGTGAGTGGTAAGGGTAAAGGTAAAGACACGTGTGTAAGTGTGCTAACAGACATCCTTGTGATAGGATTATAATAAACTGTTACATCTATATATAAACCTAGTTTAGTCTTTCTTTACACCCAGCAAGCCCTGAGATATTTCTGAGACTTTGTACTACGACTGAATCAGTTAGCACATATGGGTAAACTTTTGCAGACCACCCAACTGCAGTGTTTAGCGTGTTGAACGCAGCCAGTACCAGTACTCCTGCGCCATGGTGTTGAGCACTGCGTGGGTGGACGTTGCAACTTGCGTCATGCAGAAAGATATAAATAAAGGTTTAAAACACCAGAGTTCCAAACATTTGTGACATAGTGAGGCATCTAATTTTCTAGCTAAAACATGCGTGGATGATGTTTTATTGAAAACCCAGCAGACTTCAGGCAAATAAACAATACCTGTGGCGACTAATACCATAAGTAAATTATTAAGCAAGCCGACCCTTCCTTCAGACTTGGAGGTTCCCACCCGAAATGTCCATGCTACGCCACTGAATCCCATAGTGAAAATTGATGGGGAACTCAAGTCTTTACTTCAAAAATATACTAACTTAGCGTCTCTCGATAATGTTGGAAATTTAAAAGAGAATTTAGCTAAATTAAAAAATGATCGTGAGAAATTCCGTCAAATTCAACCACCTCGGAACATCTAAAGCAAGAACTAAATAACCAAGCGAATACTATTCGTACCGAACTACTTTCCATAATTGAAACTATCAAGACTCAAGAGCAATATGAACTGCTTAATACAAGCATTCTCAAATTACGGGACCAATTTTTATCTTTTGAAATTCCCTCACTGGAATATATTAAAACTGAACTGCAAACAGACCAATTACTTGCAGCCATAACAGAAGTTCAAACTAAACTATAAACATTAGAAGACTTTATTAATAATTTACCTTCATCTTCCGAACTAAATGCCATTGGTCGCAGTGTTGCCCACATCAAGTTGCAATTAGAAACTTACGAAGATTTTGGAAAGATACAGGGTACCATAGCTCATATTGAAGATACTTTGACAACCATGAGAAATGAATTGACTACTGTACAGGAAACTCTGGAATTTAAGCTGCCCAGCATAACTGAATCTTTAAACATAATCCAAGAACAAATTACCAAGATGGAAAACCTTAATACTGAATCTGAATTATCCCATTTTCATCATCTCATAGATGACATTCAAAACAAATTACAAATATTAGAGCAATCTACACAAGATGACATACAACAACTTAAAGATGCTTTGAGCAATGTTGCAGGTGCTAAGGAATTAGATACTGTCAGACAAGCTTTGATCACACATCAAAATACCGTAGCTAATTTACCCACTTCCCAGGAGATAAGATCTGTAAAAAGAGCAGTAAATGGAATACTCAAGTCAGAGGACATCATAAGCATTCAAGCGGAAATTGCCATAATTCAAGATACCATCGCTACTTTGCCTACCAACCAGATAGTCAACGGACTTCATGCATTGTTTGAAGAAATCAGAAGTCAGGTACACGATCTTGCAAGCCGAAGTACCAAATTGAAACTTGTAGAAAATTTACAGGAGATTATTTCTAACATTAACCTACAAATCAGTACCCTCGAAACAAGTCAAGAATCTGCTTTATCAGGTTTTACCTCGAAACTTCATGATCTCAAAGAACAATTTAAACATTTCTATGTCGATGTGAAAATCAAACCCAGCTACGATGAAGTGGTACGCACCATAAACGAATATCAAGAAACAATATTAAGCAGATTAGACGATCTCGAATTATGTCAATTTTTCACCGTTGAGATAGTTAGGCTTGAGAGTGTACTAAATGTACGAGGGCACTGGACTTACGTTAATGCAGGAAATGTTTACAAAATGTACCCTTACAGTCAGTCTCATGAATTTTTCCTTGATGGCGAAATTATTTTTTTAAAATTTGGCTATGTAAAGAAGGGGAAACATATAGAACTGCCAAATTTCACCATACAGAGCAAAGATGGCGTCTACAGAGCACTACAGATACCTGTTGCATATTGGGACGAATCTGGAAAGAAATATAAAATACATGAGGATCAAGAATTATCTGTTTTCCCTGTGCAAGGTAATGACCAATTATTATTTGAAGTGAAACAATTATACCCCGAGAATAACCCATTTTATGTTATATTTTCTTTTCAAACTAAATGTCAAGACAAGATATAGTTAATGAATTACACAGACCAGCTCGTCGGAACTACAAACGACTGATTGTGGTAACGAAGGGTGTGAATGAATTTTTTCAAGGTGATCTGACTGAGATGGCTACAGGGACTTTAAAAAATTTGGATAAGATAAATCATGGTTACAAATATATGCTTACAGTTATTGATACCTTTAGCAAATATGCATGGGTTGTTCCCCTAAAATCAAGACTGGTACTTGTGTTACAGAGGCTTTTAAGTCGATATTTAGTGAGGGAAGGATACCAAAATATTTACAGACAGACAGAGGGAAAGAATTTTACAATTCTACATTTGATAAGTTAATGGAACAACATAATATTAAGCATTATTCTACATACAGTGATCTTAAAGCTAGTATAGTGGAGCGATTCAACAGGACATTAAAAAATCGCATGTGGAGACAATTTACTCTACAGGGCAATTATAAGTGGGTGCAAATTTTAACCGAGCTAGTTCATAATTACAATAATACAGTACACAGTACTATTCACATGAAACCTGCTGAGGTAACCAAGTCTGATGAGCAACGATTGATTTCTACTGTTTATTGTCAAAAATATACATACACTACCAAGAAGCCAAAGTTTAAAATAGGGGATCAGATGAGGGTCAGTAAATATAAACAGTTATTTGTTATAGCACACTACTAGGATTGTATTTTATGCTTTTACTTTAAAACATATATCATACCTTTGAAATAATATTTTGCTATGAATGAAGTTTCAGGGTGTCAATACACATGTACACCAACCTTTAAGTAATAAAGTTCTGTCTTCATTTAACTCCTGATGGCATTATATGCTTTCATCATTACAATTAGGTTGTCTGTATTCCTAGCAGCTTCATCATGCCATGTAAGTGGTAGAACTCTGATGATTTTGTTTCTCTCATTACTAAGCCTCTGGAAGTTGTGTCTCCATAGTATCCATCCCATATACAAAAATGAAACTCGCTACTAACTAATAATTCACTCCTCTGATCAACAATGACATTTAAATGACATGAAGTGTAGTCATTGCCATTGTTAAGGTTATGCAATGAGTGATACCACACAGCAAGTCTGCCTGCAAAAGAAAATATCCACCATGACACAGTTGCATCTCTTGTTTGTGACTCCAACCTTCTACCAATTTCCTGTCATAAACTGTATACAGGGTTTGTCCTGAATATCGAAGCAGAAAATATGCCATGGCACCTGGTCGCTTCTTTTCAAATGGTGGATGAAAAAGTGAACTTCCAGAACTACCTCATCCTACAGATTTACAAGCACTACAATATGCATCATGATGTTGAGACTACTTCCAGAACTCCAAAATATCTTCTTCAATAATATCCAATTTTAAGTTATTAAGAAACAACTCGGATAAATAAATATTTCCTGTAGTAGTATTGGGATATCGACTTAATGTGTCAGCTGCTTGATTGTTTACTCCCGAAACGTGGTGCATATCATAATCAAAACCTTGCAGTTTTAAACACCATCTATTTAAACGTGGATTTAAAGTTCTTGCTGACTCCAGCCAAGAAAGAGATTTATGATATGTGAACAAATTAATTTTAGTTCCAGCTACATAAATATAAAATTTCTCAAAAGCAAAAGGAATTGCTAAGCATTCAATTTCATGTGTACTGTAAGATAACTCATTACCACAAAGAACTCGACTTGCATATTGAATAATCCTGGGATTGTCTTCTGATGTCTCTCCATTTTGCCATAAAACACCTCCAGTACCTTTCTTTGAACCATCTACATTTATGTTAAAATGTTTAGAAAAATTTGGCTTTGCTAAAGCTTCTGGAGAAATAACCAAATCACATAGCCTTTCAAAAGCTTCTACATGCACTTCCTTCCACGTCCAGCGAATATTCGACTTTAGAAGTTCATGAAGTGGATGGGCAATTTCTGCAAATTTATTCACGAATTTTCTTCCCCAGTTGACTAAACCCAAAAATTTTGTAAGTGACCTTTTGTTATTTGGTGTTGGAAAATTTATTATAGCAGAATTCTTGCTACTATCTACCTTAATTTCATTTCCAGAAACGATGTGTCCAAGAAAAACAATTTCTTTAGAAGCAAATTTGCCCTTTGAAAAGTTGATTTACATATTAACAACTTTCAATTTTGCAGAACAGCTTCCAGGTGTCTTAAATCCTCCTGACAAGTTTTACTAAAGATCAAGAGATCGTCTAAATAGCAAACAACGAAGTCGTTGAGTTCTCTTGTGAATATTTTGTTCATTCTGTCTTGAAAAACAAACACAGAAGATTGTATGCTGAATCATCGAAATAGATGCTGTCTGCCACAATATGAGAAGCAGTATAAAGATGTGATTCTAGAATTAATGAGATCTGGAAATAGCCACACAATAAATAAATAGAAGATAAATATTTTGATCCCAAGAATCATTGTAACATTTCATGAATTGGTTCAACTCTAACTTAAGGACATGCTTATTCAAATTTCTAAAATCCACTACTGGTCTCCATAAACCACCTTCTTTTGGCACAATGTGTAGAGGATTTAAATATGGAGAAGATTCCTGATAAATGATACCCCAACTTTCCCATTTGGCGAGTTCTTCTTCTAAATTCTTTCTCCTAGAAATTTGTATAGGATTAGGTGCTGTAGCAATAGGTACTTCACTGTCTAACTGAATCTTATATGGTTCTACCTTGGCATGTCTTGGTTTCTCAGAAAATTGTTTGTGATAGTTCCATAAGAGTAAAAATATATCACGTTTCTGTGAATCACCGATATCTTCAATTGCAAATACTTACTCGTGAATATCCCTCTGAGAAGGCATATAATTTGCTTCAATATCTAACATATGTACATATTTTAATATCGTATATGACTGGAATTCATTCTCCATTATGTCAGTATCATGCTTCACACCAAATACAAGCTTATCAGATTCAAGAATTTTCGAACTAGAATCCTTATTATTTAATGTTGTACAAACTTGCTTTCTTGATGAAGTTATTAAACTTATATTATTATTCCTAAAATCTACAATTGCTTTGTACTTTCGTAAGAAAGGAACACCTAAAACATTTTCTGCATTAAGTTCCTTTAAAATTAAAAATTCCATTTGAAAGTGTTTGCTGTCAATCTGAATATTTATTGCCTTACAACCGACAAT
Organism: Lepisma saccharinum; assembly: GCF_977018435.1. NCBI lineage: Eukaryota > Metazoa > Arthropoda > Insecta > Zygentoma > Lepismatidae > Lepisma > Lepisma saccharinum. The sequence goes on along the minus strand of NC_139253.1, from coordinate 62,830,521 downwards.
TTTGCACTTTTTATTTCCAGCAAATCCAGAAAATCTAATGTCATCTACCTTGTCCAATGTGAGATTACCAATACTTTATGATATCTTACACCAAACTTCGTAATTCATAACATTTGCTTGGCTACCACAATCTATTACACAAATGATAGGATATTGACATATAATTCCATGTACAATTGGAACTTCTGTTAAAGGTACAGGAATATCTTCATCATTAATAACTCAGTCAGGTTCTTCCTCAAACCATTCTAACAAAATATTAATTTGCAATTTACTTAATGCATTTTCATTCAAAAATTGCATAGCATCACAAACATTAAATAAATCATTTGACTCTTCCTTGTGCCTCTTGTAGGTAGTGCAGAGGGAAAGAGGCTCTTCCGACTGCCACTTTAATTTAAAGTAGCCTGCCTTTCCAACTGCTGTTGCCTAGCATCATTAAATTGTAAAGACTAAACACCAGAAGTTGGATTTTGAGTCAAATTAGGACGTACACCAATATTAGATGTACTCGTCATTATATTACTTTGCATATTGCTGGGTTGATTTCTCACTGTATCACACACCGGCACATCTCGATTTTGTGGTGGACAGTTTTTGTAAACAGAGGCAAACAAAGATCTGTTACTATTAATGTAACAGTTCCTAGGAAATCTATAGTTAGGCTGACAAAAATTAAGACCGTTACCTTGTCTGCAATTCTCATTTGGGATATTTCTATTATTGTTACAGTAAAACCTTCCAGTGTTGTAAACATTCCTAGGATTTAGGTACACTTTCACTGGTTGCTTCTGTTTTCTAGTAACAACAAGTAGCCTGTAGTTTCATGATAGGAAAAGCTCATCTGTAGAATCGAGAAGTGATGTTGCTAGGCCCTTTTGGGGAGGGGACGCTTCAGCCCCCCAATTCCTCCATAAGCCCCAACAATTTTTAGCTTTTATTACATACAGTATTTCGAGAAAATATATTTGAACAATTGTTAATGCAGGAACATACCTCTAGATACATATTCTAGGAAAGAATCGTTTCGTTGTGACATAGTTTTTTTTTAAAACCACGATCTTACATCTGAAACGTCATGTCTTTAGCTGGCAACAGTGCAAACGATTGCCATCATTTGTTCTATTTTCATAATGCTTGCTAAGGGTGGAAACAGTATTGGTGCGTTTTGTGCTACGGAGTTTGTGATATTGTGTGTTTGTTATCAAAGCTTTTTGTGACATTTACTGTTGTTCGTACAACAATGGACAAAATTATTATTTGAAGTAAGTGCCTGAAATCGGAAGCTTTAAGCGAATGCAGCACAGCCACAGATTGTCTCGATGAAGGTAAGGTACCTGCTTCAACTGCACCAGCTGAATCGGAAACGTGTCCTCCCACTCAAAGTTCATCTACAAAAGAAGTCGAGAGTTTCATCCATTTCTTTCCAGATTTCCAGGTAATGTTTTCTGTAACCAGAATAGGTGTTTTAATGAAATATGGTACAAAAGTTTCCAGTGGATTGAGTACAGTGTTAATCACAATGCAGCCTTTTGTTTTCCCTGTAGACATTTCGTAGGCCAGACAGGTAAGGCAGATCCTGCATTTACCAGTATTGGTGTTCATAACTGGAAAAAGACTATAGACAAATTTAAAGATCACGAGAAATGTGCTTCTCATGTAATAGCAACTGAAAAATGGCTGACGTTGCAAAGTACAGAAAAATTGGGGACAGTAGTTAATCGTTTGACAAATGCCAGTGTGAATTAAATAAAAAAATGCCGTTCTTATCTTCATCACGTTGTTGAAGTGTTATTGCTCGTAGGTTGGCAGTGCATAGCACAAAGAGGCCATGATGAAAGTGAAGAAAGTTTCAATCAAGGAAATGTGCGTGAAATTCTGAAGGCATTAGGGAAGTTTGATACTGATTTTAGTGTAACATTTCAAAACTTTATGCCAAAGAATGTCACGTATCTTTCTCCAGACTCCCAGAACGTTCTGCTGGAATGTAGTGCAGCTTTGCTGAGAAAAAAGTATTAACAGAGGGCCAAATCGATTTCAATTCAGGCAGATCTGAGAAAATCTCTGACTAAAGCCCCTATCACACGGAACTGGATTTCTAGTTGGAATGCCCTAGTTGGCGATGAACTGACTTTCTAGGTAGAAATTATGGCCGCCTGGCTGACTGCTTGACTGGTTTTGAGGAATAGGACATGTTCTAATTGCTACTAACTTCTTCGACTAGATTCTGTGGAACAGCCAATCAGAGCAAAGTTTGGCCATGTGAAGATAATCTGTGAGTTTGCAAAGTAGCCTTTTTTGTCTGTGGTTTCCGAGTGCATACAGCACGAAAGGCATGTTTACAATTGAAAAGCTAAAATATTCTTCCATACGTGTATAGTAAACGTTGTAAAGTATGTATTTAATCAGCGCCGTTCTTCTCTACCTAAAACCATTTAATACGAAGCGATATTCTTCTCGGTTGAATAGTTATCGTATTTTAAAAGTGTGAAGTGATACGTTGTTTACATCTCGCGAGGCCGCCATTATGGGAAGGAAAGACTATCGACAAGTACGACAAGTACGGTGTAACAAGTACCGTGTGAGGCGAAAACTAGCAAATGGGTAGCCAGTCCAGCGTCAACTAGAGCGTTCCTACTAGAAATCCAGTTCCGTGTGATAGGGGCTTTAGGCTGTTTCAAAGTTTGGGACCAAATTTTCACAAGTTTTGGCACCAAAAATTGTAAACGGCTGTTTCTCAGGAACTATTAAAGATATTTGGATTCTGTTTTTTTATCTGTAAGTTTATTGAAAGCCTTTTCAAATGCATATACAACGAATTTTATATGCAGCTTTTGGAGTGTGCTATGAATGAAATTAAAGAAATACCCCCTTTTGAACCCCCAAAATCTCGAAAAAGCCACCCTCAAAAATTTACAAAAATTTCAGGGCAGTTACAGAAATACCTCAAGTTGAACATATATAAATTTCACGGGGTGTATATGCCTGGTTGTAGTTTTACACAATATTTTAATAAGCATATTGACAAGCAGAAAACTTAAGCGTAAGACATTTTTTTATGCATGCTAGGCAATGTGAACTCCCAGTACTGGTATTTCACATGTTTGTTCTGTTCATGAAAGCTTTTTCTACACAGGCAGTTTCAGTATCATAGATGGCATGCAGTCTTCCAGATTGTGCAAGGGGATGTGGTGGAGAAAGAACTTGCAGAATATTTTGCAAAGATATCACGCACTGATGTTCTTGTTGCCTAATTCTATCAGTAAATTTATAGCCCTTTGCAGGTCCATGTGGCAGCATGAAATTTACATGCACTTCCTGTAAATCAAAATCCACTTTAGTTGCTTCTGCAACCCACCAACAGTCATCATACATAACAGCCAAAAATGTTCCCACTTTGATGTCGTGAATTTCACAATACTGCATAACATATGAGCTGTTTCCAATAGTAACATTCACTTTTTGTTTCTCATGCTGTGAAGTTCTTGCAATGGAAACTACAATATCATTTCCAGTTCCCTCTGCATGCCACACATGGCTTTTTTGAATCATTCGCACTGCCTGCACATGTACCCACTCTTTGTGTTTCTCATCACGGAATGTTTGAATCTCTGCAGATGGAATGTAAATCAGTGTAACAACTGATGTATATGTCTGAACAACAGTCTGAAATTCTTCTGCAGTCTGAATGCACTTAATATGCCCTGGTGATAAATTGTGTCATGTAGCAAGGTGCTTAACTGAACCTCCAACACCGTCACATGCTGATTTTCCATGCCCAGTGACTGTGAAAATCCATTTCTTGCTTGGATATTGGAGTGCTCCAAGTTCATGCAGTTGATAACGATTTTTGAAGTGACTTGCAGCCCCATCTGATATAACTGTTAGTGACGAAATTGCACTGCCATTCTCACTAATACAGGTTATGATTTTCTTAACAGCTAGAAGAGCATGCGCTAAGTAATGGGTGGTTTCATCGCTTACAATGGCAAAACTACTTGTACAATCTCCCTTATACGCTACTGCAGTGAATATAGACACCTGGTCGTTTTTCCAGTGGTAGCTTTGTATCTCATCTGATAGAAGAACTGTCCAGTTTTCAGCGAAATCAACATGAAGCACTAAGTGTTGACTTTCTACTTGTGCTCTTATCTTTTCTTCTGCCACTGCTTTTCTTTGAATGTCTTTCACATGCAAGTGTGAGACAGCTTTGACTGTCCATTTAGCAATTTCACTAATGAACAGATCTACTGGAACTGTCTTTTTAATAAGGTCCCCATTCTCCCAGAGTGCAAAAGATATTTCCTCACTGTCTTCTTCTTCATCAGTTAATCCCAGAGACTCTGAACTGATTCCATCACTCCTGGGACATTCACCACATTCGTCAAGAAGACAGGAATCTGTTGGTGGAGAACACACTACAAGCCTTTGTAGGTGATCCATTAATTCACTCATATTGGTGGGTAAAAAACTGCTGTTGTTTTTCACTGCTATAGAACAAAGTTCGAAATTGGCACAGTATATGCAGACACATACTTCCCGTGCAGGATGAGGAATAACCCATCTGGGCCGTAGAGAATAAAACTTGGAACGACCTACTTTACGGTAAACCTCTTGAACAGTCCTAGATAAATAACGTTTTGGTTTTAGAAACTTCACATCAGTTTCTCGTATTGCAATCACATCTTTTGCATTTGGACTTAGTAGTTATGTACCCCCGTTGAGGTCGATAAATCAATTGATTGGAAAAGATCGATCAAAGATCAATTGATGACGTAGTTGTGTGGGCAAGCAAGGGGTATTGTTGTGAGCGATGACGTCATAAAAAGGGTGTGTCTTAAGTTGTGAGGCTGATTCTGATTGGTGGAATGTTTTAAAATGGGCGTGGCTTAATTTTGTGAGGAGCGTTTTGATTGGTTGTTGGGGAGGAGGAAAAGTATTCGGGTTTTTCCCGGTCGGCCGCCGTCTGAAAACAGATGGCGTTGATGATTCTGAAATTCTGGGAATTTGGGTTGGGAAGAAGGAAAAGTATCAATCGATTTTCCGGTGACGGTTAGTTTTCTCGGAATTTCCGGCGTCTGAAAACAGATGGCGTTGACGAGGCTTTTAAGGCGTGCGGTGAAGGTTAAGTGCCTGTTCTTGGAAAATGTGGTTTGTTGAGTGTTGGTTCGATGAAATGTTGTGAGAATTAATGGATATGGTTTGTGTAATGGGTCTGGAATGGTAATTGCTTTTGCGTGTTTGAGTCAAGTGTTTTAAGGTCTGTTTTTCAAGGAATTTTGTCGGGAGATTATTTCAGGGTCTGGTGAATGTTCGAGCAGATGACGTTGAAGTGTTGAGTGTGCGAGTTCTAGAAATTGTGTGGGATGAGAGTAGGGTTTCGGGGAATGTTTGATGTCTGGTGTTAATTCGTTTGGTGTTGCGAGAAAGATTATCATTAAGTGGTTCCAGGAATTGGTGAGCGATGTGTGTGTGTGGACGGTTGAGAGTAATATGCATGGACCGGATGAATGATGTGCGGAATGGTTGAATTCTGTGCTCAAAGGAGGATTCTCTGCAAAGCATGTGGGATAGCACGTGATGGAGAAAGAGCATAAGGAGAAAAAAGAGTGCCGGAGAAGACGGATGTAGATAAATTATACAGAGTAAAAAAGTACGATTCTCGGAAGAGTTGAGTGTGTACTGTGTACCAGGACAGAAAGAAGATAGGAGAGGCACGTGGGCGTTGGACGCTCTGCGCGAACGAATACGCACGGAATGTATTGATAACGTAGATCGGAAGGAAGGTATATAAGGGGCTAGCGGATTGTGTTGTTACCAGAATCACCATCTCCATTGTAGAATCAGCAGAGTCGCCTACCTGGAGCAGCGTGAATTCCCGGATATCATAGAGGAGACCGACATGTCGGAAGCAGAAAACGATACAACTTGAAAGGTGAGAAAATAAAATACATTACCTATGGCAGCAGAGGTTTATTTCGGAAATGTACAGCCTATGGTGGGGGTTGGCTGTTCCCGGTCATCTGGTGGAGGTAATAGAGGCGTAAGATGTCCCCCCTCCTCCTCCTCCCGCTGCACCAAATTAATGAGGGGCGGATCTTCCTCCTCTTCCAGAGCAGGAGAAGGAGGACGAACATACCCTCTGAGGACCGCAGGAGGTAGCAATAGGAGCAGGTTGTCGGCCCTACGAACATTGCGTCGATCCATTCTGAAAAACAATATATAATAATTAAAAAAATATATTCGGTTCCATGTAGATATTGGCTATAAAAGAAAAAGTGGTATGTGAGATATATAATCGGCAAAAATAGTGAACATGCATGTGAAACCAATTTAACTAACCGGGGCTTATTTGCAGTACGTTTTACTGAGGCCTAACAGGACCGCAACAGGGCGTTCTTTGAAACATGAGTACAGGAGGCCTACAACCTTAAAAGTCGGATATGTGTAGATTCCGAATTACAATACTCTAGGGATAACAGGACCGTAACTGAGGACCCTTTGAAACACAAGGTCCGGGAAACAGGGTCAGTAACGAGGACCCCTTGAAACTTGAGGTCTGGCGAAAACAGGGTCGCAACTAAGGGCACTTTGAAACGTGAGGTCTGGGACAAACAGGATTGTGACTGAGGGTTTTTTATTTCACTTTTGTTCAAAACTTTTTAAACGTGTTTAAAACATTTTAAACTTTTTTCGATTTTTTTATTTTTCCGTTTTTCTTTTTTCGATTTTAAACAAGGATAGTCGATAGGTTGTCGGACGATGTCAAAATATACAATGATATAAGAAATAAATAAAAATAATTACCTTTGGCGGACGGAAAGTGTCTTCCATTCTTTGACGATTGAGGTGACGCCGAACCGCGAATACGGCTAACGTTTGTTCGTATTGCCGATTGATTTCTGCCTACTCCTCCAGACACCTCCTAACATCCCTGGTGAGCTCTGCGAAGTGCTCTTCTTCTTCTGCTCCTATCTGGTATTCGTGAAAAGCATTTCGCAGAGCCTCCCCTTGCTGCATGTTACGTTCCTGAAAATATGTGTGAATTAATATATAACAGTGATTACAGTTTGTGTAAAAATATATATATATATATATATAACTAATATATTTTCTGTCTATTTTCAGATGACTACACTTCCACTAGGGTTCAGTCTACTGTATGGTGACGTAAAAGAGGAGACGGGGACTACAACAGAAGTGAGAAGAAATTTGTGAAGCAAAGTTCACGCACGACAAGTAGAAAAGCATGTAGGCAGCTACGTCAATTTCTGCGAAGAAAACGGCTTGGCCGAAGATTTATTGCGCCGACTAGAAGAAACGTGTAAAGATTTTGAAGTGAAGGTGGACACATTGGTGAAAATATTCAGCTTCATTATTGAAAAAAAAAGAAACGCGGCAGTGTTTGGTGATTTTGTAGAAAACATACAGAGAGCCCAATATGTACCCTCGCATTTATCGTTAAGAATCTGTTTCGAGTTAATGGAACTATTTAAAAGTGTGAGGAATGAAAGAGCAGAAAATAAGAAAACAGGGGGAACGGGGAAAGAGCTAGAGGAACGGATGGTGGAGATGTTAAAAAAGAGAAAACTGAACGAATAAATATTACTAATATTACTAATAAACTAACACGTTTCGTTCAGTTGTGGGATAATTAAACAATCTAGCTGATTTTAAATTTACTTTATGCACAGAACCATAGGTTTCCATCGGGAATCGAACCCGAGATTGTTCATATAACGTCTACATTAAGAGGTATTGCATTTAATGGGTATAATAAAATATGTATAATAGTTTCTTGTAATAAAAATATATGGTGTATACAGAAAATATGTTATTGTTAATATGAATATAACTTACCAAATTTCCATCAGCCATCGCACGTTCTGCTTGACCCAACACGAAGTAACAGAATGAGTGGAGGAAAATCTGTTTCAGAAGGTCTGCAGACTTCCTTACACGCTTAAGTCATTAGCAAGCGTGTTACGCGGAAATCTGTAGAAGAAATTAAATTGCGGTGACAGGAGTTCTTTATTACATCATGACAGATTTACAAGGAGGAAATTGCGGAACTGAAGCCTGCAGTTCTGAGATGAGTTTCACAGTAGTTCCTTGTTGCATCCGGTCGACTCTGATAACGTTATGTACATAGCACTTCCTTGTTTCATCCAGACAGATAATAAAAGTATGGAGATATAATTGCAAAACCAACTTCCTTGTTAGGACCTCACAGAAAATCTGAGAAAGAACATCGTGAAATAGATGATGTTGAAAATGTAGCGTTATTGTAATTGCGTTTGTTTCTTAAATAAACAGAATCAGAGTCGACCTACACATATGGCAAATCCGTTTTTACAGGGTTTGAGTGGACTCGTTGCAAAATACAAAATTAAAGCAATCAGTTTTTTTTTTGTTTTTTTTTGTTTTTAGGACTCACAGGGGGGAGTCGAACCCCTTTGAAAATGCAAAGTTATTTCTATTGTTTCTTCCCGTGGCCAAACCGAGTCGGAGTCGCCCTTTGAAAATGCACAGATATGGCAAATCAATTTTATGTTAAATCACACAGGGCCGGACAATAGGGCCGCCATGTTGACGGCAACGTAGGGTTTCTGTATTTCAGATCCTAGACCCCTTCCATATACTCTTGACGTACAGATTCCGAATCTACAATTGCCTTCACTTTAGTTCAATCAGGGCCGGCTGGAAGGCCCTACGAAATTTTCCGGACATGTTTTTCGAGTTTTTCAATTTACCTACATCAGATAGGTGCCAATAAACATCACCGACGGTTACTACGTAATATTATACAATTAATTGTCATCTCAGCTCGTCATGACAATGGGGCCGCCATCTTGGTTTTTGTTATTTTGACCGTAGACCTCCGTCCATATACTCTATTTAAAGGTGTTGACGTACAGGTTCCGAATCTACAATTGCCTTCACTCTAGTCCAATTAGGGACGGCTGGGCGGCCTTTCGAAATTTTCCGGACATGTTTTTCGAGTTTTTCAATTTACCTACAACAGATAGGTGCCAGTAAACATCACCGACGGTTACTACGTAATATTATACAATTAATTGTCATCTCAGCTCGTCATGACAATGGGGGCCGCCATTTTGGCCGCCATCTTGGTTTTTGTTATTTTGACCGTAGACCTCCGTCCATATACTCTATTTAAAGGTGTAGACGTACAGATTCCGAATCTACAAATGCTTTCACTCTAGTCCAATTAGGGACGTCTGGGCGACCCTTCCAAAATTTCCGGACATGTTTTTCGAGTTTTTCAATTTACCTACAACAGATAGGTGCCAGTAAACATCACCGACGGTTACTGCGTAATATTATAGAATTAATTGTCATCTCAGCTCGTCATGACAATGGGGGCCGCCATCTTGGCCGCCATCTTGGTTTTTGTTATTTTGACCGTAGACCTTCGTCCATATACTCTATTTAAAGGTGTTGACGTACAGGTTCCGAATCTACAATTGCCTTCACTCTAGTCCAATTAGGGACGGCTGGGCGGCCCTTCGAAATTTTCCGGACATGTTTTTCGAGTTTTTCAATTTACCTACAGTAGATCACAAATGTGATTCCCACCGCAACCCTGATTTTTCGACCCCTCAGAAAATCGCACCGAAACCTCAAAAACTCACTTTCTCTCCACGTTCCGCGCCTCATTTATTGCGCTGACAATGTTTCACAGCGCAGAAAAGCCGGCACGAGAGAATTCACTTTCTCGTACTTCAAGTACGAATGTACCTTATCGTAATTTTTTCTAAGTCCGGACCAAATGTTTATATATCGTGACCTTTTGTAAACCTCTCTCGGGGGAACACGATGCGCGCGCGTGCCTCTCATTATTTCCGTATTGTGACGCAAACAAACAAATAATAATAATTGTTGTTTTTTAGGATTCCTGGCCCCTATAACCTCGCCAGGGTGCGTGGTGGTGGCGAAATCGTCACAAGTTTGGATTTGTACTGCGAATGTTGTCAAAAATTCAATCAACGTTGTTCATTCTCAATGCTAGAATCTTACATAGATTATTCTCTAAAACGAAAATCGATAATCATGTGCAAAGCCCCCAAATGCACGTTCACGCAATTTCTGATGTTTTTGCGTGAATACCGACGCTCGGTAGAACTGAATCTTTTCCGGTCCCCGTGGAGAAATTGTGTTTCGTCGCTCAATGCAATATTTTCATCACGGACCAAACACTTTTTCAAACCGATCCAAAAAAATTCATGCGAGTTCGTAATTATGGAATGTCGTTCGAGAGTGTGGCGTGGAAAAATTGAAATCAATTTTCGATTCGGTGAGAGCATCACCACAAACGTTAGTAACCATTCAAGCTCTTGCCCGGCAAGAAACATCTAAAATAAAATTGTTTCCGCGCAACGTGCGCAATATATTGCGAGCGTTTCCGAAACTAACATCCTACGAGGACGCAATTTTGGAAAAAGCGATATGCACAAGTGATAGTGGTGCTTATTCGGAAATCCCAAACGTTCGTCGTGGCTTCGAAACCTCACTTATGTTTTTTTGCTCCGAGACCGCATGTTGGGACGATTCGCAATATTCCGCTCGCAAGTTTTATCTTTCTTGCAAACGTGTGCTCGATTGGGAAATAAGGTCACGTTGTTTTCGAAAGAATTGCAAGCACAAGAAGTAATCGCTATGTTACCCGCTTCGACGAATACAACCCCCCTCGCCGCTGCCGTCGCCGCCGCAACAACAACAACCGCAACCCCTCCCCGAACCCATTCAGCTTGCATCCTCTTCAGCCCGAAGAGATTCTATTTTTTTCAGCTTTCCCACGGTCCTGAACGAAGAATCCACCACATCCCCCTATAACAATCGAATCAGAAGCGGATGCGGCGGAAGCGAGCACAGCAACAGCATCCGCTTTGGAAATTTATCTATCCACAATTATGCTCGACCAACAACAAAGCTGTATTGTTGCACGTGGAATTTTTCAACCTTTTCGCGTATTATTTTTATGGAATCACAAGCACGAAACAAAGCGTCCACCGTTTTCGTTTCAGGCATTTTTGAGTTTTTGTGTGCTGGTTCTCACAGAGCTGGTGGGGGATCGCCCGTTTCACACACCACACCCTGACGGGGCGTGTGGAATAGAGAGACCGAGGAAATGATCGACAACACATGCATGGGTGGAACTGTCAACGCCTGTTCATTTGCTATTTGTCCCCCACAGGATATTGTGCGCATCGAAAAGTCTTTTGTTGAAAAAAAAAGTATAGCATTGTTCGTTTGTACCACATGCATGAGTGAATCGGTCAACGGGGGGGGTTATTGCTAGGACATTGACTATAGCGCTCATTGTGTTTTCACCAAAGGAGAGGGGGGGGTCGCGTGGGTTGTGGGGGTTCCTATATAACGTAGCAGTTTCTTCTTTTGTACATCATTATCATAGTGAACGTCAATCGTGGCAGTTCAGTATTCTTTAATTTGTTTGTCTGGCAGTATATACATACATACATATATCATCGTGGAAGTTTTTTTAGTGAGCTACAAGTTTTATTTTGAAGTCTCTCTATCTCTCTTGAAAGGTGAACGTCAATCGTGGCGCAGTTCAGTATTCTTTAATTTGTTTGTCTGGCAGTATACATATATATATCATCGTGGAAGTTTTTTTTTTAGTGAACTACAAGTTTTCTTGAAGTCTCTCTCTATCTCTCTTGAAAGGTAAGTTTTTTTTTTCATGATATATTTATATTTTGTTTTCTGACACACACATATTCAGAGGAGTCATAAAAATTGACACACACACTTACATGTCGCATATTTTTTACCTCCTACAACAGTGCGCACACACACACACACACACACACACACACACACACACACACACACACACACACACACACACACATACTGTTCGCGTCTAATATATATATATATATATATATGTGTGTGGAAGGAAAAAAAATATCTAGCATTTTTCAATTTGTTTTCCTTCTGTTTCAGTTCAATTTCTTTTCCTTCTTTCCCCTTCCACCACCACCACCACAACCCCCCCAAAAATTTCTCTGTATATATAAATAACAGAGGAAAAATATGGAATCGCAACCAGGTCCCTCCGGTCTTTGCGGGAAAGTGGCATGTCGTAACTGTGCGAAGTTGATTTCCAAATCGAACATCTCGAAGCATTTGAAAAAAATGTCGTCTACCGGAACATGATGTCGTAGTCCCCCCGGCAAAGAAATCTCGCATTGATGCCCATGAAGGCGGCGGTGCTTTGAATAAAAGTGCACGCATCATGACGTATAAATCTGGAGGTGACGAAAAATGTGACTCGAGCAAATTCCTCGACAACGTGAAATCCCTAGTAGTCGATCAATTACGGGATTGCATCGTTAATGTTGCAGTTAAAATTCATCTCGTCTTGACCCTGCTGTATGAGAAAGTTGTCTCGTCCGAGTCAAGCACTTTCAGCTTTTACGTAAGGTGCGAAGGCTTACATGAGGGCAATCACGACGATCTGGAGGAAATTGTGACACGGCTATTCGAGCACTTGGGACAAAAACAAGAAGAGTTTGAAGGTAGAGGAAGTGGATGGAGTCTTTGCGGTCGCAGCCACATGTTACAGCTTCGAGTCTGCAATTTCAAACCGTTACGCAGCGCTCAAAAAAACAAAAACAAAAAAAAAAAGCAAAATGCAGTGTTGAACATAAAAAGTAATGATGCGAAGAGTTTCTTATGGTCTGTCATGGCCGCATTACACCCGGCTAATAATAATGACCCCCAACGTCTGTCCAATTACAAACGATACGAGAAGAAATACAAGAATGTCATGCGAGGAATTTCCTATCCTGTGCCCCTGAATGAGATCGATCAATTTTTAAAAAACTATAGAGAGGAAAAAGGAGAAGATCTCGATATTTCTGTGTTTGGGGTTGACGATTGCGACAACATTCGTGTGTTAAGACCTGCGAGAAGCCAGAATAATGTAATTCGACTCTTGCTTGTAGATGGCCGTTACAGTTTGATACGGAATTTTTCTCGCCTACTCGGAAGACAGATGAGCAAGAATCGCGATAAGATCGAAATTTGCGATCGATGCTTGAGAATTTTTCGCGTGGGAAAGAAGATGAGAGAACAGCACAAGTGTTTTGGCTCCGTGAATGCAGAACCCGAAGATGTCATGCCGGAACCCGGAACCAAGATGAAATTTCGGAAACACCAGGCTCTTCTCCACCATCCCGCTGTCCTTTATGCCGACTTTGAAAGCTTCCAAGTTCCCATGACGTCTTGCAACCCTGATCCCTCTACCTCAAGCACAATCCAAATTTTTCACCACGAGCCTTGCAGTTTCTCCATCTACGGAGAAAAATTAAATGATGTCATATTGTATTGCGGACCTGATGCGGCAAAACATTTTGTTAAGAAGATAGCGGAATGCGCAAGAGAACTTGCACCCAGCCTGAAAGGCTCTTACGTTCCTCCACCTGCTCTCACGACGGAACAACAGCGGAGACATGACACGGCGACAAGATGCGCGGAGTGTAACCAGGCTTTCACCCCTGAAAATCACAAGGTCGTGCACCATGACCATCAGAATGGATTATTCCTGAGCACGATCTGTAATTCCTGCAATCTTAAAATTAAGGAGTCGCATTTCGTTGCCGTGTTTCTGCACTACACGGAAAAATACGATACGCATCTGTTCGTCAAAGAGCTCTACAACATAACGACTCGAATCAGGATCATTCCGAGAACGAGCGAGAAGTATATTGCGGTGAGAGTGTGGATCCCTCTCGAAGAAGGAGGAAGTGTGGAAGTTAGAATCCTGGATTCTTACAATTTCCTGTCCTCCAGCCTGGCCACCCTTGCAGCTCAACTTGGCGACGAAGATCTTGTGGCCACCAAGCAAAAATGTTTTTCGGGAGGAGATAAAAATTTGAATCTGTTGCGTCGCAAGGGCGTCTACCCCTACGAGTACGTCAACGATTTTGACAAATTTGACGAGACGGAACTTCCACCCCGGGAGGCATTTTATTCTCATCTCACGGAGGACGTCTGTTCCTAAGAGGACTACGAACACGCTCGTAGTGTGTGGACGGCCTTCAATTGCCAAACTTTTCGTGATTATCACGATCTCTATCTCAAATTGGACGTGACACTTCTCATGGACATTTTCGAGTCGTTTCGCAAGAGATGCATCTCGATCTACAAGTTGGATCCTGCGTATTTCTTCACGACACCGGGATTGACTTGGGAATCGATGATGAAATACACCAACGTGGAACTGGGGCTCATCGCAGAGAAGGAACAGTATGCCTTCATGGAGAGTGCGATACGCGGTGGCATCGTCCAATGTCCCCGACGCCATGCTCAGGCAAATAATCCTCGTACGCCTGGTTACGATGCATCGAAGCCCAACACCTACATCGTCTACTGGGATGTCAACAACCTGTACGGCCACTCCATGTCCCAGTGTCTTCCCATCAGCGACTACGCGTGGATGACCGAAGAGGAACTCTCCTCCGAGGATATTTTCAACTGGTGCGAAGATAACGAATGGGGCTGTTTCTTGGAAGTGGATCTCGATTATACCGAAACGCTTCACGAGAAACATCACGGATTGGCCCTGGCCCCCACCAAAATGAAGCCACCTGGAGGATCATCGGAGCCAAAACTCATACTAAGCGTGGAGAACAAGAGGAATTACGTTCTGCACTACCGACTCCTCCAATTTTACGTGAGTCACGGCTTGCAGCTGAAGAAAGTACATAGAGGATTGAAGTTCCGACAGAGCAGGTGGCTGGAACCCTACATAGCCGAGAACACGCAACGCAGAGCGCAATCGACATCGCCTGCAGACAAGGATCTGTACAAACTGTTCAATAACGCCATCTACGGCAAGACGATGGAGAACGTGCGTAATTACATCGACGCAACGTTGGTCACGGACGAAAAGAAATTCGAAAAGATTGTCGCGTCACCCTACTTCAAAAACTTCACCATTTTCGACGAGAATCTTGTATTCGTCGAGAAGAACAAGAAGCAAGTGATGCTCAACAAGCCGATTGCCATAGGTGCCACCGTCCTTGAACTATCAAAATTGCACATGTACCAATCGTACTACGATCAGTTTCAACCTTTTTATGGAGATAACATCCAAATATGTTACATTGACACGGATAGCTTCATTTTTCTAATCCAAACACCCAGCCTCGAACATGATCTGACTAAGATGAAGCATTTTTTTTATTTTAGCAACTTACCATCAGGCCATCACTTGCATTCGACGGAAAATAAAATGACCATAGGAAAGTTCAAAGACGAAGCGGCTGGTAATTACATCAGCGAATTTGCGGGGCTTCGTGCCAAAATGTACTGCGTCAAGATTGCAGAAGAA
The DNA here is from genome assembly GCF_977018435.1 of Lepisma saccharinum. Lineage (NCBI taxonomy): Eukaryota > Metazoa > Arthropoda > Insecta > Zygentoma > Lepismatidae > Lepisma > Lepisma saccharinum. Next base: position 62,815,139 of record NC_139253.1, on the reverse strand, counting down.
AAAGAGATCAAGAAAGCGAAAGGGGTAGGAAAAATAAGTACCAGCAAATTCAACATGCAAGACTACAAAGAATGTCTGTTTCAAGGTAAAAGAAAACTCAGCACAGATCATCGCATTGCGAATAAATTACACGAGCTGTACACGACGCGCGTAACCAAAGTAGCATTGGATGCCAGAGACAACAAGTTATGTGTTCTTGATTGTCAAATACATACGAGAGAGTGGGGCCACTGCAATGGAAGCGATAAATGTGACGTGTGTCAAACTGTAACCGCATAGCCATGAAGTCCGCTGTGTCTTTTGCCATTCTTCAAAAATACGGAGGAAAAGAATGAAAGGGGAGCCCTCAGGCGATGAAAAGTTGGAACTCGTTATTATGTCGTTAAGGCTCGCTCTAAACGAGGCTCATTAAATTCAACTCTTACTTTTTTCTTCTTCCTCGTAATATAATGACATAATTACATGTTAGAGTCTCTTTGTATTGCGGACCGCTGCAGATAAAATCTTCTCTTTTCTTCATTCGATCTACGAAGGGGCACCTCATATAGAAAATTTAATTTAAATAACAGGGACAATGAATCTTTTTGGTTTCCGTAAACAAAGCATCATGGACACTGCACAACCAAATTCCAATAACCTCTTACCTTCCGTGTTATCTAAACTCAATGGTCTTTTGATAGTACACCTCAACAGTATCTGGACGAAACTGAATGACGATGTGGGCAAGATGTTTTACGTCTTCAATAACAATTTACATTTCTACGAAATTCCGATCGGTGGGAAACTTCAAATCACCGTGAATCCGGAAAACGTAGGCGAAATCAAAATTTCTACCGGCAAGAACATTTTTCGAATCAAGCACGACAAGATGCTTTCTAACATTACGTACGATGTTTCTGCAGGAGATTATCTTTACGTGGAACTCCTAGGAGATTACGATAAACTCATTCCTCTCTTCGTAGAATTACGAATCGTCTATCCTATTATAAATAACCGTTAACCAAAAATGCCTAACGACATTTTCGGCAACACCAAGCGTGTAGATCACGCAGAAGAGATTCTCATGTTGGATGTCCGAATTAAAAAGTTGAGGAGCGATTTGATCGCTTTGCAGGAGACCTTAAACAAAAGTTTAGAGTCGGAAATCGCTACGCTCCAAACGCAATGTCTCGACCCCATTCTGAAAATCGATTCCGATCTGAAAACGCTCATAAAAAATTATGTCGACGTACCTTCTTACGACAACGTTCAAAATATACAGTTGAGCTTGGATTCGCTTCAAAATGATTTGGCCAAATTACAGCAATTTCAATCGAAAAATGAAGATTTGGAAAAATTCAAACTCGAAATCGATGAACGAACTTCCGCAATAGAAAAGAATTTCTCTGAACTTCAAACCGTCGTGAACGATATCTACGCAGAACGCTTGCATGTCGTCGTTTCCAAATTACAAGAAGAATTCACCGGCACGTTGGAAGAAATTAAATCCAAGCTACAGACTTTGGAAGATACCATGACGAACCTACCATCGTCAGACGAACTGCAGGTCATCGGTAAAAGCGTCGCGAACATAAAAATTCAATTGGAGGCTTATCAAGATTTCGAACACATTCAAACCACCATCGCTACGCTTCAGGCGTCTCTGGAGTTGATCAACGAAGAAATTAAAAATATTCACGCTGAAGCGAACGCGTTGACGAGCATTCAAGACACGTTGAGCACGGTTCAGCAGAAGATCCAATATTTGGAAAATTTGAACGTCGAATCCAATCTTGCTCATTTTCATCATGTACTGGACAACATACAGGGTGACTTGGAATCGTTACGGACGAGCGTGCCTTCGAGCGAAGATTTGGAAAAATTGAAAACGGCGGTGACGGCATTATCCGAATCGAGCGACATCAAAAGTTCGTTGAGCGATCTCGAGAGTAGGGTGGCCAATCTCCCCAACTCCAAAGAATTGCACGCTTTGAAAAGGAACATATCACGTATGCTGAAACGACTGGAAACGGAAACGGCGAACGTGGAACAGATTCGAGACGAAATTACTTCGCTGGTGTCGACGTTGCCCACTTCGCAGAGCGTCGCCGACCTTCACACGCAGTTTACCGAGATGCGAAGCATCGTGAACGATCTTACCGAGAAGAGCTCGAAATTGAATCAAGTCGAGAACCTTCAGAACATCGTCGTCAACATCAGAGATCAAGTTGGAGTGCTGGAATCCACGCAGGAATCGACGCTGGCCTCTTTCGGTGCCAAGTTGCAAGAACTCAACGAAAACTACAAGCAGTTGAACGTGGAAGTGAAAATCAAACCGTCATTTTCTACAGTAACGGATACCATCGTCGAATATTTGTTGCCCGTACAAAATACACTGGGACAGCTTCACAGCAACCTCGTTAGCGTCGATACTAAATTCGCTAAACTGCATTCTCTGCAAGCCATCGAAATCAACAGCGTACCCAATCAACAGAGAATCTCCACGTTCGTCGAAGGTAACAAACTGTACATGTTACATCCTTATCATCCGTACTACAAGTTTCTCCTCGATGGCACGATTCAGATAAACGAATTTTCGTACTGGTCTCACGGCAGAAAAGCTAGCGTTCCCACCATGACCTTGATATCGAATCGTGGTGTCCAGAAAGCAGGAAACATTCCTCTGGCACGTTGGAACGAAACGCGCAACGTATATGAAATACACGAAGACGAAGATCTTACCGTTTTCGACGTGAGTGCCGGCGATAAGCTGATCATTCAAAACACGAGCGAAGTGCCACCCTCTTTGAATCCCATCACGCTGGTGCTTCTCTTCAAACGTAATCTCTAAAAATGTCTACGCAAGCCATCGTCCAAGAATTGCATAAACCTGCACGCCGCAACTACGAACGTTTGGCGGTGGTGACCAAGGGCATCGACGACCTCTGGGAAAGCGACCTCGTGGAGATGAGCAGTGGCAAGTTAAAAACGTACATAAATTGAACAAGGGCAACAAGTACCTCCTCACCGTCATAGACACATTTTCGAAATTCGCATGGGCTCTACCTTTGAAGGCGAAAACGGGAACGTGCGTCACGGAAGCATTCAAGACAATTTTTCGCGAAAGCGGCGGCAGACGACCTCGGTTTCTGCACACGGCCAAGGGGAAGGAATTTTACAATGCCGTATTCCAAAAGTTTATTCGGAAACACGACGTTCGACATTACTCGACCTTCAGTGACGTCAAGGCCAGCATCGTGGAAAGATTCAATCGCACTCTGAAATCGCGCATGTGGTCACGCTTCACGCTTCAGGGAAACTACAAGTGGGTCACCATTCTTCCGGAACTCGTTAACGACTATAATCACACGGTGCACGGAACGATAGGCATGAAGCCAGCTGACGTTACCAAGTCCGACGAGCAGCGATTAATTTCCAGCGTTTACTGTCCAAAGTACACGCCCACGACAAAAAAACCTAAATACAAAATTGGAGACCAGGTGAGGGTCAGTAAATTGAAGCGAACGTTCGACAGGGGTTTCACACGAAACTGGAGCACGGAACTTTTTACCGTGGTTCGAGTTCTACCCGGGAACCGTCACACGTATATAATAAAGGACAGTGGCGGTGAAATTTTATTGGGGCGCTTCTACGAGGAGGAACTCTCTAAAACTAAATACCCCGACACGTACCTTATCGAAAAAGTTTTGCGTAAGAGAGGCGACAAACTTTTGGTGAAATGGCTGGGACTTCCGGACACGAGTTGGATCGATTCGAACGAAGTGATTCTATGAGTACGTGGAATGTCGTGAAACGTCTACCTGATTCGGAAAATCGAACGAAGAAAAGGAACGGCGAATTGCTCCCCGACAGCATACGGTGTCTGATCGTAGGACCTTCGGGGTGCGGAAAGACGACACTGCTCATTGATAATTTTATCCTCTCACCCAATTGGTTAGACTGGAAAAACAGACACCTCTACGTATTTTCGAAAAGTCTCGAACAACCGAAATACCAGCAACTTATGAAACTGTACGAGGGACTGGGCATTGCAACTTTCCCAACTGAAATCATTCCACTGGACGATTGTCTCGAGAATTCCGTTGTGGTGTTCGACGACATGATCTTGGAAAATCAAAACGAGATTCGTAATTTTTTCACTCGAGGTCGTCACAAAGGAATGGATTGTTTCTACCTGGCACAAACTTTTTCCAAGGTTCCGAAACAACTGCTACGCGACAACGCTAATTTCATATGTTTGTTTCGACAAGACCACACCAATTTAAAACACGCACACGATGATTACGTAGGGGCTGACATGAATTACAATCTATTTTCGGAACGCTGCTCCCACTGTTGGAACAGTGACGATTTCGGATTCGTGACCATCGACATGACTCGAAAGGCAAACCATGGAAAATATAGGAATAAAATAAACGTTTATCTAGACGTCTCAAAGGCTAACAAGAGGAAAATTTCAGATTTGCAACAAGAAGAAAATCCCCAAAAAAAATCAAAAATCGTAAGAATCTAAAAAAATAAAATTTAAAAAACGTTCTTTTTTTTCAAACGTCTGACAAGCATACATAAATAACCATTACAACAAAAAGTGAGTGTTAGAAAAAGTGGATAGTCTCAAGCGGTGACTGCAAGAAAACTACGAGAACCGAACGTATAGGCTGAGAATTCGACGTTTCAAAAACGTTTCAACGTATATAGAAAAATGTCAAAACGTCAATTTCAAGAAGACGAAAATCTCAAGTTGCGGGAATACCTCGTGAAGCGCTTCAAAGGTTGGAAATCCGAGAATCGCGGATCCTACGAAGAGAAGAAACGTCAAGATAAACCTGTGATCGACGCCATCAGCGGTCTAGGTAAAGAAATTAAAAGTGTCACGGAACAAAATAAAAATTTGATCAACGAACTCGTACCGCTCGCAGCTAAAAGTTACGCCGTACCCACGCCCATTTCGAGCATTCCTTCGACGCCGTTCGAACTGAAGGACGTACCGGCACGACGTCGAGCCATAGGTAGCACGTCGTCTGATAAAATCGAGTTGGGACCTTTGGCACGAGACTACCTGAGCACGGGGAAGTTCGACAAGGATGAAGTGTTCGGATTGTATCCGAGCATGGAGAGCAACGAAGGCGGCGGTGGTGTGGTTTGGAAGATTGGAAAATCGAAGGTGACCTTCGAAGGCAACGACATTAAAGTTAATTTAGGCGATAAGGATAGTTGGACCAGGTATCCGGGTACGGTGGGACTGTGGGAACTCGTTGCCAAAAAGCAGCCGAAAGATTACACCGAAGAAGATTACCAGAGTTACAAGGAAATTCTGATCATGACGGATGCCTTGTACCAGAACAATGACGCCTCGCAGAATAGGGTGAAATCGAGCAGCGGTGAGAAGTACAGGAATCTCATCAAACCGATATGGAACCAGGTCAAAACAGGCAGCGGCGTCAAACTCTACAACACGTTACCCAAAGAATTCGTTTGGGTGGACGACGTGCGCAAGCTCATAGACAGGTTGTTGGTTATTGCAGGAGAAGAGAATGCAGGCAATCGTAATTTCTACAACGAGAAGGTTGGCATCGTGGACATGATCAGCACGAAACTTTCCAACTTCATCGTGAACGACGACAAGGGCATAGGCTACCTCATCAAAATCATCAACACGCTGCCTCCGAGATTCTGGAACGTGTCCGAAGGAAAGGGACTCGTGAACGACATCATCAACAAGTTACCTTTCGAGATGCATTCACCTGGCTACCAGTACTGCGGACCGGGTACCAAACTCGAGAAAAGATTGGAGAGAGGAGACAAGGGTGTGAATCCGTTGGACGCGGCATGCAAAGATCACGACATCGCTTACAACACCACGCAGACGGATCTGGATGCACGTCACGAAGCAGACAAGAAATTGGAGCACGCAGCTTTCGAAAGATTCGTCAGCAGAGACGCATCGCTGGGAGAAAGAGTTGCAGCACTGGGCACCACCATCGCCATGAACATGAAACAAAAATTTGGGTGGGGTGTATAAATAACATACAGTAAAAAAAACATGGCTCGTATAACTAATTTGCCGCACGAACTGCTGTGTATTTTATTTAAACACGCAGTAAACGGAGATGTTAATAAACTTTTAATCATAGCGAGATCAACGCCGGATTTTCGCATCCCTTGTGAAATGGCTGTCAAGGACCGTCTTCGGGAGATCAGTGGCATGAGGTGTGGTGATCTCGACATTCTTCTTTCGGCTGCAGGGGAAAAATTAAACAAGAGAATGGACGAACTGCACGAGGCGAGGCAGGGAAGAAGACGATACACGGATGATTGGCGTAAGTCGAAACAAGAGACGGAAGATATTATTACGCACATCATCGCGTTTTCCGAAGCACAAACTTTCTTCCTCCCTTAAAAAAAAATAAATAATAATATATATACGTGTCAAAACTTGATATATAAATAACACACATCGTGAAAAAAAAATAATCTTCGGTATATATAAATAACACACATTGTGAAAAAAATTAAATTTCTCTAACACACACACTGAAAATTTTTCTCCTTCGATATGAGTGAAAAAAAAATGAGTGATCTCCAAGCATTAAAACAAATGCTAAATTTGTCAGTCGAATATGTAAAAATTCAGGAATTGGAAGTCGACAAACCTTACACGATAACTTCCGGTTCAATCGTTTCTACCCAGTATGGTCCCAAGGTGCTTCTGTTGCTCAACGCACAATACAGTCTATTTTTACCAGATCGATACGCTAACATGTTATCCGACGAGAAGCTATCTATTTTAATCGAGAACAAAACTCGAATCGTGTACAAGGGTACAAAGGAACTTCTTGGTAAGAAAACAAAGCACGTAATAGAATTTGTTTAACGACGCTGTGCGGAGTATATATAAAATAACATACCTTGAAAAAAAAATTACACGAAACCAAAAAAAAATCTCGGAACATACATATATATAAAATAACATACCGTGAAAAAAAACTACACGAGAGATTGAAACAAAAATTAATCTCAGAACATTTATATATATAAATAACATACCGTGAAAAAAAATAACATATAGAGCATCAACATGAAGCCCAAGGGTGTCGTGTACCAGATACCATATTCGAATCTAAAAAATCTAGGTGCCCTGGATGGGTTACTCACCAAGAAACAAGGCGAGAAGAAACGTTCTTGCTTGACGAAAGGACACGGAATGAAATTACTTCTCAGCACACCTCAATTGAGACGCTTGCAGCGTTCGCGGAAACAGCAAAAGATCGGAGGTTTCATATTCAGCATCCCGGCCATCCTGGCAGCATTCGGGGCCGTTGGACGTTTGGCCGGCGGAAGCGCCGCCATCGCGAAAACCGTCATCGACGCGAAGAAGAACAAGGCCGAGTTGGAAGAACAGAAACGTCACAACCTGGCCATGGAGAAGAAAGGGGGGAAGGGGGTGGGCGTGATGAAAAAGTTTAAAAAAAAGAAACAGCAGCACTCACCAACCGAGACATTGAATCTCTGATCGAACCATTACAAATCAAACACTTCAGAGGAGTTTTCATGTCCGACTCGTTACCTTCAACCGTTAGGAATAGAGAATGTGGAGTAGTCAACTTGGACAGTCAAGAAAATTCAGGCACGCATTGGATTTGTTACCACAAAAATGACAATAACAAAGCATTCGTTTTCGATTCCTTCGGAGGCGTTCCACCTACAAATTTAGTTCATTATCTGAAAACAAACAAAACCTCTATATACTACAACGACGAACGCATTCAAAATTTCGGAGACGTGAACTGCGGTCATCTCTGTCTCTCCATGCTCACGTTTCTCTCTAAAATAAATAAGCCTACGATCAAAGATTTCCAGAAAGCATTGTAGAATCTTAAACACGATGGGCGTGTTCCATCTCACGAGCGAATCTTCGATCTTGAAACTCACGCTGCATGACGACATCGTCTATCCTAAATCCGTAGCTCTGCGTGCATTCTACAGCATGTACGACATACCTAACGTCACGCATCACAACAACAAAATTAGCGTCGGAAGCGAACACATCGTCGTCACGCCAGGCCAATACAATCTTTCTACTTTGCAAGCTCAATTACCCAAAGGCACGTACCTTTCTCAAAATTCGGTCACGCACAGAGTGGAAATCGTGTCGGCGACGGAGACGGTGGACCTGGGCACCATGGGTGAACTTTTAGGTTTCGAGAACGACACAAAACTCGAAGCTGGCATCAAGCACGTAGCAGTCAATATTCCTAAATTTTTGGCCATAGAGACTCTGAACGTACACTGCAACGCGGCGGAAGGCATGATCACGAAATCCTCGGACGGATTACTGGGAAGTCACAAGCAGACGGGAATCATAGCCACGTTCAAACCCAGTTCCGAGTTCATGGAACCGATCATCTACACGCCCTCTTCGCCGATCTATTTTCCAGTATTTCGCAACCGCATAGACGACATAGAGTTGGTGGTGACGAACGAGAAAGGAGAGGTGGTGGATTTCGCAGGTGCAACGACCACGGCCGTCGTGGAGATCAACGTATAATAAATAACACGCATAGTGAAAATGGAACAAATCGAAAATTACGAATTGCAATCTTTCCCTCCCAACCGTCGCACGTTCGCCAATTTGAACGAAGCGAACAGGGAGATCGAATACGACGTGGACGTAGGGGATGGGTTCGTTCATCCTCACAGAGCGGACCTCTACCTTCAATTCGACGTGGTGAAGAAAGAAAGCGGAGACGCGTTTCCCGCAGCAGCAAATTTGATTCTCGTGGACAACTTCGTGCCTCACCTGTTCTCGCAGGTGGAGGTGAGGAAACACAACACCGTCATCGACAGAATAGATTATCCAGGCATCACGTCGACGGCAGTGGGAACGTTGAAATTATCCAAAACGGACGCGGCATACTATCAGGCGGGAGGGTTCGAAGCCGGGACCAAAATATCGACGAGAAGTCACACGGTGCTCTTTCCCATGCGTCTGCTGCCGGGATTCTTCTCGGACTACAAGGAGATCATGTGGAAGGGAGGACTGAGAATCACGTTTCGAAGAGCGGCCAACGACAACGACGCACTGATGCGATACACCAACTTGAACGCCGACGGCACGCCGATAGCCAACACTTTACCCGAAGCAGCGAAATGCGTCATCCGGAGCATGGAGTTGAGAATGCAGATCGTGGAATACGAAACGAACTACGCCCTCAAGTACAAAGCGGAGATATTGAAGAGTCCGCAGGTGGCGATTCACTTTCACGGTTACCAGTGCGTGCAGAAGATGGCGTCGGGAAGTCACATGGAATTCGACGTGACGACTCAGTTCAACAACATACAGTTCGACATGCCAGATTTCGTCGTAGTGCTCTTTCAGACCGGGCGCGATAAGAATCAGGAGAAAGATTCCAGCAAGTTCGACGACTGCAAGATCAAGAATGTTTATCTCAAGAACGGTAGGAACGAAGTCTTCCCGCGCGAGAATTACAACCTCGACATGACAAAAGACGATTACCTCAAACTTTACGAAGCTTACACCTCTTTCAAACGCGTGACCGAGGGAAACGTCGACATGTACTACACTCCCAGCGAATTCAAAACCCACAGACCTATGTTCGTCATCAACACGACGAAGAGGAAGCAGGTGGTGGTCAACAATCGCACCAACATCAAGGTCGTCTGCGAGTTCAACAGTCCGTTTCCCGAGGATACTCTATGCAGTGTCATCCTGGTCGCCGAGAAGTCCTTCGTCCACGACGTGAAGAACGAGAGGGTCACAGAGCAGTTTTAACAGGTTTAACATCTTTTCTTGCACAATAAGGAATTTTTGTACTAGCACAATCAGTTACAATGGCACAATACGAATTTCACTAGTTCAGATCAGTTACAAATGTCAATTTCATCAGTTATCAGTTACAATATCTTTTTTTTTATCAGTTTTTTGCACTATAGCACGAGAGACAAATCAGAATTTTGCACAAAAAATTTGTTGTTGTTTTTACACGAGAAAATTAACAATAAAATTATTTCTTTTTTTATCGTTTCAGATGCTGTCGAAACATCAAAAACACACATACACATACACACACACTAGAAAAAAAAGCATGCAACTTTATTTGTAACACACACATACATTCTCCATCTTCATCAAGAAAATATTATAATAAACATAATTATTTTTATCTATCTCACAATAAAACTCTATATCCAAAATATTACAACATCAAAATAACACTAGAGTCGTTAGTACACGTTGCATGCAATTACGGAGGTCCTCTGTAGAGTTTCATGGAAGTTTGAGAGAAAAAAAAGAAACACGTGAAACTCTATAGAGGTGTGGTTATCTACAACCGCAGCCGTTAGAGAACCTTTTACTTTTTTTTATGTTGGGCACCACGCACCCTGGCGAGGTTATAGGGGCCAGGAATCCTAAAAAAACAACAATTATTATTATTTGTTTGTTTGCGTCACAATACGGAAATAATGAGAGGCACGCGCGCGCGCGTGTGGCACATCGTGTTCCCCCGAGAGAGGTTTACAAAAGGTCACGATATATAAACATTTGGTCCGGACTTAGAAAAAAATTACGATAAGGTACATTCGTACTTGAAGTACGAGAAAGTGAATTCTCTCGTACCGGCTTTTCTGCGCTGTGAAACATTGTCAGCGCAATAAATGAGGCGCGGAACGTGGAGAGAAAGTGAGTTTTTGAGGTTTCGGTGCGATTTTCTGAGGGGTCGAAAAATCAGGGTTGCGGTGGGAATCACATTTGTGATCTACTACCTACAACAGATAGGTGTCAGTAAACATCACCGACGGTTACTACGTAATATTATAGAATTAATTGTCATCTCAGCTCGTCATGACAATTGGGGCCGCCATCTTGGCCGCCATCTTGGTTTTTGTTATTTTGACCGTAGACCTCCGTCCATGTACTCTATTTAAAGGTGTTGACGTACAGATTCCGAATCTACAATTGCCTTCACTCTAGTCCAATTAGGGCCGGCTGGACAGCCCTTCGAAATTTTCCGGACTTGTTTTTCGAGATAGGTGGTAATAACTATCACCGACGGTTACTACGTAATAATATAGAATTAGTAGTCATTTCAGGTTCTGATGCTGGTGTGAAAATTGGGGTCGCCACCTTTGCTTGGAGGATGATTGATAGTGTGTTGGACTCGGAATAAAGTAGAACAGTTAGGGATGGTTCGGGGATTTATTGGAAAAGAGTGTTAAGTAAGTAGAGTAGTGGCACGGGTTCGGCAACCGAAAATGGGGCTCGATGGGGCTTGCCTTAATGGATTTCTCTCGTAAGGCATGAGCCCCATTTTCTCGCAGTGTTGCCAGCTCACCCCAAGAATATTCCACCATGATATTTTACAGACGAAACTAACCTATGAATGGGAGTTGGCAACACTGGCAACATTAATTGCGGTTCAATATTGCCAACTCACCCTAAGAATATTTCACCATGATATTTTACAGGCGAAGCTAACCTACAAATGGGCAACACTGACTAGTGGAGGTGGCCGGGTTCTGCAATATTAATTGCGGTTCAATATTGCCAACTCACCTTAAGAATATTCCACTATATGATATTTTACAGGCGAAGCTAACCTACGAATGGGAGTTGGCAACACTGGCAACATCAATTGTGGCTCAATATTGCCAACTCACCTTAAGAATACTTCACCATATGATATTTTACAGACAAAACTAACCTACGAATGGGAGTTGACAACACTGGCAACATCAATTGCGGTTTAATATTGCCAACTCACTCTAAGAATATTTTACCATGATATTTTACAGGCGAAGCTAACCTACGAATGGGCAACACTGACTAGTGGAGGTGGCCGGGTTCTGCAACATTAATTGCCAGTGTTGCCAACTCACCTTAAGAATATTCCACCATATGATATTTTACAGGCGAAGCTAACCTACGAATGGGAGTTGGCAATACTGATTAGTGGAGGTGCACGGGTTCAAGAACATCAATTGCCAGTGTTGCCAACTCACCCTAAGAATATTTCACCATGATATTTTACAGACGAAGCTAACCTACGAATGGGCAACACTGACTAGTGGAGGTGGCCGGGGTTCTGCAACATTAATTGCCAGTGTTGCCAACTCACCTTAAGAATATTCCACCATATGATATTTTACAAGCGAAGCTAACCTACGAATGGGCAACACTGACTAGTGGAGGTGGCCGGGGTTGCGTCCGAATCAGCAGCAGATGTCACCTGCACCGTTACATCCGGGGACTCAGCTAATTTTTGTTGTCCGAATTTGCGGTAGACGTGGAGTCGGAGGGAAGAGCAGAGAGGCGCGACAGATGCACGCTTGAACTCGCTGTGATGCTGCGCTTGGCAGCCATATTCTAATTTTTATTTTGTACAGGCAACATTTACTGATTAGAGGATGTAAAACTCAGTTATATTTTAATATTTTATCGATAATGAATGCAGAAAAATTGAAAATGATAAAATAGCGTGTTATATTTTTAATATGAGTAGTTAGGTGGAAATTATTTGTTTGTTTGCGCCCCACGCAGTGGGTGAAGTTCGGACTGTCACCTGGCGGGAAAAGTGACAGGCGTACTACAAGGGGACATGCAGATTCAAACGACTTGGACGTGACTTCGACGGCACGCGAGAGCAACGGGGAGAGAACGGGATGGAGCGCTTGCCAATCCGGACACGGCTTTTGTAAACCTCTCTCGCGGGAACGATGTGCCACACACACGTGCGCGCGCGCGTGCCTGTATTGTGACGCAAGCAAACAAACAAAATAATAATAATTGTTTTTAGGATTCCTGGCCCCTAACCCCGCCAGGGTGCGTGGTGCCCAACCCAAAAAGGTTTTCTAACGGCTGCGGTTAAAGATAGCCACACCTCTGTAGGGTTTCACGTGTTTTTTTTTTACCCCCAAACTTCCATGAAACCCTACAGAGGACCTCCGTAATGCATGCAACGTGTACTAACGACTCTAGTGTTATTTTGATGTTGTAATATTTTTGGATATAGAGTTTTATTGTGAGATATAGATAAAAATAATTATGTTTATTATAATATTTTTTTGATGAAGATGGAGAATGTATGTGTGTGTGTTACAAATAAAGTTGCTTGCTTTTTTCTAGTGTGTGTGTATGTGTTTTTGATGTTTCGACAGCATCTGAAACGATAAAAAAAGAATTTTATTGTTAATTTTATTGTGTAAAAAACAACAACAAATTTTTTTTGTGCAATCTACTAGATTGGTAGAAAAATATATTAGTGGGCAATAAAATCTGAAGAAGATTTGTGTCTAACAAAAATAAGCTAAATAGAATTACACATGCATACAATATTTATTTATTTTTCTATCTATAATTATATTTTTCTTATATATTTTTTTTATTTTTTTTATAGAGTTGATTAAAGCACATATTTGAGGAAGGCAACACCACCCATATATAAATAAACATACCCCCCCAAAAAAATGCGCTCCATGAAAAATTGCCCTGTGTGCAAAACAGCCATATCAAGCAAACATTTTGCAAGACATTGTCGCACCTGCGTGCCAGGCAAGCATTTGGCTGCCACCGAACTGTGTTCCGGATGCAATAAACATATTACAATTGCGTATGTCAAGAAGCATAAGCTTACTTGTCTAAGCAAAAATACATCTGGGGCCCAGCCTTCGACCTCCACCAAGAGGAAGGCAGAAGCAGCCTCCATCAATGCACCACCCGCTAAACGCGTCAAGCCTCCAAAAGCAGACCGGTCTGCTTTCGGGGGAATATTAGGAGATTACGTTCAATTGTCGGATGGCTCATGCGACGTGCGTAGCTTTTTAGAGGAGAAGCGAGCAGAAATAGTTTCTATTTTTAGTAATGCACTGGCTACGCACTCCTCCACTAAATTCTACGCATCGCTTCGTTGCTGGTACAAAAGGCCGTCTGATGAAATTTACAGCTTCTGCCACAACACCAAGGCGAAGACGCTGCATCTGGCGGATGTCGACAACCTCGAGGACATCTACAACAAGTTTGTCGAGGAGCTGGTGGCAAAGCAAGAAGAACATCAAGCCAAGGGCTCGGGGGGATCGCTGTGTGGTGAGCCTCACGAACTGCGCGTCAAACTTTCAAAGTTTGTGCCTCTCTCCGCCTCCAGCTACGTCCCCTTACCAGAAGCAATTGCGGAAAAGATGGCCGTCCTGAACATTCAGAACAGAGACGCCAAGTGCTTTCTCTGGTCGGTGCTTGCAGCGTTGCACCCTGTTCACCGGAAAAAACAACCACACCGAGTTAACCACTACCTACCCTACGAGCCAGAGCTGGAAGATGCCATTGCTGGGATCAACTACCCGGTGGAGGTCTCGGATATTCGCAAGTTCGAGGCCCGTACACACAACCCTCGGTTGGCCATCAACGTTTATGGCCTCACCGAAAACAAAAATGTGGTTTTCCCTATCCGGGTGAGCAACGTAGACGACGATAGTGCGCAGGAAATTCATCTTCTGCTTATCAAGGATGAGACCCACCACCATTACACCGTCATTCGCTCGCTCTCTCGGCTTGTTTCAAGCCAGCTGAGCAAAGACAAAACCCACATAGAAGTTTGTCCCAGGTGCTTGTCTAAATTTCGTAATCAAAAACGGCAGGATTACCAGCGCATCAGAGGTCGCAACATCGCTGCCGAGAAGCTCGCTAACCACAAGCTCTACTGCAACGCCAACGAACCTGGGCTGGCAGACTTGCCCAAACCTGGCGACGTGGAGCGTTTCCGCAAGCACGGTGCCATGGTAGAGCACCCCGCTATCATCATCGCGGATTTCGAGGCCTTTCTCAAACCCCTGTCTACTTGCGATCCCGATCCTGAAGTTTCTTCCACCACCCCTTACCAACTCCACGAGGCATCCAGTTTTGCATACGTTGTGGTGCGACGAGATCAACACATCGCGCCCGAGCCCTACGTGTACCGTGGTCCCGACGCAGCCAAACACTTCCTCGAGAGGATGGTTGTGGAAGCCAACGAGATAGGGAAGGTGCTGTTGACCCCCAAGTCTATGCTCCCACTGTCCCCCGATGATCAACGTAGACACGACGAGGCCATCACTTGCCCTGTCTGCGTCGAGGAGTACACCGCCAACAACCGTAAAGTCCATCACCACGATCACTTTAGCGGTAGGTACGTTGGTCCTTGGTGCAACAGATGTAACCTTAAGGCCCAGGACCCACGCTTCATCCCTGTGTTTTTTCACAATGGCTCGGGATACGACTTCCACCACCTGATCAAGCATCTTGGGTACGACAATGCAAGAATCAACGTCCTGGCACAAAACGAGGAGCGTTACATCAGTGTGAGCAAGTTTGTTCGAATCCCAGCATCCGACTCTACCGTCGAACTTCGCTTCCTCGACTCCCTGAGGTTCCTCCCGGCCAGCCTCGATGCTCTCGCAGGGAAGCTTAGCGACAAGCAAATGCGCATCACCTCTGCGAATTTTCCAAACTTGGACGCCAGTCTCTTCAGGCGTAAGGGGGTCTACCCCTACGAATACGTCACCGACTCTACCAAGTTTGCGGAGACGTCGCTACCTCCCCAGGCGAAGTTCTACAGTCAGTTACGGGGCTCGAACATCACCGACGAAGAATATCATCACGCCCAGTCCATGTGGCGCGAGCTAGGTTGTCGAACTCTCGGAGACTACCACGATGCCTACCTCAGACTTGATGTGACGCTCCTCGCCGACGTGTTCCAGACGTTCCGGGCGACCGCAATGAACATCTACCACCTGGACCCCGCCTACTTCTATAGTCTCCCCGGACTGGCGTGGTCAGCCATGTTTCTGGTGACGAAAATTGAGCTGGAGCTTCTTTCGGACGTAGACATGATGCTGTTTGTGGAACGTGCCGTGCGGGGTGGAATGGTCCAGGTGTCGCAACGGCACGCGCGCGCCAACAACCATCACATGGCTACTGGCTACGACTCCACCCAACCGTCCAGCTACATCATGCACACGGACGTGAATAACTTGTACGGGCACTCCATGATGCAGCCGCTCCCCTTTAGAGGGTTCGAGTGGGCTGATCCTACCAAATTCGACATCGAAAGCTTCAACGATTCGAAACATGGGTTCTTCGCCGAGGTGGACCTTGAGTTCTCCGAGAAGCTGCAGGATTCGTTCTGCGATCTTCCCCCTGCACCCGAGTTCAAGTGTCCACCCGATTCCAACCAGACGAAGCTCGTCATGGATTTCGAACCCAAGAAGAATTACGTTCTTCACTACCAGAATCTCCGGTGGTTGATGCAGCAAGGGGTCACGGTCCACGCAGTTCACCGCATCCTCAAGTTCGAGCATTCTCCATGGTTGCGTCCATATATTAAAGTCAACACTGAACACCGCACCGCAGCCACGTCCGAGCTTGATAAGGATTTCTTCAAGCTTATGAATAATGCGGTGTTTGGCAAGACCATGGAGAATGTACGGAATCGCGTGGACATAAAATTGGTGACGAGGAAAGAGCGATGTCGTCAGCTTGTCGCGAGTCCATTGTTCAAGTCTCGAACAATCTATAACGAGCAGCTGGCTCTGATTCACATGAGGCAAGGTGTGGTGAAACTCACCAAACCCATCTACGTTGGAGCCACAGTTCTGGATCTGAGCAAGCTCCACATGTTCGAGACGTACTACGGCATATTACGCCCACACTACGGCCACAACATCTCGCTTCTCTACACGGACACGGACAGCTTGGTGTACCACGTTCGCACAGCCGACGCATACGGGGATATAGCCACAGTTCCATCTTTGGTTAACCTCTTTGACACCTCGGGCTATCCCCAGCCGAACCAGTACGATATCCTGGCCAGCAACAAGAAGGTGCCTGGCAAACTCAAAGATGAGAAGGACGGAGACGTGATTCTCGAGTTTGCAGGTCTTCGCGCCAAGGCCTATACCATCAAAGCCGAGGGCGGCGTTACCAAGAAGGCCAAGGGTGTCGGCAGACAGGTGGTTCGGGAGCATCTCACATTCGAGGACTTCGTGGATTGCCTCAAGACCAGGCCGTCGGTTCTAAGAGCAGAACAGCGCATCCAGAGCGTCGACCATGTGTTGACCACCAACAAAGTGAGGAAGATTGCCCTGGATCCCAACGACGACAAGAGGTGTGTTCTCCAATGTGGAATCCACACACTGCCGTGGGGGCACTATCGCTTAGCAGAAAGCAAAACCTGCAACATATGCCCATCTTCAACAGAAGATTCATAAAACAAAACAAACAAAAAAAAAACAAAACAAAAAAAAAACAAAAAAAAACAAAAAAAAACACTGACAGTCATTACAAAAAACTTTGACCGTATTTTAAATAACCAGCATAATATGAATCTCTTTGGTTTCCGAAAACAAACCAACATGGAGACTGTACACCACACGACGACAGATCATGAATTTCTACCTTCCATGTTAACTAAACTCAATGGTCTACTGATTGTTCACCTTAACAGCATTTGGACGAAATTGGATGACGATGTGGGCAAGATGTTTTACGTCTTCAACAACAATTTACATTTTTACAAAATTCCGATCGATGGAAAACTTCAAATCACCGTGAATCCGGAAAACGTAGGCGAAATCAAAATATCTACCGGCAAGAACATTTTTCGAATCAAGCACGACAAGATGCTTTCTAACATTACGTACAATGTTTCCGTAGGAGATTACATGTACGTCGAACTCCTAGGAGATTACGACAAACTCATTCCTCTCTTCGTAGAATTACGAATCGTCTATCCTATTATAAATAACCGTTAACCAAAATGCCTAACGACATTTTCGGCAACACTAAGCGTGTAGACCATGCAGAAGAGATTCTCATGTTGGACGTCCGAATTAAAAAGTTGAGGAGCGATTTGATCGCTTTGCAGGAGACCTTAAACAAAAGTTTAGAGTCGGAGATCGCTACGCTCCAAACGCAATGTCTCGACCCCATTCTGAAAATCGATTCCGAACTGAAAACGCTCATAAAAAATTATGTCGACGTACCTTCTTACGACAACGTTCAAAATATACAGTTGAGCGTGGATAAGCTTCAAAATGATTTGCTCAAATTACAGCAATTTCAATCGAAAAATGAAGATTTGGAAAAATTGAAACTCGAAATCGAAGAACGAACTTCAGCAATAGAAAAGAATTTCTCTGAACTTCAAACCGTCGTGAAGGATATTGATGTAGAACGCTTGCATGTTGTTGTTTCCAAATTACAAGAAGAATTCGCCGGCACGTTGGAAGAAATTAAATCCAAGTTACAGACTTTGGAAGATACCATGACGAACCTACCATCGTCAGACGAACTGCAGGTCATCAGCAAGAGCGTCGCGAACATAAAAATTCAATTGGAGGCTTATCAAGATTTCGAACACATTCAAACCACCATCGCTACGCTTCAGGCGTCTCTGGAGTTGATCAACGAAGAAATTAAAAATATTCACGCTGAAGCCAGTGCGTTGACGAGCATTCAGGACACGTTGAGCACGGTTCAGCAAAAGATCGAATATTTAGAAAATTTGAACGTCGAAACGAATCTTGCTCATTTTCATCACGTACTGGACAACATACAGGCTGACTTGGAATCGTTACGGACGAGCGTACCTTCGAGCGAAGATTTGGAAAAATTGAAAACAGCCGTGACGGCACTATCCGAATCGAGCGACATCAAAAGTTCGTTGAGCGATCTCGAGAGTAGGGTGGCCAATCTCCCCACCTCCAAAGAATTGCACGCTTTGAAAAGAAACATATCACGTATGCTGAAACGACTGGAAACGGAAACGGCGAACGTGGAACAGATTCGAGACGAACTTGCTTCGCTGGTGTCGACGCTGCCCACTTCGCAGAGCGTCGCTGACCTTCACACCCAGTTTACCGAAATGCGAAGCATCGTGAACGATCTTACCGAGAAGAGCTCGAAATTGAATCAAGTCGAGAACCTTCAGAACATCGTCGTCAACATCAGAGATCAAGTTGGAGTGCTGGAATCCACGCAGGAATCGACGCTGGCCTCTTTCGGTGGCAAGCTGCAAGAACTCAACGAAAATTTCAAGCAATTGAACGTGGAAGTGAAAATCAAACCCTCGTTTTCTACAGTAACGAATACCATCGTCGAACATTTGTTGCCCGTACAAAATACACTGGGACAGCTTCACAGCAACCTCGTTAGCGTCGATACTAAATTCGCTAAACTGCATTCTCTGCAAGCCATCGAAATCAACAGCGTACCCAATCAACAGAGAATCTCCACGTTCGTCGAAGGTAACAAACTGTACATGCTACATCCTTATCATCCGTACTACAAGTTTCTCCTCGATGGCACGATTCAGATAAATGAATTTTCGTATTGGTCTCACGGCAGAAAAGCTAGCGTTCCCACCATGACCTTGATCTCGAATCGTGGTGTCCAGAAAGCAGGAAACATTCCTCTGGCACGCTGGAACGAAACGCGCAACGTATATGAAATACACGAAGACGAAGATCTTACCGTTTTCGACGTGAGTGCCGGCGATAAGCTGATCATTCAAAACACGAGCGAAGTGCCACCCTCTTTGAATCCCATCACGCTGGTGCTTCTCTTCAAACGTAATCTCTAAAAAATGTCTAGGCAAGCCATCGTCGAAGAATTGCATAAACCTGCACGCCGCAACTACGAACGTTTAGCTGTGGTAACCAAGGGAATCGACGACCTCTGGCAAAGTGACCTTGTGGAGATGAGCAGCGGCAATTTGAAAAACGTACATAAATTGAACAAGAGCAACAAGTATCTCCTCACCGTCATAGACACGTTTTCGAAATTCGCATGGGCTCTACCTTTGAAAGCCAAAACGGGAACGTGCATCACGGAAGCATTCAAGACAATTTTTCGCGAAAGCGGCAGACGGCCACGGTTTTTGCAAACAGACAACGGTAAAGAATTTTACAACGCCGTATTCCAAAAGTTTATTCAAAAACATGACATTCGGCATTATTCAACCTTCAGTCACATCAAAGCCAGCATCGTGGAAAGATTTAATCGAACCTTGAAAACACACATGTGGAAACGATTCACGCTTCGGGGAAATTACAAATGGGTCGACATACTGCCGGAACTCGTCGACACCTAAAATGATACGGTACACAGAACCATAGGTATGAAGCCAGCTGACGTTACGAAATCCGACGAGCAGCGTTTAATTTCTACAGTTTACTGTCCAAAGTACACTCCCGCGACTACCAAGAAGTCAAAATTCAAAATTGGAGACCAGGTGAGGATCAGCAAATTCAAACGCACCTTCGAGAAGGGGTTCACAAAAAATTGGAGTACGGAACTTTTTACGGTGGTTCGAGTTTTACCCGGAAACCGACACACGTATATAATAAAAGATAGTAGCGGCGAGATTTTGAAAGGAAGATTTTACGAAGAGGAACTCTCTAAAACGAAGCACCCCGACACGTACCTCATCGAGAAAGTATTGCGTAGAAAAGGTGACAAACTATTGGTGAAATGGCTGGGGCTTCCGGAAAAGAGTTGGATCGACGCGAACGAAGTGATTCTATGAGTGCGTGGAATGTCGTGAAACGTCTACCTGATTCGGAAAGTCAAACGAAGAAAAGAAACGGCGAGTTGCTTCCCGACAGCATCCGTTGTATAATCGTAGGCCCTTCAGGGTGTGGGAAAACGACACTGCTCGTGGACAATTTTCTCCTCGCACCGAATTGGTTAGATTGGAAGAACCGGCACCTCTACGTATTTTCGAAAAGTCTCGAACAAGCGAAATACCAGCAACTGATAAAACTGTACGATGGTCTGGACATTGCAACTTTCGCATCTGAAATAAAACCACTCGACGATTGTCGTGAAAATTCAGTCGTTGTGTTCGACGATGTCATCTTGGAAAATCAAAATGAAATTCGCAACTTTTTCACGCAAGGTCGTCACAAAGGAATGGATTGCTTCTTCCTAGCTCAAACGTTTTCCAAAATTCCAAAACAGTTAGTACGCGACAACGCTAATTTCATATGTTTGTTTCGTCAAGATCACACCAACCTCAAGCACGCGTACGATGACTACGTAGGCGGAGACATGAACTACAATCAATTTTCGGAACGCTGCTGCTCCCACTGTTGGAACAGTGACGATTTCGGATTCGCGACGATCGACATGACGAGAAAACCCAACGACGGAAAATACAGAAACAAAATCAACGACTTTCTAAACGTTGCAACGTTGTGAGAAACGACATGTATAAATAACGTTATGGCGAAACGAAAAATCGAAGACGAAAATCTCAAGTTGCGAAACTACCTCGCGAAACGCTTCAAAGGTTGGAAATCCGAGAATCGCGGATTCTACGAAGAGAAGAAACGTCAAGATCAACCTGTGATCGATGCCATCAGCGATCTAGGTAAAGAAATTAAAGGCGTCACAGAACAAAATAAAAATTTGATCAACGAACTTGTACCACTTGCAGCTAAAAGTTACACCGTACCCACGCCTATTTCGAGCATTCCTTCAACGCCGTTCGAACTGAAGGACGTACCGGCACGACGTCGAGCCATAGGTAGCACGCCGTCGTCTTTGGATAAAATCGAGTTGGGACCTTTGGCAGGAGACTACCTGAGCACGGGCAAGTTCGACAAGGATGAAGTGTTCGGATTGTATCCGAGCATGGAGAGTAACGAAGGTGGTGGTGTGGTTTGGAAGATTGGAAAATCGAAAGTTACCTTCCAAGGTAACGACATTAAAATTAATTTAGGCGACAAGGATAGTTGGAACAGGTATCCGGGTACGGTGGGACTGTGGGAACTCGTTGCCAAAAAGCAGCCGAAGGATTACACCGACGAAGATTACCAGAGTTACAAGGAAATTTTGATCATGACGGATGCCTTATACCAAAACAACGACGCTACGCAGAATAGGGTGAAATCAAGCAGCGGCGAGAAGTACAGGAATCTCATCAAGCCGATATGGAACCAGGTGAAAACAGGCAGCGGCGTCAAACTCTACAACACCCTGCCCAAAGAGTTTGTGTGGGTGGACGACGTGCGCAAGCTCATAGACAGGTTGTTGGTTATTGCAGGAGAGGAGAATGCAGGCAATCGTAATTTCTACAACGAGAAGGTTGGCATCGTGGACATGATCAGCACGAAACTTTCCAACTTCATCGTGAACGACGACAAGGGCATAGGTTACCTCATCAAAATTATCAACACGCTGCCTCCGAGATTCTGGAACGTTGCCGAAGGAAAGGGACTCGTGAACGACATCATCAACAAGTTACCTTTCGAGATGCATTTACCTGGCTACCAGTACTGCGGACCAGGTACCAAACTCGAGAAAAGATTGGAGAGAGGAGACAAGGGTGTGAATCTGTTGGACGCCGCATGCAAAGATCACGACATCGCTTACAACTCCACTCGCTCCGATCTGGATGCACGTCACGAAGCAGACAGAAAGTTAGAGCACGCAGCTTTCGAAAGATTCGTTAGCAGAGACGCTTCGCTGGGAGAAAGAGTTGCAGCACTGGGCACCACCATCGTCATGAACACGAAACAAAAACTTGGATGGGGTGTGTAGAAATAAAAGAATTCTCGAACCGTGAAAAAAATTTCTTCGGTATATAAATAACACTACGTAAAAAAAAAAACTCCAATTGTGTTTGCCATTTATAAAATGAGTAAACAATCATTAGACGCCCAAGCATTAAAACAAATGCTAAATTCATCAGTCGAATATGTAAAAATTCAGGAATTAGAAGTGGACAAACCTTACACGATAACTTCCGGTTCAATTGTTTCTACCCAGTATGGCCCCAAGGCGCGTCTGTTGCTCAACGCACAATACAGTCTATTTTTACCAGATCGATACGCTAACATGTTATCCGACGAGAAGCTAGCTATTTTAATCGAGAACAAAACTCAAATCGTGTACAAGGGTACAAAGGAACTTCTTGGTAAGAAAACAAAGCATGTAATAGAATTTGTGTAACGGCTCTGTGTGGAGTATATCATTGAAAAAAAATTACACGGAAAAAAAAATCTCAGAACATTTATATATAAATAACATACCGAAAAAAAATTACACAAAACAAAAAAATCTCAGAACATATATATAAATAACATATCGCGAAAATAACATATAGAGCATCAACATGAAGCCCAAGGGTGTCGTGTACCAGATACCATACTCCAATCTGAAAAATCTAGGTGCCCTCGATGGGTTACTCACCAAGAAACAACGCGAGAAGAAACGTTCTTGCTTGACGAAAGGACACGGAATGAAATTACTTCTCAGCACACCTCAATTGAGACGCTTGCAGCGTTCGCGAAAACAGCAAAAGATCGGAGGTTTCATATTCAGCATCCCAGCCATCCTGGCAGCTTTGGGGGCCGTTGGAAGTTTGGCCGGCGGTAGCGCCGCCATCGCAAAAACCGTCATCGACTCGAAGAAGAACAAGGCAGAATTGGAAGAACAGAAACGTCACAACCTGGCTATGGAGAAGAAGGGGAAAGGTATAACCAAAAAACAAAAAAGCAACCTCGATGCTTTGAAGAAATATAAAAAAAAGAAGAAGCCCTGTCCAACTTCGATATTGAATCTCTGATCGAACTGTTGGGAATAAAAAACTTCAGGGGTGTTTTCATGTCCGATTCTCTACCCTCTGCTGTGAAGAAAAGGGAGTATGGCGTGGTCAACCTGGACAGTTACAAAAATCCTGGTACACATTGGATATGCTACCTCAAAATTGACGATAACAATGCATTTGTTTTCGATTCGTTCGGTGGCACACCACCTGCCAGGTTGGTGAAGTATCTCAGTGTTGCCAACCTCTACTACAATGACAAACGCATCCAGGGTTTCACCGATGTTAACTGCGGCCACCTATGCCTTTCCGTTCTCGCATACATGTCTAAAATAAATAACCCCTCGGTGGAACATTTTCAGAAAGCATTGTGGAACCTAAAACACGATGGGCGTGTTCCATCTCACGAGCGAATCTTCAATCTTGAAACTCACGCTGCACGACGACATCGTCTATCTTAATCCGTAGCTCTGCGTGCATTCTACAGCATGTACCTCATACCTAACGTCACGCAGCACAACAACAAAATTAGCGTCGGAAGCGAACACATCGTCGTCACGCCAGGCCAATACAATCTTTCCACTTTGCAAGCTCAATTACCCAAAGGCACGTACCTTTCTCAAAATTCGGTCACGCACAGAGTGGAAATCCTATCGGCGACGGAAACCATAAACCTGGGTACCATGGGAGAACTTTTAGGTTTCGAGAACAACACCAAACTCGAAGCTGGCATCAAACACACGGCAACCAACATTCCTAAATTTCTAGCCATAGAAACTCTAAACGTTCACTGCAACGTAGCGGAAGGCATGATCACGAAATCCTCGAATGGATTGTTAGGAAGTCACAAGCAGACGGGAATCATAGCCACGTTCAAACCCAGTTCCGAATTCATGGAACCGATCATCTACACACCCTCTTCGCCGATCTATTTTCCAGTATGCCGCAACCGCATAGACGACATAGAGTTGGTGGTGACAAACGAGAAAGGAGACGTGGTGGATTTCGCAGGTGCAACAACCACTGCCATCGTGGAGATCAACATATAATAAATAACACACATAGTGAAAATGGAGCAAATCGAAAGTTACGAATTGCAATCTTTTCCTCCCAACCGTCGCACGTTCGCCAATTTGAACGAAGCGAACAGGGAGATCGAATACGACGTGGACGTAGGGGATGGGTTTGTTCATCCTCACAGAGCGGACCTCTACCTTCAATTCGACGTGGTGAAGAAGGAAAGCGGAGACGCGTTTCCGCCCAATGCAAATTTGATACTCGTTGACAACTTCGTGCCTCACCTGTTCTCGCAGGTGGAGGTGAGGAAACACAACACCGTCATAGACAGAATAGACTATCCAGGCATCACGTCGACGGCAGTGGGAACATTGAAATTATCCAAAACAGACGCAGCATACTACCAGGCAGGAGGATTCGAAGCAGGGACCAAAATATCGACTAGAAGTCACACGGCGCTCTTTCCCATGCGTCTGCTGCCGGGATTCTTCTCGGACTACAAGGAGATCATGTGGAAGGGAGGATTGCGCGTCACTTTTCGAAGAGCAGCCAACGACAACAACGCGCTGATGCGATACACCAACTTGAACGCCGACAGCACGCCGATAGCCAACACATTACCTGAAGCGGCCAAATGCGTCATCCGGAGCATGGAATTGAGAATGCCGATCGTAGAATACGAAACAAACTACGCCCTCAAGTACAAAGCGGAGATCTTGAAGAGTCCGCAGGTACCGATTCACTTTCACGGTTACCAGTGCGTGCAGAAGATAGCGTCGGGAAGTCACATGGAATTCGACGTGACGACACAGTTCAACAACATACAGTTCGACATGCCAGATTTCGTCGTGGTGCTCTTTCAGACCGGGCGCGATAACAACCAGGAAAAAAATTCCAGCAAGTTCGACGACTGCAAGATCAAGAACATTTATCTGAAAAATGGACGGAACGAAGTCTTCCCGCGCGAGAATTACAACCTCGACATGACCAAAGACGATTACCTCAAACTTTACGAAGCTTACACCTCTTTCAAACGCGTGACCGAGGGAAGCATGGACATGTACTACACACCCAGCGAATTCAAAACCCGCAGACCCATGTTCGTCATCAACACATCTAAGAGAAAGCAGGTGGTGGTCAACGATCGAACCAACATCAAGGTCGTCTGCGAGTTCAACAGTCCGTTGCCCGAGGATACCGTATGCAGTGTCATCCTGGTTGCCGAGAAGTCCTTCGTCCACGACGTGAAGAACGAGAGGGTCACAGAGCAGTTTTAACAAGTTTTTAACATCTTTTCTTGCACAATAAGAAATTTTTGTACTAGCACAATCAGTTTCAATAGCACAATACGAAAATTTCACTAGTTCAAAATCAGTTACAATATCAATTTCATCACTTATCAGTTACAATATCTTTTTTGCACCATAGCACGAGAAACAAATCAGAAAATTTGCACAAAAATTTTGTTGTTGTTGTTTTTACACGAGAAAATTAACAATATTTTTTTTTTATCGTTTCAGATGCTGTCGAAACATCAAAAACACATACACATACAAACACACTAAAAAAATAAGCAAGCAACTTTATTTGTAACACACACACATACATTCTCCATCTTCATCAAAAAATATTATAATAAACATAATTATTTTTATCTATATCTCACAATAAAACTCTATATCCAAAAATATTACAACATCAAAATAACACTAGAGTCGTTAGTACACGTTGCATGCATTACGGAGGTCCTCTGTAGGGTTTCATGGAAGTTTGGGGAAAAAAAAAAACACGTGAAACCCTACAGAGGTGTGGCTATCTTTAACCGCAGCCGTTAGAAAACCTTTTTGGGTTGGGCACCACGCACCCTGGCGGGGTTAGGGGCCAGGAATCCTAAAAACAATTATTATTATTTTGTTTGTTTGCTTGCGTCACAATACAGGCACGCGCGCGCGCACGTGTGTGTGGCACATCGTTCCCGCGAGAGAGGTTTACAAAAGCCGTGTCCGGATTGGCAAGCGCTCCATCCCGTTCTCTCCCCGTTGCTCTCGCGTGCCGTCGAAGTCACGTCCAAGTCGTTTGAATCTGCATGTCCCCTTGTAGTACGCCTGTCACTTTTCCCGCCAGATGACAGTCCGAACTTCACCCACTGCGTGGGGCGCAAACAAACAAATAATTTCCACCTAACTACTCATATTAAAAATATAACACGCTATTTTATCATTTTCAATTTTTCTGCATTCATTATCGATAAAATATTAAAATATAACTGAGTTTTACATCCTCTAATCAGTAAATGTTGCCTGTACAAAATAAAAATTAGAATATGGCTGCCAAGCGCAGCATCACAGCGAGTTCAAGCGTGCATCTGTCGCGCCTCTCTGCTCTTCCCTCCAACTCCACGTCTACCGCAAATTCGGACAACAGAGATTGGCTGAGTCCCGGATGGAACAGCGCTCTAGGTAACATCTGTTGCTAATTCGGACGCAGCCCTGGCTACCTCCACTAGTCAGTATTGCCAACTCCCATTCGTAGGTTAGCTTCGCTTGTAAAATATCATATGGTGGAATATTCTTAAGGTGAGTTGGCAACACTGGCAATTAATGTTGCAGAACCCCGGCCACCTCCACTAGTCAGTGTTGCCCATTCGTAGGTTAGCTTCGTCTGTAAAATATCATGGTGAAATATTCTTAGGGTGAGTTGGCAACACTGGCAATTGATGTTCTTGAACCCGTGCACCTCCACTAATCAGTATTGCCAACTCCCATTCGTAGGTTAGCTTCGCCTGTAAAATATCATATGGTGGAATATTCTTAAGGTGAGTTGGCAACACTGGCAATTAATGTTGCAGAACCCGGCCACCTCCACTAGTCAGTGTTGCCCATTCGTAGGTTAGCTTCGCCTGTAAAATATCATGGTAAAATATTCTTAGAGTGAGTTGGCAATATTAAACCGCAATTGATGTTGCCAGTGTTGTCAACTCCCATTCGTAGGTTAGTTTTGTCTGTAAAATATCATATGGTGAAGTATTCTTAAGGTGAGTTGGCAATATTGAGCCACAATTGATGTTGCCAGTGTTGCCAACTCCCATTCGTAGGTTAGCTTCGCCTGTAAAATATCATATAGTGGAATATTCTTAAGGTGAGTTGGCAATATTGAACCGCAATTAATATTGCAGAACCCGGCCACCTCCACTAGTCAGTGTTGCCCATTTGTAGGTTAGCTTCGCCTGTAAAATATCATGGTGAAATATTCTTAGGGTGAGTTGGCAATATTGAACCGCAATTAATGTTGCCAGTGTTGCCAACTCCCATTCATAGGTTAGTTTCGTCTGTAAAATATCATGGTGGAATATTCTTGGGGTGAGCTGGCAACACTGCGAGAAAATGGGGCTCATGCCTTACGAGAGAAATCCATTAAGGCGAGCCCCATCGAGCCCCATTTTCGGTTGCCGAACCCGTGCCACTACTCTACTTAAGTAGTTCCGAGAATTTTAGATGGCTTCATAGCGGTCAGGGAAACATCTGGTGAGGACAGCTATTTCCGAAAATTTTACGGGTTTGATATCAGCCAGGAAAACATCTGGTGAAGACAGTTAGCTTTTTCCAAGAATTTTACATGAGCATTCATATCAGCCAGAAAAGGCGAAGACGGTTACCACAGGACTGTTACAGATTTCCGGAGAGTTTACAGATCAGACAGCAGAACCGTTAGGAACGGAAATAACTGCTTTGGTATGCTTGCGTATATAAAGTACGGTGTTCTCTCCACATGACAGTCTTCGTGACACAGACATCGTACGATCATGGACGTACAGTTATCCGCTGACGATCTGTTATTGCTATATCGTGATGGATATTACACAACACCTAGACAGTTACGGGAAGTATTGGTGCAAATTGCGCAAAAAATCATAGCAGGAGAAAGAATCTCCTTGATCGAAGAGTATGACCGGTTACTACGAACAGTGACAACATCCGTACCCGATCTTTATGGAGAAGGATGGACAGGTATTTCCGAAGAATCACCAGGTCCTTCATCAACACCGGATCCTGTATCCCGAGCTACCGAGGAGAAGCAGACAACCGCATTTGACCCTGTTACATCACCAGGACCTTCAAGGAACGTCGCACTTGGATCAGGCTTGGAACCTGTGCCAGGACCGTCATGGAGACCGGATCCCTTGCCCCCAGCAGAACTGTCATCCCAGAGTGTTTCTGTAGCAGATAGAAGAGGTAAGAAAAGAAAACGTGCTTTAGTGTCTCGTGAACAGATAGGGAATATAATATCACACAACATTCAAGAACGTGAATATCCTAAATTCCGTTCCAAAGGACGACGTGTGGAATTCAGTTTCTCACACCCTCCAGAAAATGTCAATCCTCACACTTGGATTCGCGAAGGTGTCGAAAATCTTCTCACCTACGTTAAAAAAGACACCAAGGATGAAGACAAAATAGGTTTAACTCTATCTAACATATCTGACCCCGCCGTGAAAGATATTTACATCGGGTGGCATAGGTGTGACCAGTTACAAAGTGATATGGTGTGGAACATCATGTACAAAATATTGCAAAGTGTGAAAACCTTCACTGCTACAGATCGCTTAATTTTGCGAGCTGATCATGTCAACATACATGTCGGGGGTGGGGGTAAGCGAACATATTGTTTACTTAATTACATATTAAGCACACAGAAAAGTAGTATCGTCGGTGTGCCAAATAGAAAGAAACCACTCTGTTTAGCTGAAGCTCTGGTCATAGGGAAGGCCTATGCTGATAATGACCCGTCCGATTCACAGTATCGTAGAAATAGAAATCTTCTCAAACCTGTTTTCGAACTTATGCGCAAAGCAGATGTAGATCTCACAGACAATGCGTGTGCAGGAAGTGGAATTCCTGAACTGAGAAAATTTCAGAAAGTTCTCCCTGAATATAAAATTATTGTATACAACAATCTTCGTGATGTTAAAGATGTTTTGTTTGAAGAAGTGGTTGAAAATGCTTCCAGATTTATATACCTTCTTTATGATATATATAGATAGATCTTGCTCAAGATAGGGACAGATGGAAGGCCTATGTTGCTGCAGCCATGAACCTTCGGGTTTAAGAAGGCTAGAGAGTTAGTTAGTTAGTTATGATAACCTCAGACAGCATTATGATGTGATAGTCAACCGTGTTGGAGCATTTGCGGCAAAACAAGAATGTCGCGGGTGTAACGAACTCATATTTCAAAAAGCTCATAACCATCTGTGTAAACAATTATGTTCTATGTGCCGTTCAACTCCACCGTGTGTGCCTGAACAGGGTGTTCGCAGAATATGTCAGACATGTCACAGAATTTTCAAAAATGAGAACTGCTTCACAAATCATGTTTCTACACCATTCCGAAACGGTACAGTCTGTAGTGAAATCCAGCAGTGTCCCCGATGTTTCAGAATTATTCTAACACACAATACATATGAAAAAGTGCATAAATGTAACATGAAATACTGTACTGTATGCAACTGCGTGAAACCTATAAATCATTTCTGCTACATGGCTATACCAAAACCAAAACAGAATTCAAAATTTCTATATATATTTTACGATTTTGAATGTTACACAGATATTCCTCACTCCGAGAAAGAGAAAACGTTTCTTCATGTTCCTAATCTTATTGTGGTGCAGACGGCCTGTCACGCATGTTACAAAAAAGAGGATCTAACGGTTCCATGTTCTGTCTGTGGAACAAGAGAGTTTATATTCTGGGATGACCCTGAAGACACATTCCTGTCCTACCTGGAATTGCAACATAAGTTTTCCAACATAACCATTTGTGCACACAATGCACGAGGTTACGATTGTACGTTTCTATTACGGAGAATGCTGGAAAGAGAAATGAAACCTCGTGTGATCTTAGACGGTACCAAAATCATCAGTATGTCATACCAAAATCTTCATTTTGTGGACAGCCTCAACTACGTTCAGACAAATCTTGCTGGATTTTCCAAATGTTTCGGTTTGCCTGTTCAGAAAGGCTATTATCCGCATCTGTGGAACACCTACAAGAACAGAAATTACATAGGACCGATGCCTCCTCCTTCTGCATACGGCTATGAATATATGAAAACAGTTGAAGATCAACACCGTTTTATGTCTTGGTATGACATTGAATGCAGCAAAAATGTACCTTTCAACAACAAAAACCAACTTCTCCAATACTGCATCAAGGATGTTACCCTGTTGAGACAAGGATGTTTGAAGCTGAGACAGAATTTCCTAGACATATGCAAGATCGACATTTTCAAGGATTGCCTCACAATAGCATCTGCCAGTTCACTAATTTACATGCAGAAATTTATGCCGGCTAACACTATAGGAATAATACCTAAAGGAGGTTACCATCATGCAGATCAGATGTCCAAGTTCGCATTGAAATGTTTAACCTACGTGGAAGAAGAAAATGATGTAATACTTCTTCACGGCGGGCGTACTCGTGAAAAATATGTAATAGGAGGGCGTTACAGAGTGCACGGCTATCACGAGGAGACGCAGACGGTGTACGAGGCGCTTGGATGCTACTGGCATGGTTGTCAACGCTGCATATCAATTAACAAGGGTATGTATCCGAAAGGTGACGAAGAAGATGAAACCATTCAGGATAGTAACAGTGACAAACATAGTGACATGTTGAACACTGCAGCCTTCAGATACGAGACAATGTGCCGTAAACTTGAGGCTCTACGTTCTGAAGGATACCATGTTGTCACAATGTGGGAATGTGATTTCAAAAAAAATATTGCAAGCAGATCCTGAACTCGATAGATATCTATCGACACATCCTATCGTTTGCTGCATTCCTTTAAATCCACGAGACGCTTTATATGGGGGAAGAGTTGAAACAGTCAGGACGTATTACAAAATCAAGGAAAATGAGAAATTACAGTACTATGATTTTACAAGTTTGTACCCTTATGTGAACAAATACTGTGCCTATCCTGTCGGACATCCTACCATATTTCTAGGAACTTCCATTCCTTCGGTAAATGAGGTTTTGAACATGGAGGGGCTCATAAAATGTACTATTCTGCCACCAAAAGCCTTTTACATCCTGTTTTACCTACAAAAATGATTGGAAAACTAATGTTTGTGTTGTGTAACGAATGTGCTATCAGATTAAAATGTGAAGGTACATGCAGCCATTCCGATGAACAACGCGCACTTTCGGGGACTTGGGTCATCGCCGAGGTGCGTAAAGCTTACAGTTTAGGCTACAGAGTACTGTCAGTGTCGGAAGTGTGGAAGTATGAAACATCGATGTACGACCCTGTCACAAAAACTGGAGGACTTTTTGCTGGTTATGTCAACACCTTCTTGAAAATAAATCAGGAAGCGAGCGGCTGGCCTTCATGGTGCCAGAACGACGAGGATAAGAAGAAGTACATACAGAAATATTTCGATAAGGAGGGTATTCTATTGGAAGAAAACAGTATCGAAGTCAATCCTGGTAAACGTACTCTGGCTAAACTCTGCCTTAATTCTTTATGGGGCAAGTTCTGTCAACGGGATAACCTTTCCCAGACAACCATCATCAAGGAATCGAAAGATTTTCTGGATAAAATGACTGATCCAAATATAATGATTGGAGGAGTCGTATTCATCAATCAGGACACCGTTTTAGTGAAATGGAAATATGTTGAAGAGGCCGTCAGTCTGAACAGGAAAGTAAACGTTCCTATCGGAGCCTTCACAACATGCCATGCTCGTCTGAAACTGTACGAACTCCTCGAAAAGTTGGATGACAGGATATGTTATTGTGATACAGATTCTGTAATTTACGTAGATAGTTCTGAAATGGAGTATCACCCGCAGACAGGTGACGCACTAGGAGAGCTCACCGATGAATTGACAGATTTCGGACCCGATGCAGTTTGTGAACAGTTTGTTTCAACGGGACCGAAAAGTTGCAGCATGAAAATAATAAAACCGTTCTCCGAATCGCAGTATATCTGTAAAGTGAAAGGGATCACATTGAATACCTCCACATCGGAATTGGTCAATTTTGATACCATGTGCGACATGATAAACAATGAGAAACCTGAAGTTATGGTCGAAAATATTTTCAGGATCAGGAGAACGAAACAGTTCCAAGTGATCAGTACATATGAAAAAAAGCTGTTTCAGCCAGTACTGTTAAAACGACGTTTCGACGATGAACATTTATCGTATCCTTTCGGATACTGTGCTGACTAAAATATGTCTGTAGCGGTCCAGAGTTCGAATTCTTCCTCGGGATGATAGGATATAAAACGTGTTTGCAGACTGCCGGATCTTCATTTTTCTTCAGAATCTGTAAGACGTTTCTTCAGCATGATTCCTAAACTTTCCCATCCCTTCACCATGATGGTTTGCGGAGCATCAGGAAGCGGAAAAACTACTTTTGTGACAAATATGGTCGACTCCATCGTTCATCTCGTCGAAGGAACCGTGAAGAAAATCATATGGTGTTACGATCAGGAGAACAGTATTCCGCAAAATCTTCGAGATGTGCAATATCATAAAGGTATCGTCGATTGGCAGTCGTGGAACGGAAAAAAACCTACTCTCATAATCCTGGATGATCTTATGATGGTTGCTCAATGAGAAAAAGTCGCCGACCTTTTCACAAAAGGCAGTCATCACAAAAACATTTCGGTGGTGTTCATAACACAGAATCTTTTTCATCAAGGGAAAAATTGCAGAGACATTTCGCTGAACGTAAAGCATTTCGTTATTTTTAAGAATCCTCGAGATATGAACCAAATTCACTGTGTTTGCACGACAACTTCATCCTCACCGCATGAAGGAACTCGAAAAAGTATATATAGATGCTACCACTCAACCTTTCAGTTATTTGTATATTGATCTTTCACAGTCAACACCGGATCCTTTACGTTATCAGACAGACATTTTTAACCAGAATTACTCAACTGCATATCTTCCTCAGGAATGTTTAAAACATCGAGATGAGGAGAACGAGGAAGACACGTATCAAATCACGTTCTAACAGGAATAGACATTCGTCTTCTTTCAAGAAACATTCACCTTTCTTGCACGTGTTGAAAAATTCACCGACCAAAATCCGTAAATCATTATTGAAAAGTGCTCCGAAAAAGACAATTCGTTTCATCAGCGAATGCTGCCTGAACGTTTTAAAAGGAAACGTGAAAATTAAACCGTCCACAAAACGTCGTCTGACACCTTACAAGTCGGTCTTACGCAATCTCGTGAAACCGAGAGTGAACATCGAAAAACGAAGAAAACTTCTTGTGCAAAAAGGTGGATTTCTACCCTTACTTCTAGGTTCTTTGTTATCGGGTCTTCTCGGTACTCTCATTCCTCATTGAGAAATGACATCTTTCTACAAAAAGATGATCGTCCTTTCACCGGAACAGCTAGCACGTATTCGTGGTTCTGACTCATCTGTAACTCAGAAATTATCCGTTCTGGATAAAAAAATGAATGATATTCTGAAAATGAAAATATATCAGACGATCAGAAATGGCGTCTTTACAGAAAGGAACTGGACGAGTATTTATGGCTGAGTCGAAAATCCAAAGAACCATTACAAATTCCTATTGTTCAAGATAACGACGGTTCTTCTACTATTTCGCCAGGATCGACGTATTTTCCTCCGAACCTAGCAGAGACGTTAACCCTTAATACACGTCATCAGTTACAAAATATCATCGACGAGTACCAATCTACGGCTCAACATTTGATAGACGAACGTCAGGAAAAAACACTTCCTGATCCGAAGACGTTGAACTTCTCAGCGTCGTCAACGGAAAGCCCTGGACCGTCTCATCGACAGAAAAAGAAGAAGAAAGCGGCTGTCGGCTATCCAAAATATATTAAGATCCCCGACACCCTGCTTCATTCTCATCTGTAGATTGTTTATGGAACGCGGTACGGGATAAAAATATATCCCGCAATACGGTGAAGAAATGGTTGATGCACCAGGAGACGTACACTCTCCACAAACCTGCAAGGAAAAGGTTCCCCCGAAATCATTACAATGTGTGGAACATAGACATGCTTTGGGAAGCTGATCTCAACGACATGACATCGATACAAAAACATAACGATGGATATGATATCTTCTGACAGTGATCGATGTATTCTCAAAATATGCCTTTGCATTACCACTAAGAAATAAAACAAGCAATTCGGTAACCGAAGCATTCTAAAATATTTTCGGACAAAGCAGACGAAAACCTGTCACACTACAGACCGACCAAGGAAAGGAGTTCACAAATTGTACATTCCAGAAGATTTTAAAAAATTAAAATGTAAATTTTTCGATCGCTTCAAATTATCCTG
Source organism: Lepisma saccharinum (assembly GCF_977018435.1). Lineage (NCBI taxonomy): Eukaryota > Metazoa > Arthropoda > Insecta > Zygentoma > Lepismatidae > Lepisma > Lepisma saccharinum. Next base: position 62,780,185 of record NC_139253.1, on the reverse strand, counting down.
TGAAAGCAAGTGTAGTGGAACGTTTCAACAGAACATTGAAAGAACGAATGTGGAAATATTTCACATCGAAACAAACAAGAAGTTACCTAGACATTTTACCGCAACTTCTCGAAGGTTACAATACAACTATCCACAGTTCCATAGGAATGGCACCTCGAGATGTGAACGAGTCTAACAAACCTGACAAACATATTTCACAACCGTCTTCAGATCTGAATGTTGGTGATTTCGTACGAAACTCTGTCGTCAAAGGACATTTTGAGAAGGGATACGAACAATCGTGGTCACGAGAACTTTTCAAAATCCACTCCCTTGTTCAGCGATCACCTGTACCTGGATACATATTAGACGATTTAAATGAAGAACCTGTAAAAGGCACATTTTACAAACATGAACTGCAAAAAGTTTATTCGGATCCTGACGAAGAGTATAAAATTGATAAGATTTTGAACAGCCGGGGAAAAGGTAAAAATTTGGAATACCTGGTTCGCTGGCTCGGATATCCACCTAGTTTCGATTCGTGGATCAAGGCATCTTCCGTAAAACAGTTATCAGAAAAATAATTTCCAAAACATATTTATATCAAAATATATCGTCACCACGATCCAGTGAATTCTTTGTGTTCGGCGAGAATGGACGATAATTTCTATGTTTACCTTCCGTCATCTGCATCGGAGAATTATTTTCCGAACAACACGCTGACCCATTTCAACGTAAAACTTACAAAACGGATCGATCTGTCTCCAGAATTGTGGGAAGTCGGATTAGCAGAACTGCATTATTCAACTCTATACGACAATGTTTTGGAAACAGATTACGGAACGGTAACCTTTCCTGTTCGGACGTATGCAAATGCTGAGGACCTGATCTCTACCATCGAAGAATCCTTCCCCAACGACCTGGAAATACGGAGAAACGTTCTTAAGCAATTCTGGCATATTCTGTTGGAAGCGCAATGGGACGCGTCGGGATCTTCTGTTTCTACGGATAATACACTCTATATTAACGAGCAGCCATTTTATTTTTCTGCAGCAACATATACAATAGAGGAGTTCATTCAGTTCCTGAAAACAAACCCTGCTAATGCCGTTGTTCCTGCTCATCTCAGATTTTTCTTTAAAGAAGCTGTGAACAAACATCTGTCCGTGATAGGGGTTCCCGATCCTGAATCGGAAGGTGTTCCAACAAATACTGTTACACCCATAGACGAAACTGATGACTACGCTAAATTTCGATATGACGTATTGAAATCTATTTATTCTACACACGCAGTGTCCAATAACGTCGTGGATAAAAAACCCTACATATTCATTTATTCCGATCTCGTGAAACAGCAATTGGTCGGAGGAGAAATGCTACGTCTTTTACGTCTTGCCCGAAAACAGTATTCGGAAACAGAATCATCTTGCACAGTACCAGTAGCCCATCATACATTTAATCCGATTCATTACGTTTCTCTGGATAAAGGTTCTTTCGAAACAATAGAAATTGCGATGTATGATAGACAAGGATATTTCCTGCCTTTGAGAAACGGCTCCGTGCCTACAATAGCTGTTTTACATTTTCGTATCAAAGCAAAGTCCTTTTAAAAAACAGTAAGGAATCATTTTGCTCAGTCTATGTCGAAAAGCTGATGAATCACCATGAATTCGCAGACCGAATATTACAGTAATCAGATCCGTGGGGGAATTGGACCCATCTATCGTTCAACTAGAATTGAAAAAGTGAGAGGATTGGGGTCTCTCTTTACAGGACTCTTTAGAATGGTGAAACCTCTACTCTGGAGTGGTGCAAAAGCGATCGGAAAAGAAGCTTTGAAAACAGGTGCTAACATTATCACCGACATTGCAACAAGCCAGCAAACTCCGAGAACTATCGTTCGTCAACGTCTACGTGAAGCGGGTCAAAATCTTCAAAGTAAAGCACAACGGAAAATCGACTCTCTGGTAGGTTCAGGTATAAGAACAAAACCTGCAACAAAAATTGCTCAGTCGATGTTAAAACGTTCAGCCACCCGTATTAGAACATCTACGATCCGTAAAAAAAAGCGCATCCAAAAAGCGGAGAAAAACATCCACAAAATCTAGGAAAACACGCAAAAGGAAAATTAAACAGAAGGCGGCAGGAAAAGATATTTTTGGATAATGATGGAGAATAACACTTGCATGATCTCGCAGTTCGATCTTTTCAGTAAAAAACCTATTCAGCAAAATGTCGAAAAAACTTACACGGTCGCCTACAAGCCTCTCGCTTCCATCGATAATCAGAACATACTTCAGTTTGCCATTCCGCCGGCAGGAACAGATTTTCTAGATCTTTCATCTGCCTATCTTCGTCTGTTAACGCAGATGGTCAATCAAGATGGGTCTCCCATGAGCGCTTCCGAACCTTCCAACGTCCTCACAAAAAACTGCGGGGTCGTAAATTATCCTCTCCATTCACTTTTTGCACAAGTTACTGTGGCACTCAACGGTATCGCTGTAACAGTTGCCGATAACAATTACGCATATAAATCAATCTTCGAAGCAGAAATCAATTACGGCAGCGATGCTGCGAACACGCATCTCACAAATGCCTTGTGGTACTTGGACACACCTGGACATCAACATGAAATCACCGCAGACAACAAAGGTTTTACCGCCAGAAAAGACTTTTTCCAGCACGTTCCGACAACCGGAAATCCTACGGAAGTGTCTGTTGTTACTGTTGTAAATGAACCATTGTTCTTTCTGTGTATTGTTATTTTATGTATTGTAATATAACCCTTCAGGTATTGTAAACCTTTCATATTCAATTGTAAATACAACATTTGTGTTATTCTATGTATTGTAAACCTATATCCATATTATCGATTGTAAATAAAACATTTTTATATTTTAAAAAACTCTTTTATTTCTTGTACTTATTACAATAGAAACTGTACATATTCCAGACATTTTCAACTGCACAGGTTTTTTTTACATTTTTACATTTGCTATGTTCTTTACATCTTCCTGAAGTGTTTTCACACTATTCAATTTTGGACATTCAAGTTCTTCGATGTTACGTACGGATATTTTACCCATACCTTTTTCTCCAAGTAATTTTTCAAACCATTTCACTTTCTCCGTACCTTTGACGTACAGTGTTTGATTCACAAGCACAACATATAACAAGTCTCCTAATTTCTCATACGGTAGCCATCCATCTCCCCAGTTGAGACCGTGTTTGTTTGTACGGAGCCAGTAATTCACTCGGCGATACTTTTCACTCAAAAAGCGTAAACCATATGGAAATTTCATTAAACAGTCAAATACATTGTCAAAAGGAAATTTTAAAATTCCGACTTCTTTCCACACAAATTCTCCTCCTGCTCCTCGAAGACCTTGAACGTCCAAAAAGCAGACATCCATTTTGGGCATCGGGTGAAAACTGTCAACGTATCTTCAATGCTACCCCGGCATACGGCGCACTTGTCCAATTGGGAAGCACAGGATCCGCAGGAAACAAAATGTCGACACGGGAGAATTACAACACTGCTAGGATTCTGAAAACATATTTTGCACACAGAATCCACACTAGGTTTATCGCACGTTTTCTCAGGAGTCTCTATACTGTTGCAATACTTGCAGCTCTTAGAGTTACGATGTAACGCCGCAACACTCTGTATAAAAGGACTCTGGGGTACCAACATATAATGTCCTAGAATCCGGCAATCTTTGAATGTCCAATCGCAAAGTCCGTACGAACAATGAAAACATAATACTCTGTCGCTAAAGCCTGAATAGTAAAATCCTGCAGTCACTAATTCTTCCGGAGTCTGACGTAATCCTATAGGCCACTTTCTGTATGTTCTGTATCTCGAATTCACTGATACGTAATTGATAACATACGGCTCGGCGTGAGTCCAGCAGACGTGGTGAGTAAACACTCTCATATGTCATAAAAGGTAAAGTAATCGGATACTGTAGGTGACGGCGTCCCAGGTATCGGCGATAAAGGAACAACCTGAAGATCGTCGGGGAACAGACGTCTGCGGACGCCGAAACCTTCTGCAGGAACCACAGGGAAACAGGGATGTCCTTCTAATTTACGTAACAAAGGACGATCACAGCCAGAACACCACAAGGAATTTCTGTCTGCCAGCAATGAAAGCCACTCTTTCACTCTCTGCTTCAAAGCTTCACCGATCTTGTCCTCTTCCTTCCTGCGACGTAGTTCGCACATACACCCGTGACCTGGAAATCCTGTGCTCTCGTCCGCTCTTCTTTTCCTCTCTTCTATCTCCTTCAACGCCTCGCAGTGATGATGGACTCCTTTTCCTAATCCGTTGAACAGGTAACATCCACACCAGGAAGATTCAGGTATCGCTACATACATAAACGGGAAATAACTCAGCACCCGATGCAGGGAAGTTGGATCGTTGTCCAGGTCGCCGCAAGAACGAACAAGTTCCCAGAACTCCTCGTAGCTAACCTCGTAGAAATCCACACCATTATCAGACAGTCTTGTACCGCACACATCCATCCTCACATGATACTATTATCCTGTATCCCTTCTATTTATACCTTCTTTTTTCTACGTCACGATTTCAGTTAAACATACTTCAAACAGTCACCCTGGAAGGTTTCAGACCACACCCAATTCCTGGAATTTCAAACTCATCAACGGCCGCCCGAGAAAAACACCACCTTCCCCGGAATGACTCATCAACGCCATCTCTCTTCAAACAACAAAAACACGTAGCCAAATTCCCAGAATTTCAGAATCATCAACGCCATCTGTCTTCAAACAACAAAAATACGTACCCAAATTCTCAGAATTTCAGGAATGCAAAAGCAATTACCATTCCAAACCCATTACCCAAACCACATCCATTAATTCTCACAACATTTCCTCGAAACAATACTCAACAAACCCCATTTTCCAAGAATAGGCACTTAACATTCACCGCACCACTTAAAAGCCTCATCAACGCCATCTGTTTTCAGACGCCGGCCGACCGGGAAAAGCAATTACCATTCCAAACCCATTACCCAAACCACATGCATTAATTCTCACAAAATTTCCTCGAAACAACACTCAACAAACCCCATTTTCCAAGAAAAGGCACTTAACATTCACCGCACCACTTAAAAGCCTCATCAACGCCATCTGTTTTCAGACGCCGGAAACTCCGACCAACCGGGAAAAACCCGAATACTTTTCCTCCTCCCCAACAACCAATCAAAACGCTCCTCACAAAATTAAGCCCAGCCCATTTTATGACGTCATCGCTCACAACAATACCCCTTGCTTGCCAAACACAACTACATCATCAATTGATCTTTGATCGATCGTTTCCAATCAATTGATTTATCGACCTCAACGGGGATACATAACTACTGACTTTGAACAGAACAGTCGACATCATCACTCAGAAAGTAGCTTCTTACTAAATCAATACTTGCAAATGGGAGTGGGTGTCCTTGGTAGGGATCTGGTGTGTGGTACACTCCTTTCATTCTCCTAATTTGCCGTGATTTGTTGATCATGTGTTTTGTTGTCTGTGGTATTGTGCTTAGTAGTTGGTTTTTTGATATTCCTTTTGGCACAATTGTCAGTAGCCGCACTTTTTCATGATACGAATTGCATGAAGCAAAAGAATCACTGATTGTGTGGCACCATTCTGCACATTGACCACATTCTTCTGATTCAGACTCATTGGCTTTAGTTGACACAATATTGATATCATAGATTTTTGATAACTTGGAACATCTGGCCGCGGTGGCTCAGTCGGTAACGCATCTTGACTACCATGCTAGAAGTCCCGGGTTCGATCCCCGGCCGGTTCAAATCCGGGAACTTTTCTAACGATGGAAGCGACCCCGGTGCCCACCCAGCGTCGAATTACATGGGTGCCTGGGGGAAACCCTGGGGGGTAAAGGCGGTCAGGGGCGTGATGCTGATCACATCACCCCCACTCACGACCGGATCAAGAAAGTGTGGGGCGTTACCCCCACACCCCCTATACGCCTTCATGGCGTGGTGCTATGCACAGGGGAGCACTTTACCTTTACCTTTTTGGAACCTGTACTAGTCTCAAATTCTGTTGCCAGCTGCTGACGTTTCCTGCTTACGTAGGCTTTTCTTCTGTCTGGTCTCACAAGACGAGGTGTTTTTAAGGGACTCACATTCATTTCAAGGTTAGATATGGTTGCATTCAATGTGTCTGTCTCTTCCTGTTTTGCATTGTACAGATTATCATCATGAAACACTCAAAATTATCTTCCCAAAGTAACACTTTCTTCTTCAAACACTGGACCTTCAGAAGATTCTACCCACACTCCAACTTCCTGAACAATGACATCAGTCCGCACAGGATAAATGTCAGAGTATCGACGGTAACAGTTAAAACAAACTAAAGTATCATGATTAATGTCCTCACGTTTAAAATCAGTTGTCAGCAAAACTGACATATGTTCAAGTTGACTGAACTTCCAAATCTTGCTTTGATACACACATTTTTTATGCCTATTCTCAAAGTCAGGACACTTTATTCTTTTCTTAGAAAACACTACTTTTCCACTTGTAGACATCTTCCAAACGACTCAAAACTCAAGCTCAGAAGGAAGTAACAGCAATTTGTCACAAACAAAAAGAAACAAATGAACATGTGAATATGAAAAACAAATTACTTCTAGTATGTTCTATAAATAAGAAATGTTGAGTGTGATCAGCAATATGATGATATAAACCAATTACATGAATTGTTTGGTTATGGACTCTTATGATGTATATGTCTTGCTTGTTTTGCATTTAAAATTTGTATATTATTTAGCAATAATAGCCTGATGAAATAAAGTTTGTCTCCTTCAATATTAAGATTGCATTTAAGTTTTCAGCTTGTCAATGTGCTTATTAAAATATTGTGTAAAACTACAACCAGGCATATACACCCCGTGAAATTTATATATGTTCAACTTGAGGTATTGCTGTAACTGCCCTGAACTTTTGCAAATTTTTGAGGGTGGCTTTTTCGAGATTTTGGGGGTCCAAAAGGGGGCTACTTTTTTTAATTTCATTCATAGCACACCCCAAAAGCTGCATATAAAGTTCGTTGTATATGCATTTGAAAAGGCTTTCAATAAACTTACAGATAAAAAAAAAACAGAATCCAAATATCTTTAATAGTTCCTGAGAAACACCCGTTTACAATTTTTGGCGCCAATACTTGTGAAAATTTGGTCCCAAACTTTGAGGCAGCCTAAGTCAACATTTTTTTTTTTAAACAAAAAAATATGTCTCATAATTTTGTATCTAGAATAATATATTTCAGTTTCATGGATATCTGTGGCATCACCCTGACACCCCCTGCCTGTCTGCATTTGGAATAGGTCAGAGGTAAATGAAAGTGGCTATTTTGCAGTTACTGCAGACGATACAAGGGACATAGGTAAGGTTGAACAAATGAGCATGTGTCTTCGCTATTTTATTTATAACAAAATTAATGAGAGGATTTTGTTTTTTTTGAATGTTAAAGATTTAAGTGCAATGGGACTAAGGCACGACTTTGTGAAAAGCTTTCTGAATATGATTTAAAAAATGCAATATGTGTTGGTCAGGGGTATGATGGTGTCGCTGTCATGAGTGGCCAAAATAGTGGTGTTCAACGGCTATTTAGGGAAGAACATTCCTTTGCATTATATGTTAATTGCTATGTTCACAGGTTAAATTTGGTTCTAGTTAACATTTGTACAGATATTCCTGAAGTTCGAATTTTTTTTTATATCCTCAAGTGCTTGGATACCTACTTTTCTACATCCGGAATAGCCCATACACGGTTTGCAGAAATACAGACAGAGTGAAATGTTCATACAGAACTAAAAATTTGACCAGCACTAAATGGGCTTGCCAAATAAGGTCTCTACTTGCGGTGAGAAAAACTTATGATGCTCTTTTGAAATATCTGAGGAAACCAACAGATTCAGCAGATAAATGTATAGCCCTAGGCCTTTATGAATTTTTGAGAAACTTCACAACCATGACGTCTCTGTTTATTTTCATTGAGCTTCTGTCCATAACAGAAATTCTCAATAACAAGTTGCAGTCACCAAGCCTTGATATTGCGGAAGCAATTGCAGGTGTCAATGCAGTGCTTGACACTTTACTCGGTATGCGAAATGAAGAATATTTTAACTCTGTATACAAAGAGGCAGAGTCATTTGCAAAACAGAAGGTAACTCTCAATGAAACAAGTGTTGAATATTATTCAAAAGTTCACAAACGTGTTCACACATTACCATCATCACTGAAAGACCACGTTGTAAATTAAACCCTGGGATACAAAACTGATACCGATAAACCTGTATTCTGCGGACTTTTTACATTACACAGGCCTGCGATGAAAAAAATACAAGGGAAGTGATAGGTGAACTTTATGTATTTTGTCGTGCTGAGTTCAAAAAAATAAAGAAAACTGTCTATCACGTCACGTTTTCTTGAAAAATTTAATTGTACGTGGATTTGTATGAACATTTACCATAAATATGTTGTTTCGGCATGGAATAGCTTTCCTCCCTGCCTGACCATTACAAACTATGTAAGAAAACTTTATCTTGCGTATTTTGGCATGAAACTCTGATACCAGGACAAATCGTGGGCTCCTCATAAAGTGTGTGTGCAGTGTCTCAATGATCTACGCTTATGGTTCAATGGAAAGAACACTGCTTTACGCTTTGGAATTCCTATGACATGGAGGGAGCCGAGAAACCACTCTGATGATTGTTACTTTTGTGGCTGCCATGTCCGTGGGTATAACCGAAAAAATCACAAGCTAATCTCTTATCCTGAGAACATTATATCGGCCATATCCTCATGTACCTGATGTGCCAGTGCCTTTACCTCCAACTGAATTACCAGTCATTTCTTCAGAGTCTCCAGACTCGGAACATCCAGACGGCCAAGGCTCCAATACCGAATATAAGCCCTCTGGAGACGATTCACCTCAGCCCTTCCCTCAGGTTGAACTTAATGATCTGACTAGAGATGTGGGCCTTTCGAAAGAGGCAGCTGAATTGTTGGGCTCCGGATTGAAAGAAAAACATTTATTGGCCAAAGGAACCACGTTTATTGGTACAGGAATCGAGAAAAGGACTTTGTTCAGTACTTTGAGAAAGCGGACAACCTGGTCTATTGTTCTGATGTTCCCGGATTGATGAGCAAATTTAATATCACCTACGATAAAGATCAATGGAGGCTGTTTATAGATTCATCGACAAGGAGCCTGAAAGCTGTCCTTCTTCATCACGGAAGCCAGTATGCATCTGTACCAGTTGCACACTCGGTACATTTACAAGAACGCTCCATGAGTGTCAAACTACATTTCCTTCACTCACATGTGGACTATTTCCCTGAAAATTTAGGAGCAGTCAGCGAAGAACAGGGTGAAAGGTTCCACCAAGATATTAAAGATATGGAGTGCAAATATCAAGGACAACGGAACAAGAACATGCTCGCCGACTACTATTGGATGTTAACACGAGAGAGGCCTGAGATTGCACATAAAAGAAGAAAGTCAAAAAGAAGTTTCAAAGGCAAAAGGGTACGTACGAAAATATAAACTTTGTTTGTGTTTGGTTTTGTTGTTTGTTCAGTTTACAATTTGTGTCAAACGTTCATGTACACATACATTGCTCCTCGTGGTCAATCGTCTATTTTATGTACGTTACCTTAATAAACACAAATGAACATAATACGTTGGTGCTTTTTTTTCTAGAAACTTCACCATAATGGGATGTTAAAAGTGTAAACGCAAGAGAACTTTGTGTTTTTCTCTCCACCAGAGGTGGCTCGTGCGATCTGGCAACAGTGGTTTTCTTCCATTTAAACCTATACAAAATAAAATCAATTGCTAATAAATCAATTTGCATCACCAAGCATCAATTTTACATAGATTTAAATGGATCAAAACCACTGTTGCCAGATAGTGCATGCAAAATTGTTCGCGAAAATTCCTTTTTACATAGGATTTTAGCAAAAATATCGGTATCGATTGTACAAAAAATCCTGACGTGATGGAAAAAAATGGAGGTCATTTTCGAAATCAGCACACCCAATAACATAATACTCAGCATACACGTCTCTTGTATTTTTCAACAACTTTAATTTCGCAGGCCTGTGTTATAATTGATTGAATGGTAAATGAGGTGGAAAGTCGTTTCAAAGATAAAGTAACTTCCAGTGTTCTGGTTGGAATTCAGCATATGTCACCTTCTTTACTTACAACAAATTTTGACTTGTTTTTGAACCCTCAATTCTAGAGTGGTTTTTGTTACTATTTTCAATTACAAGTGCCGATCACTGAAATCATGGTTGCAAAAAATTACCTAAAGAACTTGACATACACCTTCACATCCATAGTACATTTAATGAACGCCATTCCAAAAGACATGTTTCTGAACTTATGCAGAATGTTGCAAAATACAGTGACAATTCCTGTGACATCAGCATCGTGTGAGAGGAGTTTTAGCTGTTGAAGAGAATCAATACATTTTTGCGTAATAGTATGGGCCAAGACAGACTTTCTCAACTTGCAATACTTGCCATAGAAAAGAAAGAATGTCATGAATTGTGTGTGGATTGTGTTATTGATAATTTTGCAAGAAATTTGAACCGCAGAGTACAGCTGATCCAAAAAGACATATAGTTCACCAGCATTAGAAAAACAGGACAAGAATATCCATCTGTTTTCATAAAAATTAATGCAGTAAGTCTATGTTAGTTTTAATTCCTTTTGATTGTTATATATTATTGTCTTATTAATCACTTTGCTATTTTCAAACATTAAAAATATTTACAATAGTAGTAAGTCATGTATCTGGTTGCAGCCCCCCCCCCCCAAAGCAGATGGCCTAGCGACGCCACTGGAATCGAGAGTGTATTCTGTTGTTTCTAGAGGAAGCCTGCAAACAAACTTTGTGCTGCATTTGGTACTCTAGCATTCTTTCTTGAAGTACATCACAATGGCATCAACTGAAGCATTATATCAAGAAAATTGTTTTCTTGCTCATAACAGCTGCAAATTAAAAGATAATTTTTGCAATTCAAGGAACACCTGCAAAATTTTTTATATTTAGCATCATGTAAGAAATTATGGAATTCTAAATTCTGATCAATTTTAATGAATTATTAATTGAGAATTTTCTTTTAGAATGAATATTCTTTACACTTACTTTATGAGATAAATTGTTTATGGACACACATCAATCACAAACTGATTTCTATTTTATTTCATTTAACACCACATTTATTGTGCCTTTCATGATGTGTCCATAATATCAAAATCAAACAATTAAATTTTATTGTAGAGAATCCATTGTTTTCATGAAGAGAAGAAAGATGAATGTATGTACATCAGATCTTGGAGTAAGATACAATTTACTTGCCACAATACAATCAGACACACGTTAGCCATAATAGATGCCCTACTTCAACTGGACCAAGAAGAACAACCTATTATGGTAAGTAATTGATTTTAATTGAAGGGCTCGGGTGTAAAACATGGTAAGTGACATTTTGGTCATATCTGAGTTCATTAAGAAAAAAGGTTATTAGAAGCTATACTGTACATAAGTTGTTTTCGTGTTGTTTACAAATTTCAGAAGGGTTCACTGAGTCCAATTCAAATTGACATGGCAACTTCACTCGAAAATCGAAGGATGACACATTTTACTTTGTAACTCAAAAGTTACCAAAATGTCACTTACCATGTTTTACACCCAAAGCCCTTCAATTTTTTCTTTTTATTTTATTTTTCCTTCCCTTTAGTGGATTCATTTCCTCTTGCCTCTTTTCCTTCTCCTTGGTGCATTCAGTTCTTCCTATCATCTCTTTCCATAGTGGATTATCTTCCTTTAATTTTCCTCTCATCTCTCTGGAGGACTCCATTCTTCATGTCTCCCTCCTCCTCCTTGGTGGATTGATTTCTTTCTCTCTCAATTCCTTCTTCATAGATAACTTGTTTCTCTATGTTTCCTTCCACCTTCTTGGAATTAATTATTCTCCTGCTCTTCTCTTTTGACAACATGCTCTCATTACCTTAACTTATGTATTAAGCTATGCGGTCTAGTATGTTTGTTTTGTCTTGCATAGTAGTTGTGCTGTCTAATTTGTTTGTGTTGGTCATGTGTAGTAGTTGTGGTGTGTAGTTTGTTTGTGTTTATATTGTGTAGTAGTTATGGTGTGTTTGTGTTTATATTGTGTTATAGTTGTGATGTGTTTGTGTGTGTCTTGTGTAGTAGTTGTGCTGTCTAATGTGTTTGTGTTCGTCTTGTGTAGTAATTGTGCTGTCTAATGTGTTTGTGTTTGTCTTGTGTACTAGTTCATCCATTCATATTGGGGGTTAGGCATAGAGCTGACAACTCTGCACTGTAAAAAGACGTGTCAAGAAACAGCAATATAAGGCCATGGATGTTCCCTAGGTAAAATATTCCGGAGGTAAAATAGTCCCCAGTTCGGATCTCCAGGTGGGGACTACTTTGGGAGGTCCCTGGACTAAGGATAAGATCTACATTAGGAATAAGGATATTAAATTAGGCACGTGGAATGTTCTGAGCCTTTACCGGCCTGGGGCATTTCAGTGTACAGTTAATGAGATAGTTAAGTATAAATTAGATGTAGTAGCTGTCCAGAAAGTTAGGTGGCGGAGAAGGGAATTGTAAAACTAAAAATTATACTTTTTTCTATGGTGGTACTGTAAATCATAATGTTGGAACAGGCTTTTCATAAATAATAGAATTATCTCGACTCTTAAAACAGTAGAATTTATTAATGATAGGATATCATATGCAGTTTTACAGGGTAGGTGGTGTAAAATTATTTTAATAAACATACATGCACCAACAGAAGATAAAGATGATAATACTAAAAATGATTTTTATACAGAGTTAGAACAGGTCTTTGATAAATTTTCTCAGTATGACATTTAAAACCACGATTGGTAAAGAAAGTCTTCATGAATTAAGTAATGATAATGATATAAGATTGATTACTTTTGCAACCACAAAGAATTTAATTGTGAAAAGTACCACTTTTAAACATAAAGATATCCATAAATATACCTGGTCTTCTCCAGATGGTAAAACTCATAATCAGATAGATCATATTCTCATTGATGAGAGAAGGCATACTAGTATAATTGACGTTCGTACACATAGAGGTGCTGACTGTGCCAGTGACCATTATTTAGTAATTGCTAAATTAAGAGAAAGACTCGCAGTGATAAATCATAAGCAACAAAATCTAATAGTTCTAAAATTTAATACAGAAAAATTTGCTGATGAAAGAATTAAGAAAGATTACCAAATTTAACTGTCAAATAGATTTGATGATTTGCAGGATTTAAATGATGATGAAAATATAAATGAAACAGACGTAAATAAGAATTGGGAGCACATACATAATGCAAGAGAATCAGCAGCTAAAGAAAGTATAGGATACCATAAACCGAGAAAAAGTAAGCCATGGTTTGATAATGAATGTCATAATCTAAATAGAAATAAGAAATCAGGTTAGACTTAGGTGGTTAAATTACTCTGATGATACAAAACTAAACAATTATCATTGAATAAAGCGAGAAGTTAACCGCACATTTAGAAGTAAAAGAAGAGATTACTTGAAAAGCAAAATTAATGAAATTTAAACAAACAGCAAAAATATAAATATCAGAGATTTATATAAAGGTGTAAATGAGTTTAGAAAGGGGTGGCAACCTAAAGTAAACTTGATAAAACACAAAGACGGTGATTTTTTTTAGCTGACCCAAGCGATATTCTAAATAGATGGAAGAACTACTTTAATGACCTTTTAAATGTCCATGTGGGAGATAAATCAGAAGTAAATGAAGTGCACACAGCAGAACCTTTAGTTCCAGAACCTAACTTGACTGAAGTTAAAGATGCCATTAAAAGGCTAAAGAATAACAAAGCACCTGGCATTGATTTAATACCAGCTGAGTTAATTAAATATGGTGGAAATTCATTAATATGTCAAATTCATAAATTAATTTGTTTAATATGGAATAAATTAGAAATCCCTCAACAGTGGAAAGAATCCATAATTGTTCCTGTGTTTAAAAAAAGGTGAAAAAATTAACTGCAATAATTACTGTGGAATTTCTCTACTCTCAACAACATATAAAATATTATCTAACATTCTTTTAGCAAGACTAACCCCATATGCTAATGAAATTATAGGTGATTATCAATGTGGATATAAACGTAACAGATCAACTACAGATCAAATTTTTCACATCAGACAGACACTTGAAAAAAAGTGGGAATATAATCAAGATGTCCATCAGCTATTCATTGATTTCCAAAAAGCATATGATTCGGTCAAAAGAGATAAATTATATAATATATTAGTCGAGTTTGGAATAGCTAAGAAACTTGTTATTATGATAAAAATATGCACCAGTGAAACAGAAAGTAAAATTCGTGTGGGTATTAATATGTCTGACAAATTTACAATTTATGATGGGTTAAAACAAGGAGATGCATTATCACCATTGCTCTTTAATTTTGCCTTAGAATATGCTGTTAGGAAGGTAAAAGAAACTAAAGAAGAACTAAAATTAAATGGTGTGACTTAGTTGTTAGCATATGCAGATGATGTAGACTTACTGGGGGATGATGTGAATACAATTAAGAATAATGCTAAAATATTTTTCAAAACTGCTAAAGAGATAGGTTTGGAAGTTAACAAAGAGAAAACTAAATATATGCTTACAGGGCGAAACCAAGTGTTAGGTAATAATCAAAATCTAATTATTGATAACAACTCGTTTGAACCAGTTTCCAAATTCAAATACTTAGGAGTAATATTAAGAAATGAAAATTACATTAAAGAGGAAATAAAAAATAGGCTTAATTCAGGAAATACATGTTACTTCTCTCTTCATAAACTTTTGTCTTCTCGTTTAATATCAAAGAAACTAAAAGTTAAAATATACAAAACCGTAATTTTGCCTGTAGTTTTATATGGATGTGAAACTTGTTCCCTTACATTGAAAAAGGAACTTAAATTGAGAGTATTTGAAAAAAGATGCTTAGGAAAATCTTTGGACCTAAAAGGGATGAGGAGACAGGTGAGTGGAGAAGATTACATAATTTAGAACTACATAATTTGTATTCATGTCCAGATATTATTAGAATAATGAAATCAAGAAGACTTAGGTGGGCAGGCCATGTGGCACGAATGGGAGAAGAAAGAGGAGTTTACAGGATTCTTGTTGGGAAACCTGATGGTAAGAGACCTGTAGGAAGGCCAAGACGAAGATGAAGGGACAACGTTGAGATGGACCTAAGGGATATCGGTAGGGATGGAAAAGAGTATATAGAACTTGCTCAAGATAGGGAAAGATGGAAGGCCTGTGTTGCTGCAGCCATGAACCTTCGGGTTTAAGAAGGCTAGGGAGTTAGTTAGTTAGTTATGTATTAAGCCTGCTCAGTGTCAGAGTGTATTTAGTAGTTGACATTCTATCTCACCACCAAGAATGCAAGTCTCAACCTGGGTATGGCTTTTCTTTAGGAATGTATACCTAGGTATTTATTTATTTCATCAAATTGCCACTCATCATCTTCATTGCGATTTGAAAGGTAACATAAAAGTGATCTCCTCCTATTGCGTTGTTCCTCCTTTTGAGACATGTCCCTCACTATCTCCCTTCCTATTCTTTTTATCTGTTATCTTCTTGTTAGTAAATTTACAGTTCCCTGTCTTCACCCCTTCTCCTTCGAGGATATCTTTACTTCTAATAATAATAATAGAATTTAAAATAAACTATTATTGTATGGTATCATTTATTATTTTTAATAATTTATTTCTACTATTCAAGTCTTATTAATGAGCTGACCCTTCCTACAAACATTTTTGGCTATACTCATGTATCCTGCTACCAAAAATTCCTGGTTTCGTACCTGGCAAGGACATGAGTGGGTCTTACCTTGAGAGAGTCCCATCAGCAATATCACTTATTCATAAGTCATTGCCTCAAGGAGCAAAAATGCAACATAAAATAAGGAAAATGTGAATTATTAATATCAATTTTAGCAATGATGCTTCTGTGTGTTGTTGATCTGTGAGAAACAATGCAGAATTTTTTTGCCCCTGGAAATGAACCTAGGGACCTGTTGTAATCTGTGAGTCATGTATGCTTGTTGGCTCAGGATTGATTTGCTTTATTTAACTAGACTTTTCTGCCACTTTTGGTTAATTTCAAAGATGGGGATGAGTGATGATATGATGAAATTGATGCACTTTTATTTATTTCCCTTTCCATTCATGTTATCTTCTTTCTTCTTCTTAGTGAATTTAGAGTTTCCTGTTTCCAGCCCCTCTCCTTCTAGGATACATTTAATTCTATCAGTTACAATGTCTCTGCTTTCTTAGAGGACTTGATTCTTTTTACTCCCATCCATTCTCCTTGGACTTGATTCTTTTTACTCCCATCCATTCTCCTTCTCTACTTCTGCTGACTTTTCTTTTCTCCTTAGAGGAATTGCCACTTACTATATTCCTCATTTCCCCTACCTTCTCACCTCATTCTTTGAGAACTTGCCTCCTCATATCTCCCTGTATTTACCTTGGAGAATGTGCCTCCTTCTATCTCCTTCCTTTCTACTAATAGGAAATATTCCTTATTTTTAACCTTCCTTGTACTTGAAATACTTTACTGGATTCGCTTGTTCCTATGTTTCTCCAATCTCCATTGAGGACTTGTTTCTTCCTATCTTGCTTTGTTCTCATCTTTCTTGCTCTTACCTTCATCCATTGTCCTTGTGAAATTTTCTTCCTCTTATCTGTCTGTCTCCAATTTGACTCTGGATTGCCATGTAGTATTTCTCTCTGTCCTCTATGACTAACTGGACTCATTCTATTTTTCTGTTTTCTTGGTTTAGTGCCTCATCGCATCATGTTTCTTTCTCATTGGAGAACTTGAATATTCTCTTTCCTTTCTCCTTGAGTGTATATTTCTCCTCGTTTGTCTCCCGTTTTCTTGAAGGACTTGCATCCTCATCATATTTCTCTTCCTTTCACTTTGAGGATATATGTCTCCTTAGCCCTTCTTCTGCTTGTAGAATATCATTTTCCCCTTTCTCGGTCTGTCTCTCTCTCTCTCTCTCTCTCTTCGTTCATTCCTAGGAGGAACTACTCCAACTTATAGCCAAGCCTTCCTCTTGGATAACTTGTCCCCTGCTAAACCTATCAGGTTTAAGAGCAGAGATAGCAAGAAATGAGTCATGTAAGGAGAATGGAAGGAGAGATTGGGAGAACCAAGTCCTCCATTCAACAATGTGGAGGAAAAAATGTAATCTAGCAAATGGAAGAAGGAGGACAGGAAAACCTGAGTTGTCCAAGGAGTGGGGAAGGTGAAAGGAGGAAATGTGCCAACAAAGTGAAATATGATATATCGGAAGAACTGAGTCCTCCTTGGGGAATGCAAGGTGAGAAGGTGAAATGAATCCATCATGTTTGATGAGGTGGAATAACAAGTCCAGGAAGGAAAATGAAGGTGATAGAAGGAATGGAATTCACCAAGTCGAAGAGGGAAGGAGGGAAGGAGGGAATCTAACTATGTCCTTCATGGAGTAAGGAATGTGATAGAAGAAAAAGAATCACCAAGATGAAGGGATACTGGAAGAACTGAGTCCTCCATGGAGAGTGACATATGAAAGGAGGAACAGAATGTGAAGAATGGAAAACAGGAGGATCTGATTCCTCTCTGAAGAATGGAAGGTTAGAGATAAAACTGAATCCATTGTGTGGAATGTGAGAGATGTGATAAGCTGAGTCTTCTTCTGCCTTTCTTCTATCCCTTAGACATCGTCTCACATCTCTTCTTTCTCCTTCAAGAACTAAGCATTTTCTGTCTCTTCTTCTTCCACTTGTTGGATCACAGTCCACCTTTCTTCTTCCATTCTCCTTGCATTATCTAATTCTTAATATTTTCTTCATATTTTCAATTTACCAAGTGGAAGACAAACTATAGGAAGAACTGAGCCCTTCATGGACAATGGAGGAGTAGAGAAAAAGAAGAAGAATCCACGAAGTTGAGCATTGGAAATTAACAGAACTGAACTTCCGTGGAGAATGAAAGCTGAGAGTTGGAACAGAATCCACCAAGTGTTAAACACTTGAAATATCTGTGTCTTTCATTGAGAATGAAAGGTGAGATGAGGAAAGTAATGCATAGCGTGAAAGACAGGAGATAGGAAGAACTGATTTCTCCACAGAAAATAGAAGATGAAGGAAGGGAATGAATTCACCAAGCTGAAGGAGGAGATTGGAAGAACTAATCCTTGAAAGAGAAAGAAAAGTTATATAATTCAAATTTTCTTTATTGAAGGGCGAGGCTCAGCTTGTGGCTGTTCTCCCACCTAACGTTGTTTATACATTTACCTGTTGTACATAAAAAAATCATAATAATAAAAAAATAAGGAAAATGGTTACAAAGAAAGGAACAAAGACAATTCTTAAAAAAACCAAGAAAATACATAAAAAAGAATAATGAAACACACACACACACACACACACACACACAAATATCTGAACATTTTTGAGCAGGAGATTCACGCAAAGATATTGAGGTTAATGTACATAATTATGCAAGTTTTGTGAAGTAAGAAAGAAGAAGGGTAATCCATCAACTAAAGTAAAGGATATGGGAAGAACTGAGTTATTCATGTGGAATTGAAGGTGAGAAGAGGAAAGAACTCCACTGGAGGAAGAGGTTAGGTGGGAAGAACTCAGTCCTCTGTGGAGAGGGGAAGCTTTGAGGTAAATTGAAATCCACTTGAAAGAATTGACTTTAGTTATGTCATGTTATGTTGCTATTTTGCAACTTTGTACTTGTGATGATTAGGATGAGCGATGATATTAATGAAATTTGATGAAGGGAATCATACAAAGAACGCTAATGGCCTGACTGCAATTCGAACTATGGACCATTGGTAGTATAGTGCATTGTGCTAATCACTGCACCATGGAGGTCAGTGTTAATTTGAAGGGGATGACCTGAGCGATTCATGGAGATTGGAAGGTAAGTAAAGAAATTACTAATAAATGCACAAAATATAGAACAATCTGAGTTGAACCACATGGGTAAATGAAGATGGGAAGGAGAGGGAACCCACCAAGCGGAAATGGGTATATAGGTAAAACCGAGAGGCCCATGGAGATTGAAAGGTTATAAGATGAAAGGAATCCACCAAGTGGAAGAAAATAAATAAGAGAAACAAACCCCTGCATGCAGAAAGGAATGAAATAGAAGTACCAAAATACCAAGTTGAAGCAAAGCAATGATATAAGAATAATTGAACCCCTCACGAAGAATAGACATTAGAGGATGAATGAGATCCACTTAGTTGAAGAATGGAGTTGGAATGTGAAAGGAGGAAAGTAGAAGTAGAGGAGGGAGAAGAGTAGAAGAGGGGAGACAGAAAGAAATAGAACCTCCGTGGAGAATGGAAAGTTGTAGAAGAAAGAAAATCTAGCAAATGGAAGAATAAGCTAGAAGAATGCATAGAAATAAGTGGCGGAGGAAACCAAAAAGGAAGGAAGAAAGGAGACCTCCAACCAGAAGGTATGACTGTAGAAAGAGGTGAATAGATGAAGAACTTAATCTTTCAATTAGAAGAAGGGGAGGAGATAGAAGGCAAAGATTTCATCAAGGAGAGAAATCATGAGAAAAGAGAAAGAAGGAAGTTAATTTATGATGGACAGTTGAAGCATATAACAGGAACTAAGTCCTCCATGGAAATTGGAAGGTGATAGAATGTCTAGAATTAGCACTGGAAAGAGAAAGAAAGAGAGAAATGGCATGAAATAAACCATGAATAACAAGGGATTGGTGTTTGAATTATACAAGGGCAATACAAGGAGATATTAAAAAAAATCAAATAAATGAAGTATATCCACAAATTGCAATGAAAGGCAAACATAGTCCTTCCAGAAGTAGGGAGACGATAAAAAATTGAATGAGAAATTTGGAGAAGATATAGGAGGAAGTGAGTCTGCTGATCACAGCAGAAGGACACATGAGGGTTTTACCAACAAGATGAGGCAGAGATAGGTGAAAATACACTTCAAGTAGTGAAGGTGTGTCCTCCCAGAAGATGGAAGGAGGTAAACACATGAAGGACAAGAATATGATATAGGTAGAAGGGAATCCTTCACAAAGATGAGGATGAGATGTGAGGAGGGAATTATACTTATGGAAAAGTTGAGAAGAACGAAGCCCTCCAAGAAGAATGAAAGAGATAGAAGGGAGTAAATCTGTTGAAGAATGTGTCCTTCCCATAGAAGAAATGAAATAGATGGAAGTAAATCAACCAAGGACAAGGCAAGGCTTTAAAATGAACTGTGGTCTGCAAAGATAATATATAGAGAAAGGAAGAATTAATTCCACCAAAATGGAAGGATGACAGACTAGAATAACTGATACTTTCAATGAGAAAGTAAGAGGAAGGAGGAATGATTTCAGGAAAGAGGAGGGGGAAATAGTAAGAACTAAGTCCTGCAAGAAGAATGCAGAGAAATAAGTGTCATAGGAAACCAAAATGAAAAGAAGGATTGAGTTCTCCAAGGAGACTGGAAGAAGATAGGAGGAAATTTGTCTACTAAGGAGAAGAGAGGAGAGAGGACGAGCTGATTCATCCATGAAGAATAGAAGTCTAGAGGAGTAAGGGAATCCACCAAGTTGAAAAGGGAAATGAGAAGAACCGAGTTTTCAATGCAGAATGTAAAGTAAGAATGGGTAATGGAATATACCAAGCAGAATACGGGAGATAAGAAGAACTAGGTAAAAAATTGAAGGTGAAAGGAATAGAGGAATGCACCAAGTGGAAGAGAGGAGATAGGAAAAAGTGAAGAGGTGAGATGGAGTGAAGTAATTCCACCAAGAATGTTGAATGAAGTGAGTACTCCAAGGAGAATGTAAGGTGAGAGGAGAAACGGAATCTAATAGAGGAAAGAGGAGAATAATTGAAGAACTGTGGCCCCTGCAGATAAGGGCGAGAGAGATAGCATGATATAAATTAACAATAGATAAAGTCTGGATGAATGAATAAGATGAATACACACAAGGCAAAAGGGGATACAGGAACAACAGATCAAAGGGAGAGAGAGAGAGAGCAGAAAGTAAAATCATCAAATGCAATAGACAGTTATATTAATGACTGAGTCCTTCAAGGAGAATGAAAGAGATTGAAGGAAGGGGATATACTGCTGGGAAATGGGGATAATAAAATAAATTAGGCTCATATGTAGATAGCATTAAATAAATCACCAACGATAAGGAATTGGTAAAAGAAAAACAGTTCTACAAGGAGTATGGAAGGTGAAAAGAAGAAGGGAATCCACCAAGAGGATAATGAGAAACAGAATGAGAGTCCTGCAAGGAGAAAGAAGTAAATCTACTATGGGGAAAGAGTTGGAGATATAAAGAACTGTATCATCCAAGAAAACAGAAAGAGGAAATTAGGAAAGAAATTGTAAATAAATTACATATCTCAATGTGTTCTTCTTCTCATCTTGGCTCTCGGGAAAGAGGATAATTGTTCAGTTACTCCAAGATTTGATGCACGGTGATTCTTCCACCTCTTCCAAGGTCAATGGAAAAGTCTAGAACAAAGGAAGGAATGATGCAGAAGCATAATAGAAAGCACAAATTAATATCATCATGCAGAATACATACTTTAAATATATTTTACTTTCAGTTTTAATTCATTGGTCTCTGAAATCTTCAGAACCTACTCATAACTAACTGTCAATTAGGTATGTGAGTTATAAGTGCCACCCATGAATATTTATTTTGAAATTACAACATAGTGCACTCTACTGTACATGAGTGCTTGTGTGTAGCTGAATATTATGTCCTTGACTTTGTTCTAAACTCAGATGTGCTGTCCTGTTGCTCGTCTAGATAGCATAACATTATAAAGCTAATATCATTTGCATGTTTGTTCACAATTGTGAGACGTAGGAATGCATTTGAGATGAAAATGAAAGCTGACATGAATAAACATGACACTGATTTGTATGTTACATATTTAAGGCACATGGTGGACAACTGTCCTTCAAGCATGTGACTGATGTTCACTTTGTATCATTATGTCACTTGAAAGTGCAGGAGAAAATTGCAGTTGATCTTAGAAGTAAGAGAATGAAAGAACATTCAGTATGCAAGCACAGTGTATTCCATGGTGGATCGTGTACCTTAAAGATAGTTAAAGTAGTGTAACAGGTGTACCCCATTCTCCTAAGCATGTTGCAGAAAATGATACACCTAATGCAGGATTAATGGACACTGACCAAAAGTTGGTCAGACATTGAAAACCTACTCTTAGTGATCGGAATTCTGAGTGTTTCTATTCCTCTTTAGACTTCATATATATTCCGTATAATGTTATCCATGCATAAAATTTACTTGAAACAGGATTTTTGAAACTACATTTTTCTAAATCTACAGAAAACATTTATTAAGGAAATGTCTTCATAACAGCAGGTTTCTTAAAGTGGAAGAGTCGTTATTGCTTGAACTTATTTGTATAGGATTTTTGGTCCCAACAATTTATGGTAACAAACTTTCGACCATGAATTTAAGGGAGATTTCCAACTCTCAGCATTGAATTTATGGGACATTCTGGGAGATGTTATCACAACAAATTTTGACCATCTTTAGTGGCATAGCATCACTTCAGCAAATATTTATGCAATGGTTGTTTATTTTTTGAAACACATTTTACATTTTGTATAATATACAGATCAAAATAGACAAAAGAAGAATTACAATGTCAATCCAGGAGCCAGGATGATCAAAAAACTTAGGTCTAACATGAAGGAATTCAGGAAATACAGGAAATTTGGCCACCCTACAACAAACACTAGATTTAACTAACAATCCAATTGTATTAATCTACCATAAATTTTGTCTCATCAAACAATGGATTACATCAAAGTTGTTCTCTCTCACTCAAGCATCTTATCTTCAAGAGCTCTTATTCAGCTAAATAGTCAGCACTTTCGCCTTTCATGTGAGCTATTATTATAAGTTTGATCCCTGTTAGAAGCAACAGTATCTCAGTGTACAAAATACAATGGGGAAACTACTGGAAAGGAAGTAGTAGTAGACTTCAGTCCAGAAAGCCAGATAACAACAGTGATAGAACTTCTTGTGGCTATAACTCAATACCCAATAAGAAACTAGTTCTAAAACATTTAGATTTTGATACTCAAGTGATTATACCATTATAACATTGATGTTTTTGTACTTCCCAATTCTTTTCCCAGTGCTTGGTAAACACTAAAACATTTCAGCAATCCACATAGATTGAATCTGGAACACAGTGAATGCATACATAGTTTTCGATCATTAAGGAAGATGAACCCCAACCAAACCACACTTCTAATGATGGTGTATAATAGTTCAGAAAATTGCCTTGTACTCAAGTTACAATCTCATTAAATAAAATGTATTTGTACTCTTGACAATAGCATATGTATACTCTTATTTAATTGAAATGCTGTTAATTTACTGATTCATGTGAAAATTAATTACAAAAGTTTGAGTGGAAATAATAATGCAGTTCATGAGGAGAGTTGTCTTTCACTACATTCTACATGAATATGGAGATGAACAGAATTTTCTTTTGTCTGTTTCTCATAAATTCTGATGTTTGGATAGTCATTCCCACTAACCTTCATCATGAAGTGGTTATATCATGGTCTGGCTGTAATTTCAGTTCTTCACAGCGGTTCGTATATCTTTCAGTGATGCATCATACATCTATATCATTGCAATTAACCAGTTCATAGAAGTAGAGGAGGGATGTGAAACAATAAAAATAAAATAAAATAGCATTATGAAAATAATGTCTGCTCCTACCTTTAGCAGTCGACCTTTGATCTCATCACCAAAACATCCTTGTTTTAGTCCCAGTCTGAGAATGCATGTTCCTTGTGAGTGTCACTTCATATATTTCATCTAATCATCGCTCATCCGTATGTTACAATTATCCAAAAGTGGCAGAAAAACGACCTCAAAATGACAAAATTACAATTGTAACAGATTTGAATGTAAAGTTCTTGAAACCACTATTTCATTAAAAATAACCAAAGATACCACATGTTCCAAATATATTCTCAATATATAATCCTGATGATGGCATTGGATAATTTTGAAAACATTCGAGAGAATTATGTAACATATACATCGTTGAATTTTTTGATGGAAACCTTCCAATTCAATAGGTATGGTCTGCTATTTATAGAAGACTACTAAAATATACATGTCAGTGGAGGAACAGAGCACTTCGATGTTTCTCAGAATTTTTAGGGAGCGGTAATTTCACCCCTTGCAGTTTATCAACAGGCAGGGTTTGTTGTGGCCTTGGCATCCAAAAAATGCTTCCAGCTTGGGTAGTTTGTGACCAGATTGAAGAATGACCACTTGTGAAGTGGTAAACCACATATATGCAAACATTTACAAGTTGTCCCGAACAGAATGCAATACAAGCTAAAATAAGTATAATTGTGGCAGAATGCCTATGCAGATTATAATATCTCAAGGCAAGTACTATTATTTGTACCAAATTACTATTGAAACAGCCCAAAACACACAAGGTGTTAAAAGTAATTATCTTCACAAACTGTACGATTTCTTGAGCCTCATATTATTTTTCTCAATTTTGTGAAAGCTGATTTTCTGAATTCTCCTGAACAAACGTTTTGAAGAATCAAAAATATTAAATAAGTAAATACGTTTATCTCATTTTGAGGTAAATTAATTTTTGGAGGCCATTTTTGGTTCATATCAATCTGCCTCGCTTGTGTTGTTGACTTGTAATCAAGGGGTCCCTGTTTCATACCCAGTGAAATCACATGGCACAGTGGTTCGAATCCCACTTTAAACTGTAGGTCCAGTCTCAATCAGCTTTACTGTGCATGTAGTTGACTTAAAACACCATATCAATCAATCAATCAATGAATCTGGGTGGCAAAATATGTTTATTTAGTCAAGCACAATAGCCAATTCTTGCTATCAGTCACTGGAAAGACATACATGTGTGGTTGCACATATATTAAAGCATCTAAAGAATAATTATATTCTTGTGGTAAGGAGTTGTTGTCATTTAACAAATTTTATTTGTTTATTCCATCAGCATTATTAAACATTTAGTGCCATGCTGAACTTACCAACTTAACATAGGCACATTTATTGCTTAATGAGACATTTTTCTTGTGTTGCAGGGCAGGTTCAGTTTTTGGAGTATTACAATGCCTTACACAGTCTGTTCAAAGAATTTTGAGAACATTAGAGGAGGAGGTCTAAATATTGGCGAAGGTTTAAATATGGGATTTGGAGTTATCAGCACTCCCGGGTGCTGCAGCTTGACCGAGGTTTTTTAAACTGGTTATCTGTCAAGGACAATGGTTGTGACACCAATTTGCAAGAGAAAGTGGTGGTTAGATTCAACCTTTAACGCTGTTATAGAATTGACACCTCCGAAAACTTTTTGCAGGTATGTTTTAACTCAGCATTTTCTGAATTCTCATCTGCTTTGTATAGGTTATGATATTAGCAGTACATAAAACAAATGTGGGCTTTTATAATGCCATGATTTGTTTGTGAAATATGTACCACTGAGAGCGAAAATAAATTGAAGAAGAAAAATAGCGTGATATATGTTATATTTATACACAGGGTGAGTGAGAAGTAACCAGACATTGAAAATTTGCCATAGATTTTGTAATATTTAATCAATTTCAATTAATTTTTCTGTACATATTCATTTTTTTAATGTAGGCAGCAGCAGCATCCACCAGCTTGTTCTAAGGAACGGGGATACAATCCTCGGTCATCTGAATGAATTCCCGCTGGACGTTTGTAATAAAATGCTGAATCGGTGCCTCCAATTTTCCCACAGTGCAAGGTTTTGTCTTTTACACTTACTCCTTTGCCCAGTCCCAGTGGAAAAAGTCACAAGACATGAGAGATGGATGTACGGAAGGCCATTCATGATGTCCTCATGGTCTCATCCAACGTCCTGGAAAATTGTGGTTGATCCAGGTGTCTATGGTTAGTGCAAAGGGTAGTGGTGCTCCATCTTGCATGAAAACAAGCTCACCTATTTTTCCACAGTCAGATACGATGGGAAAAACATACCCTTGCAACATTGTCAGGTAGTGTTTGCCATTCAAGGTGTAATGCAGAAAATATGGACCTATGACCCTACTGGCTATCAAATTGAGAATTTAAATGCACATATGTAATCCTATTCCATAATGTATATTTACAAAAAAAATTAATTGAGATTGCCTAAATATTATAAGAAGTACAACAATTTTTCAAAGTCTAGTAACTTCTCACCATGTATTCTTGAGTGAAGGTCTGAATATGGGCTATGACATGAGGTCTAATGCTGAGATCACATTTTCAACAAATATTTGGATGTTTTTCTTAATTTCGATTTTTTCCATTGTGTGTGATTTTCAAAACAACAGATTATTCATAAATATGAATTTTATAATGTTTTTGCGATAAATGACTGTTTTCTTTAAATTTTAATTGCTTTTTGTGATATTGCCACTAGTAGCCCATATTTAGACCACAATTTTGAAATACATCATTTTACCATTTTTTGGAAATAGCATTTTCTTTAAAAAAATGGAGACCTTCTATACTTTAGAATGCTATCACATTTAAGTATATATTTCATAGATATGCATTTTAAAGGCAGGGGCTTGATATATTATTTTTTTCCTCCGAAAATGACAAAATTAAAAGAGGGCCTATATTTAGATCTTTTCCTCTAATGTTTTATCAGAGGGACCACTCAGGAATAAATATCTGTGGAT
The DNA here is from genome assembly GCF_977018435.1 of Lepisma saccharinum. Classification (NCBI taxonomy): domain Eukaryota; kingdom Metazoa; phylum Arthropoda; class Insecta; order Zygentoma; family Lepismatidae; genus Lepisma; species Lepisma saccharinum. The sequence continues at coordinate 62,753,308 of NC_139253.1, read as the reverse complement.
GTTCTACAAGTTTCATTGCATTTAAGATGGTAACTTCCCGGTGCAACCTTCCTCCATACAACATGTCTGTTGCCACTTAGGCTGAAGAACCTGATGATGCTGACAAAGTTCCCATTCATAGGTGGCAACACTTACAGGCAGAAACGAACTTGGCAGGAAGGAACTCTGATTGGCACCATGTTGACAACTGACTCAAGAAGTTGCACCTGCAACTGACATAACTCGAAGTGCTTGGATCCTACATTGACATACACGTTAGGGTTATATTTTGTACTTTTACTTTAAAACATTTATTATAATTTTTTTAAATGTTTCTGCTATGAATGAAGTTCAAGGGTGTTAAATACACATGTTACACCAACCTTTAAATAATGAAGTGCTGTCTCTATTATACTTCTGATGGCAATACATGCTCTCATCATTACAATTAGGTTGTCTGCATTCCTAGTATCTTCATCATGGAAGAACTAGGCGGAAGTTGAAGAACTCTCACAATTTATTTCCTTTCATTAATATGCCTCTGGGAGTTGTGTCTTCATAGTATCCTTACCATACACAACAGTGAAACTTGCTACTAACTAACAATTCACTCCTCTGATCAAAAATGACAATTAGGTTTAGTCAGCAACATTATCATGGTTATGCAACGTGTGATACCACACAGTACTTCACACTTCTGAAATGTTTACATAATATTATTGAATCTCTTATTCACATTCATTTCTTGTGCAAAGCAATCATATGACATTCTCAGAAAAGAAGTAAACCTATGTTATAGTGCAGGTGGCCTTAGAAAGATCGTTTCGTGGGCTTACAGCAGACGACAATATGGGGGTGTGTCTGCGAGAACCAATCAGGTCCGCGAATGAACAAGCCCGGTTGCCACAGCTAGCTCGCTGCACCCTTCTGGAAGGGTGAGTGACCTCTGCCTCTTTCTACCTCGGCATGACCTCGGCTTGTTTGTTCGGCTGAGGAGCAGACGACACGAGAGTATCGGCAATAGTGTGTGAGCGACATCTGCTGTTAGCCCGCGAAATGCTCTTTCTAAGGCCTCCTGCACTATAGTGATAGAGTTCCATTTTTAATCAGGAAACTACTATGGAAAAGAAAACCACAGTTTCAAATTCAAGCCTGCCTTGAAAACAAAATTTGTGCCATAACATCATAGTTGCATCTCTTTTTTGTGATCCAAACATTCTACTGATTTCCTGTCATCAACTGTATTGTTCAAGGGAGCACAGGCACCATTGTGGTTCTATTTGCTGAACCAAAAAGACACCAGATTCTAGCGTGTACCACTCCCACATTTTTGGCTTTTACAATTTAGCTAATTTGAAGGACAGATGACAAGAAGAGAGGAGACCATGAAAAGCATGTCCTTGTCAGCATATTCCCTTTTTCTTGATTTGATTTCATTTTTGTTATTAGCATCACTTTGCTACCACTTTTTACTAATCGTAATGATGAAGATGAGTAATGATATGATGAAATTGATGAGTCAACATTTACAAATAACACTAATGCCCTTATATGAATTCAAATCTGGGATCCCTTCATAGCTTTTGACTTCCTCTAGAGACTGGATTTTGTTTCGTGCCTTTAGAGTCGGGGGTTGAGGAGATACGTAATTTAATGCAGTCATGTGTTTCTCTAACTTCATGTGTTCCATTTCTTAAGATATTAGTGAAAACGTAATATATTGTTTTCTGCAGTGTTTCGTTCACTTGCGTTTGTTACATGTTGTTTTTGTTGTTTAAAAATGTATGCAGGGGACAGAACCATTTACTTTCTATTTGTTACAGTGAGAGAGAATCATATTTATAATGAAATTCGGGTCAAATTCGCTGGTAGACATGGCTTAGCATTAACAGACCATAGTGCAGTGACACAAAGTGTGTATGGAAAGGGGAGGAAGAACTGCTCTCCATGCCCCCACCCTAAATCGCTGTCAATACATTGAACTAATATGATATGGTAAACTACGGTTCACTTTGCCTTACAGTCCATTGCAGAAATTTTCATAGATACCTGGTGCTAACATGTTAAAGTTCATCACTTCCTCTACATACAGATGTGACCTTGTAGCACAAGGTGTAACTGATGGAAGATGTAAACTCCACTTCCAAATATGCTCGGCTTTAATGAAATTTCGAAGACTATCAAATCATTCTAATGTATTGCAGCCACAGCGCAGCAGCTTCCTGTTACCTTTTAAAGTTGAACCAAATGTAGATAAAGATTTTCAGCTTGAACTTACATTAGTGTCTACTTCTGAATTGAGCAGGCCAACAATTATTGAATGTATGTTCATTTGCAATGCACTTTGCTTCTTCAAGTAGCAGGTGCATAAACTATGAAAGTATTCCTTGTGCCTCTGGCTATGGCTTTTCCAGATTGATTTGATTTGTTTTAGTTTTTTTACGTCAGTTTTCTGCCACTTTTGGCTAATTTCGAAGATGAGAACTGATGATGGTATGATGAGATGGATGAAGGGACAATGTGGATGACAACACGAGCCCCACAGAGGATAATACTGACTGTGAGTCAAGATGCCAGAGTCTCGCTAGTCTTCAAAATGCAGTCCAAGGTGCACTACTTGGAAGTGAGGTGCTTTCCCTGTGATCATAGATTATCATAAGTTAAGACTATTACCTCCGCAAATGATCTCAAGGAGCTGTTGAAAGCCTGAATCTTCCATTAGATAACCAATACATCTCGGGAAACTGATCTTGATATGATGACCACTCAGCCTTAATATGGGCTGCTTCAGAGGCCTTCAAAAAGTATAATTTTCAAATAAATTGTTACAACATTACAGTCTGTGTGTCCGAAACAAGGCCGCCAACACATTATGTTTGCATTTGTTCGTTCATGAATTTCCCCTGTCGCATGTGTCCCTTGCGATTGTTAATATTGCATGACATACGAAACACTCTGTGGTGATTTTTGAACAGCGTGCTACGACACCAGGTGTCTCAGGTTTATATCCTGGACTAGACATCGGTGTTATTTTTTATTTCATCATATCATCACACACATCCTCATCTTCGCGATTAGCCAAAAATGGCAGAAAAGTGAAGTAAAATAAACCAAATCAATCAACTATGGAGACATTTTAGAATTAATTTCAGTCTGCCTGTTCTTTGTCTTTGTCAATTTATAAATAATGTAAATTCTTCTTACGACATCGCAAATAACATTAATATTTTGGATTTTGCTCAGGCAAGACTTCCAAGTTGTTGTTTCCAAGTCGTCTCTCTTAACGAGGAACGCTAGTGGCAAACCTGCCATGCATCCCTGGAAGTTATGTAAAAGCGAGCATTTGCTGTGATGGGTTTCATACATATAGGATATATTTTAAGCATTTATAGCGCAGAAACTAAGTGCTTTCGAGCTACAGTTTATAGGGAAAAGTTACTTTTTTTAAAGATATATACCAGCACCCAAGCATTGTTGAAGTTGTTTGACTTTGTATATATATAGAAAAATAAATGGTAATTGATGGACAAAACCTCTTCATTTTTCCATTAGAAGAAAAGTTGCCAAATATCATTTACCTAAATAAAACTACAATAGCTCATAACCAACCTTCTATAAATATTAATATATTATGCAATGAGTACTTGCATTCTGCTTCTGATGACAGTAGGCTATCTTCATTAGAGCCGAATTGCACGCTAAGGTAAAAAAGAAACCTGATTATTTTGTTGATTACATTCATCTTCACCTAGAGCAGCAGTAGTTGTGAGTCTCTGCTATCTCCATAGTAACCTTGTCATCCACAACAATAGAACACAATACTTATTTAACAATTACCTACTCTGCTTAACAAATCAAATTCATTTTACATTAAATCCAATTGAAGATAAATTGAAGCTAGTTAAATGTTACGTTTCATGTGTATATACTGTAAATAGCAAGTGGAAATACACTGCAATAATATTTCGCACAGTACTTCCAGCTGGTGGTATGAAAATAGTACTGTAGCTTTGGACCATTTGTTCTAAAAATATTTGTATTTCTATGAACCATTTTAAAGGTGAGAATGTGTTCTGCTTGTGGCAGCACTTCATGCTAAGATCAACACCCTTTTTAATGACAGACCGAGTGTAGTTGAATTTTTGACAAGAGCCTTCAGAAAATTCTTATGGTGCAAATAAAGAGCTGCCACATAAAAGCAGTTACAGAAGTGTAACAGTTTCTCCAAGATGGAGAAGGACACAGATCAGAATGCAAATGACATTAGATATTGACATTAGATATTGTGTGAGTACACTTTGGATGGATGGTGTAAATATACAAGGGCCATTCAAATCAAGCTAGAGCTTTCGATTTTTCAGAATAATGAAACATCTTTGGACATCTAGAAAACTTTCATTTCTCCATGTAATTTTCCTCTGCACAAATACTCTTAATCATCATGCTCAATATCATCATTAGAGTAAGTATTAATGTGTATATACGTAGGAGAATACATACATTGCTACAATAAGTGTGGGAAATGATGTCCTTCATTTCATTACATTTGTCCACAAGTTTCATCATGTTCCTCACAACCTGATGGAGCATTCTGCTGTCTATACTCTGGACAGCAACAGTGACGTTCATTTTCAGCTCTTCCAAGGTGTGTGGATTGTTTTGTACACAGTCTGTTTTAAATATCCTCACAAAAAGTAGTCTGGACTTTTAAGATCTGGTGGCCATAGTATTTTAGAGATAATTCTATTGCCAAAAAAATCCATCAGTTGTCAATGTGGAATTTGTGGTATGGCAAGTCACTCTGTCTTGATGTATCCAGCAGTAGAATTCATCCTCTTCAACTAAGGTTATGAACTGCCTGACACCTATTGGTAGACCTCAGCATCTAAAATTGTGTAAATAATCAGAGACTGATTATTCATCCCTTGACATGGCACACCAGATGCCTATTTTCGTAGGATGCAGAGGCAACTCAACAAAGAGATGTGAGTTTTCAGTGCTCCATGTTCTGTGATTTTGGCTACAGACATATACAGTAAGATGAAACCATGCTTCATCTGTGAAAAATACATGATCTGACAATCATATGTCCCCACGATTGAAAGTCTATACCATTGGCAATAGTGCACATGTTTAACGTTGTTGATCGACTTCAATTCGTGGAAAACTTGCATACAATAATGGATACAGTTTCAGAATCTTCCTCACTGCAGTATGAGCGGAACTGAGGGAAAAGTTCTTTGCTTGACTTAACCTTCGTAATGAATTTTTGAGAAGAAATCACCAGTGCCTCTTGAATATCACCCACATGTTCTGTTAAAACAGATTTCCTGACGATATGTTTTCTATCCAATACAGAACTGGTTTGATGGAATTTCTGTACCAGATGCAAGATGAAACTCTTTCCTGGTACTTCCTTTCCTAACTTAGCACAAAAACTGTTCACAACACTGCATGTAGGACATTGTTTTTAAATATTGCTCCACTAGAAGAACATGTTCTTCAACACTGCATGGCATATTAAATATGACTTTCACAACAGCAGTCAGAGACCAAATACTGTACACTCATGTTCAACTCCACCTCTTCACGAGTGATTCATCACACCAATTTCTACTAGGACTTCCTTCCCCTCCCCTCCTTTCCCATTTCTCTAACTTCCTCACCTCTTCATTCCACGCCAAGCAACATGACTATACAGCCATCGTTATATGTGTATACAATGTGTGGATTGTAGTACAATTCTAAATTGAACACACTGTATATGATATGTCAGTATCGGGAAACAGCAACAGGATTTCAACAAAAATAGAAAACCAGTCAAGAATAAATATTTTAATATTTGGAATATAGTAATACATGTGTGTGGGAAGAGGGTGGCAGGTCCAATACTGAAATAAAATTCATTTAAATAAAAATGAAGCATTTTTTCAGCATTTATTTATGTGCAATATAACAAGCATGCCATTCTCTGACAGCACAATAATCATCAACATATTTGCAAGAGAATATATCTTCACCCATTTTTTTTATTATCAGCATGTCTATACGCCTTCATGGCGTGGTGCTAAGCACAGGGGAACACTTTACCTTTTTTTTTTTGCATGTCTAAAAAAATTCTTCCCTGTAATTCCTGGTACAAGAATACTCATTATCAGTACTTTCGAGAATTTAAAAGCTCCATAGTATTATTGTTTTTGAAAAACAAACGAAAAACATTGAAAGAGGAAAATGTTATTACCAGTATTATGGAACATAAATCTATAGAATTTTAACAATGATGACAATTAAAATTAAATTGACTGACAATCCCATAACTATGCAACAGGACTTTTACCCTCAACAAAGCATTGATGGCGAGCAAAAGGAACTAAAGAAATATTGATAAAAGTTATCCATGGCTCTAAAAAAACATTCTAATACACATTCTGGTGGGGATAATTCATCTGGGTTAAGGAATGTATAATAAATTTCAGGTAAGCACAAAATATATATTATATTTATACACAGGGTGAGTGAGAAGTAACCAGACATTGAAAATTTGCCATAGATTTTGTAATATTTAATCAATCTCAATGAATTTTTTTGTACATATACATTTTTTAATGTAGGCAGCAGCAGCATCCACCAGCTTGTTCTAAGGAACGGGGATAGAATCCACGGTCATCAGAATGAATTGCCACAGGACATTTGTAATAACATACTGAATCTGTGCCTCCAATTTGTCCAAAGTGAGAGGTTTTGTCTTTTACACTTACTCCTTTGCCCAGCCCCAGTGGAAAAAGTCACAAGACATGAAAGCTGGATGTACTGAAGGCCTTTCATGAGTACTTCATTGTCTCAGCCAACATCCTGGCAAGTTGTGGTAAATCCAGGACTCTATGGTAAGTGCAAAGGGTAGTGGTGCTCCATCTTGCATGAAAACAAGCTCACCTATTTTTCCACAGTCAGATACGATGGGAAAAACATACCCCTGCAACATTGTCAGGTAGTGTTTGTCATTCAAGGTGTAATGCAGAAAATATGGATCTGAGAAGCACCTTCTGCCTTTAGGGCTTTAGGTTAATCTGGTTATAACACTTTTATTGGACTTCTCAAAGGCTTCTAAGCTTAGTACGACCAAGCCCTTGCAAGGTCTGTGGTGTAGGATTTATTTTTAATTATCACCTATGTAGGTTTGAAATGAAAGATCATTAAGACCTTTTTACTCGAAGATTTATTTAAACTTCTGATGTTATACAAACACTTTTTCAAACGGACAATTCACCCGGCACAACTTGTAGGCCTAAACCTATTAGTTGTACCAAAGTTTATAAAACTGGTCTTTTTGATGATGCAGGAGAACGCCTTATTCAGAGTTGGGTTTGTGGAATATCTGCCAAATGGAGTACAAGTACACCAGCCAATCCGAAGATTGAAGCAAGATATTACCCAACGTCCCTTGAACCATCAGCCTTTCGGCAACCAATAGAATGTCCCGTAGACTTACAAAAGTCTAGCTCTTTTATATCACAATTTTGTTTACAATTTACCAAGGTTACTACATAGTTGTTTTATATTTGCATAGTTTCAACATTTTTTCTGATTTAAGTTAAACAATTCATTTCCTATTGTAACATTAACAATAACACATTTTTAAAGAAAAGATTCCAACATAGATTAATACAATACAGATTGAATAGTTCTGTGCTTGAAAAAGTATGGAATGGGAGATGGATTTTGTAAAGGAAATACAGGTTGTTCTGCAATGATCTTGCAAATTGAAGTATTTACAGGTCCCCCCAGAAGAAAATATAATTAAATATAAGTGAACGTTACTTAATTTTGTTTTATAACTTTTCCCCCTTTTTTTTTGTATATTTTCATTTTTCTTTCACTTCTTCTTCTTCATGATGTGAGGCGATTGGACTTCATTCTTCATCTGCACTTAGCTTCTGGAGAAAACAGGAAATGGTTTTACATCTTGTTCAACATCTTGTGTCTGCTCTGAACCTTTCCATCTGTCCTCTCGACCCAACTCACCATACTCCAACCTCTGAATCGTGGATCGACTTAATTCTTGTTTCCAGCCCATCACGCGTAGTAAGTCACGGACAAACCCCAGTACCCGGAATCTCTTACCATGACATGATATTTTTATCTTATGAGCTGCGCGTTCCCAAGTACAAAGCCAAACTTGTATGTTACAGAGACATTAAAAACATAAACGATGCGCAATTATCTGCCGACGCCGCCCTTCTCCCATGGCACGTAATCAGCACGTTGCCCACTCTCGACCAACAGGTGAATCTCCTTAACACTTTCATTCTCCAGTTGTACGACAAGCACGCCCCGGTGAAAAAGAAACGCGTCTCTCGCCCCCCTTGTCCGTGGTTGACGGACGACCTGCGGCAGCTCATGGCAGCCAGGGATCGAGCCTACGGCAAACATCGGAGGGACGTAAAGCGCGGCCAGTCGGCAAGTGGCAGTTTCGAAAGTTTCAGAATATTACGAAATCGTTGTAACCAAGAGGTCAGGAAAGCAAAGCGTCGATTCGCGAACGATCTTCTGAATTATGAGAAAAAGTCGGATGTTATTTGGAAAAAACTGAAAACTTTAGGGGTTGGTAAACAAAAAAGGAACGATCAATTAAACTTCTCCATAGAAATGTTGAACGAATATTTCAGCGAAGTTCAAACACTGGACAATAATGTAAGGGAAGAAACAATACGAACGATTTCGACCACCGTTCACAGCACCGCACCAAAATTTTTCTTCTCGCCCATTCGGCCAGAACACGTTCAGTCAGCTCTCAATAAAATAAAATCCACTGCTGTGGGAATAGACGAAATCTCTGTTCTAATGATTAAAAAAATTCTCCCGTACGTTCTCGTTCCTATAACAGGCATTTTTAATTTCTCCCTGTCCTTCGGCATATTCCCGTCGATTTGGAAACTGGCTAAGGTTCGTCCTCTGCCGAAAACAAACAAAGTTCTCAGCCTCGGCGACCACCGGCCGATAAGTATTCTTCCGGCTCTGTCCAAAGCTCTCGAACACGTTGTCGGTAACCAAACGCGTAATTTCCTATCACGAAACAATCTAATGAATCCCCTCCAATCGGGATTCCGGCGCAACCATAGCACCTGCACGGCGCTCATCAACGTGACGGACGACATAAGACACGCCATGGACATTAAAGAAGTAACTATTCTTGTACTTCTGGACTTTAGTAAAGCTTTTCAGACTATTGACCACGACATCCTGCTATCCAAGCTATCCTTCCTGTACAACTTCTCTGACCCAACCGTAGCTTGGTTCCGTTCGTATATTAATGAACGCCAACAATGCGTCTTCAACTCTGGTGAGAAATCGTCGTGGCGATCAATCAGCGCCGGTGTCCCCCAGGGAACCGTCCTCGGTCCACTCCTCTTCTCTCTGTACATTAACCATATTCCTGACGCACTCGAACACTGTAAATATCACATCTATGCAGATGATGTTCAGCTGTATTTGTCATTTCCTCCAAAGAATATTGAAAATTCAATTCGCGATATAAATTATGATCTGAACAAAATCAGTACTTGGTCAGCTAACCATGGGCTACTAATTAATCCTTCGAAAACCCAAACTATTATTATAGGTTCACAAAAAATGCTTTCCGCATTTGAAATTTCTTCCCTCCCGCCCATAATGGTCTTAGGGAAAGCTATTAAATTAAGTAAAACAGCCAAAAATCTGGGCGTAATGTTTAATCAGCATCTCTCATGGTCAGATCACGTAAATTTAACTAGTAAAAGAGCCTTCGCTGCATTACACGCTCTTGTTCGGCTTAAACATTTTCTACCCGTTAGCATTAAAATCAAACTGGTGCAAGCACTTGTTTTTCCACACTTCGATTACTGCGATTCTGTCTATTCCGAATTACCAGATGATCTCGCTCAACGTCTTCAACGAGTACAAAACACCTGCGTCCGCTTTATTTTCGATCTGAAATATAGGGACCATTTATCCGTTTTCTTTACAAAGCTAAATTGGCTCAAATTAATTGATCGGCGAAAGGTACACAACCTCACCCTTCTCTATAGGGCAATCAGTTCAAAGGAACCGGCTTATCTCTCGAGCAGATTCTCAATGCTTTCCAAATCACACAGCCTTGACACCAGATCGCGAGGGAGAACTCAACTACTCATCCCCCTTCATAACTCAAATTTTTATTCAAAATCTTTCACCGTTTCTACTTCTCGTCTTTGGAACTCACTGCCCCTCGAAATCAAAAACTCATCTTCAGTATATGTCTTTAAGACGCAATTAAAACATTTTTTACTGGGCACAAATAGTTAGCACATTATATTTTAGTGATAAATTGCATACAGTTAAGCGCAGAACAACACTGAAAATCCTTATTCACCTTAATATTTCAAATCCCTGACTACTGTCATGAATATCTGATTGTGTGTGTGTGTGTGTGTGTATGTGTGTGTTTTGTTGTATGTTCGTGTGTATAGGTTAGGTTTTTATTCCCGTATGTATTTTTTTTTTCTTATCATTTTTTTTCTGTAATTTTTTCTTTGTAATTTTATATTTCTCTTTTTATATTTTAAAATTTACCTTTCTATGTAATGGTTTAAATGTTGTTGTAAACATGGTTAAGTGGTAGAAAAGGCTACAAAGCCTTAACTTCGCCATGATAAACAAGACGCAATAAATAAATAAATAAATAAACACACTCCTTCCTTAAAACTTCTTGACGTCCATTAGCCAGGTCTTCCATCCATTTAGGTCTTCTTCTAGATTCTCCTCTTTTGGAATGGGAGATGGATTTTGTAAAGGAAATACAGGTTGTTCTGCAATTATCTTGCAAATTGAAATATTTACAAGTCCCTGTTTGTCAGAAAATAAAGGGCAGTGTTGTTTCTCCTCATCTTCTTGATTCAGCAACCCTGGAGCGAAAACCTTCTTTCTCATATCTTCCTCGGCGGCGGACCTATTGTCTGAATGTGATTCCCTTTCAGCCATCGATAGTTTAACACATGAAGTCTTACCATTAATTGCTTCAAAACTATCTTCTTGGTCATCTGGAATCAAACTTTCTTCAACGACTTGTCCCTTCGCCGTTAAATATAATTTATTGGCACCTGCATCCAAATTGATTCTATATCTCTTGAAGAAGGGATATCCAAATAACAAATCTGGCTCTAAATTCTTCACTACGTAGAGTTGATCTTCAAAAGTGTGTCCTGCAATTTCAAAAAGAATGGTTCGGCATCCTACAATACGGGACCTCTCATGTCCAACAAAATCCTTTAACCTTATACCTGGACACCTTTGCAGTTTCAAGCATGGTAATCTCTCTCGGAGCTTTACCAAACATTATAATTCATGACTGTGCACTCGCTTCCTGTATCCAAAGTACATCTTATTTTTAATCCTAAAACTTATATTAGAATCTCTGGCTTCTTGCTGCAATTCCCAGTTACTTCGAAAACATTAAACAATTTCTCTTCTTCTGAATTCGGATAAGAATTTAGATCTAGATATGAAACATCTAAATTGTCATTAGTAATTAGTTTGTCTTCTTCGCTCTCACAAACATCAAGATTGTGTCACGTTGTAGAAGGGAGAGCTTCATCTACAACGACCTCTGGTTTGAATTTGCTCGACTGCTTAGAGGGAATTTCCCATACAGGTGCTCTAGGGTTCAAAGCACAGTCTTCTGGACTTTCGTCAGTCTGTATTCCGCATTATTTCTTGCGAGACTGGTTCCAGTTTCTTTGATTCTGGTTCTTATTCCGGAATGTCCTTCTATCGGCATCCTTCCTTTGGAACCTTAGATTTCCATTAAACCTTTGGTTGATCGGTGTGGACCTCTTATCTTCTTCTCCTCCATTCCTCCGGGATAGCTCTAGATTCCTTATTCGAGGTTGAGGATTTCTTCGTTCATCAGTTCTTTGGTGATCAGCTTTCCATCCTTCCATTTGTTCAGACGCTTCGAACTTTCCCAGGAAATTCGTGAGTTGGTTTATGTTGGCGGGATCTCGAGTTAGTACCCGTTGTCGCACTCGTGAAGGTAATTGGTTAATGATTAAGTTCAGCACTTCTGATTGGTTGATGGTTTCCATCAGATTGCAGTATGCAGCAATATTCCTCCAATGATAACCCTCACCTTTGCTATAATATTTATTCCTCGGGGCATTCATTTCCCTCTGTTTTGTTTCAGGTGATGCGTATTGCTTTCTAAATGCAGAGCGGAAATGTTCAAATGTTTTCCATCTCTTTTCGTTTGCCATAAACCAAGCCTTGGCTTTACCCACCATTAACGAAGGGAGGACTTTTCGTCGATACATCATGGGCATTTTCATTAAATCCATATAAGTATTTATCTCTTCCAGTTCCCTCTCAGCGGATACTGAATTTATTTCTCCATTAAACTTGGTGAGGGAATTGACGTCAGACATTCGGAGAATCCGATTGGATGAATGGTTTAAGTAGGAATTATCTTCTACCATTTCTTCCGTAGCGTAGTCTCTACTTCGTCTCATTCTGCCACTCCTTCTTCGTTTCTTTCTTTGGCATGGTTAAGAATGTTCGGGAGATTCGGAACTGGAAGAATGCAAGGAGCAAGAGGTTCTTACACATATCTTCTTTGGCAGAGTTTCCATCTCTTCATTCCTATTCTCCTTGCCTAGTTGTAAGGTTTCCAACTTTGAGGTTAACGTTTTTATAATTTCATCTTGTTGTGTTTGGGCCTTTTTTGTCATTCTTATTTCACCCTCCAAATTTACGGACATTTCCTTTTGACGTTCCTTCAGCTCAGTCATTTCTTGGTTCAAGCCTTCTTGTAGCTGTTTAAAACGGTCATCATCTATCTGCCGATCTTCTCTCCTTCTTTCCACTAGTTCTTCATATTTTTCGTCTCTCTCTTTTCTGATTTCAGCTATCGCTTCGGATATTTCTTTTCCTAGATTTACTTTAAAATCTTCAAACATTTTCTTACTCATTTCTCGTTACCTTTCTCTTTCTGCTTTCTGTTCAGCATCTCTTTCACCCAAGGTTTCAATCAAACGTGCGAACTTTTGGTCACTCATTTCTCGTTCTCTTTCTCTCTCTGCTTTCTGTTCCACATTTCGTTCACCCAACTTTTCGATCAAACGTGCAAACTTTTGGTCATTTTCTTCCTTGTCCTTTAATCTTTGCTCTTTTTCTTCTTCCTTTTCTTTTAATCTTTGCTCTTTTTCAGCTTCTTTTTCTTTCTTAAAATCAGTCATAAAGGAGATCATCATTTCCCTCCAACTATAATCTGTTGGGGTTGGCGTAACTTGTTTTTCAACGCACTGTCTACATTTAACGTCTACCTCCGCTGCTACGACAGATCGTGGGGTTTTATGTGCGCACCTTTCACGAATGTATCTGTTGCAGCCGGAGCATGGTAATAAGGTTTCTTACTTCTTTTCTTCATTCGTACAGCAAACGAGCCTCTCCTTTTGCTGCCTGGTCAAAGGTCTCTGGGAACCTATTATCTTTGCTTCTTCTGTTTCTGGAACAGGCTTCTTCTTCTTCTGCTGGGCCACGAGGATCCACATGTGGTTGATTCGATGGTCCTGTCCACGGTCACCAAAAATCAATGACACGCATCTTCTGCCTTTAGGGCTTTAGGTTAGTCTGGTTATAACCCTTTTATCGGACTTCTCAAAGGCTTCTAAGGTTAGTAGGACCAAGCCCTTGCGAGGTCTGTGGTGTAGGATTTATTTTTAATTTTCACCTATGTAGGTTTGAAATGAAAGATCATTAAGACCTTTTTACTCGAAGATTTACTTAAACTTCTGATGTTATACGAATACTTTTTCAAACAGACAATTCACCCGGCACAACTTGTAGGCCTAAACCTATTAGTTGTACCAAAGTTTATAAAACTGGTCTTTTTGATGATGCAGGAGAACGTCTTATTCAGAGTTGGGTTTGTGGAATATGTGCCAAATGGAGTACAAGTACACCAGCCAATCCGAAGATTGAAGCAAGATATTACCCAACGTCCCTTGAACCATCAGCCTTTCGGCAACCAGGAGAATGTCCCGTAGACTTACAAAAGTCTAGCTCTTTTATATCACATTTTTGTTTACAATTTACCAAGGTTACTACATAGTTGTTTTATATTTGCATAGTTTCAACTTTTTTTCTGATTTAAGTTAAACAATTCATTTCCTATTGTAACATTAACAATAACACATTTTTAAAGAAAAGATTCAAACATAGATTAATACAATACAGATTGAATAGTTCTGTGCTTGAAAAAGTATGGAATGGGAGATGGATTTTGTAAAGGAAATACAGGCTTTTCTGCAATGATCTTGCAAATTGAAGTATTTACAGGTCCCTGTTTGTCAGAAAATAAAGGGCAGTGTAGTTTCTCCTCATCTTCTTGATTCAGCAACCCTGGAGCGAAAACCTTCTTTCTTATATCTTCCTCGGCGGCGGACCTATTGTCAGAATGTGATTCCCTTTCAACCATCGATAGTTTAACACATGAAGTCTTACCATTAATTGCTTCAAAACTATCTTCTTGGTCATCTGGAATGAAACTTTCTTCAACGACTTGTCCCTTCACCGTTAAATATAATTTATTGGCACCTGCATCCAAATTGATTCTATATCTCTTGAAGAAGGGATATCCAAATAACAAATCTGGCTCTAAATTCTTCACTACGTAGAGTTGATCTTCAAAAGTGTGTCCTGCAATTTCAAAGAGAATGGTTCGGCATCCTACAATACGGGACCTCTCATGTCCAACAAAATCCTTTAACCTTATTCCTGGACATCTTTGCAGTTTCAAGCCTGGTAATCTCTCTCGGAGCTTTACCAAACATTATAATTCATGACAGTGCACTCGCTTCCTGTATCCAAAGTACATCTTATTTTTAATCCTAAAACTTATATTAGAATCTCTGGCTTCTTGCTGCATTTCCCAGTTACTTCGAAAACATTAAACAATTTCTCTTCTTCTGAATTCGGATAAGAATTTAGATCTAGATATAAAACATCTAAATTTTCATTAGTAATTAGTTTGTTTTCTTCGCTCTCACAAACATCAATATTGTGTCACGTTGTAGAAGGGAGAGCTTCATCTACAACGACCTCTGGTTTAAATTTGCTCGACTGGTAGAGGGAATTTCCCATACAGGTGCTCTAGGGTTCAAAGCACAGTCTTCTGGACTTTCGTCAGTCTGTATTCCGCATTATTTCTTGCGAGACTGGTTCCAGTTTCTTTGATTCTGGTTCTTATTCCGTAATGTCCTTCTATCGGCATCCTTCCTTTGGAACCTTAGATTTCCATTAAACCTTTGGTTGATCGGTGTGGACCTCTTATCTTCTTCTCCTCCATTCCTCCGGGATAGCTCTAGATTCCTTATTCGAGGTTGAGGATTTCTTCGTTCATCAGTTCTTTGGTGATCAGCTTTCCATCCTTCCATTTGTTCAGACGCTTCGAACTTTCCCAGGAAATTCGTGAGTTTGTCTATGTTGGCGGGATCTCGAGTTAGTACCCGTTGTCGCACTCGTGAAGGTAATTGGTTAATGATTAAGTTCAGCACTTCTGATTGGTTGATGGTTTCCATCAGATTGCAGTATGCAGCAATATTCCTCCAATGATAACCCTCACCTTTGCTATAATGTTTATTCCTCGGGGCATTCATTTCCCTCTGTTTTGTTTCAGGTGATGCGTATTGCTTTCTAAATGCAGAGCGGAAATGTTCAAATGTTTTCCATCTCTTTTCGTTTGCCATAAACCAAGCCTTGGCTTTACCCACCATTAACGAAGGGAGGACTTTTAGTCGATACATCATGGGCATTTTCATTAAATCCATATAAGTATTTATCTCTTCCAGTTCCCTCTCAGCGGATACTGGATTTATTTCTCCATTAAACTTGGTGAGGGAATTGACGTCAGACATTCGGAGAATCCGATTGGATGAATGGTTTAAGTAGGAATTATCTTCTACCATTTCTTCCGTAGCGTAGTCTCTAGTTCGTCTCATTCTGCCACTCCTTCAACGTTACTTTCTTTGGCATGGTTCAGAATGTTCGGGAGATTCGGAACTGGAAGAATGCAAGGAGCAAGAGGTTCTTACACATATCTTCTTTGGCAGAGTTTCCATCTCTTCATTCCTATTCTCCTTGCCTAGTTGTAAGCTTTCCAACTTTGAGGTTAACGATTTTATAATTTCAACTTGTTGTGTTTGGGCCTTTTTTGTCACTCTTATTTCACCCTCCAAATTTACGGACATTTCCTTTTGACGTTCCTTCAGCTCAGTCATTTCTTGGTTCAAGCCTTCTTGTAGCTGTTTAAAACGGTCATCATCTATCTGCCGATCTTCTCTCCTTCTTTCCACTAGTTCTTCATATTTTTCGTCTCTCTCTTTTCTGATTTCAGCTATCGCTTCGGATATTTCTTTTCCTAGATTTACTTTAAAATATTCAAACATTTTCTTACTCATTTCTCGTTCCCTTTCTCTTTCTGCTATCTGTTCAGCATCTCTTTCACCCAAGGTTTCAATCAAACGTGCGAACTTTTGGTCACTCATTTCTCGTTCTCTTTCTCTCTCTGCTTTCTGTTCCACATTTTGTTCACCCAACTTTTCGATCAAACGTGCAAACTTTTGGTCATTTTCTTCCTTGTCCTTTAATCTTTGCTCTTTTTCTTCTTCCTTTTCTTTTAATCTTTGCTCTTTTTCAGCTTCTTTTTCTTTCTTAAAATCAGTCATAAAGGAGATCATCATTTCCCTCCAACTATAATCTGTTGGGGTTGGCGTAACTTGTTTTTCAACGCACTGTCTACATTTAACGTCTACCTCCGCTGCTACGACAGATCCTGGGGTTTTATGTGCGCAACTTTCACGAATGTATCTGTTGCAGCCGGAGCATGGTAATAAGGTTTCTTACTTCTTTTCTTCATTCGTACAGCAAACGAGCCTCTCTTTTGCTGCCTGGTCAAAGGTCTCTGGGAACCTATTATCTTTGCTTCTTCTGTTTCTGGAACAGGCTTCTTCTTCTTCTGCTGGGCCACGAGGATCCACATGTGATTGATTCGATGGTCCTGTCCACGGTCACCAAAAATCAATGACACGCATCTTCTGCCTTTAGGGCTTTAGGTTAGTCTGGTTATAACCCTTTTATCGGACTTCTCAAAGGCTTCTAAGGTTAGTAGGACCAAGCCCTTGCGAGGTCTGTGGTGTAGGATTTATTTTTAATTTTCACCTATGTAGGTTTGAAATGAAAGATCATTAAGACCTTTTTACTCGAAGATTTACTTAAACTTCTGATGTTATACAAACACTTTTTCAAACAGACAATTCACCCGGCACAACTTGTAGGCCTAAACCTATTAGTTGTACCAAAGTTTATAAAACTGGTCTTTTTGATGATGCAGGAGAACGTCTTATTCAGAGTTGGGTTTGTGGAATATGTGCCAAATGGAGTACAAGTACACCAGCCAATCCGAAGATTGAAGCAAGGTATTACCCAACGTCCCTTGAACTATCAGCCTTTCGGCAACCAGGAGAATGTCCCGTAGACTTACAAAAGTCTAGCTCTTTTATATCACAATTTTGTTTACAATTTACCAAGGTTACTACATAGTTGTTTTATATTTGCATAGTTTCAACATTTTTTCTGATTTAAGTTAAACAATTCATTTCCTATTGTAACATTAACAATAACACATTTTTAAAGAAAAGATTCCAACATAGATTAATACAATACAGATTGAATAGTTCTGTGCTTGAAAAAGTATGGAATGGGAGATGGATTTTGTAAAGGAAATACAGGTTTTTCTGCAATGATCTTGCAAATTGAAGTATTTACAGGTCCCCCCAGAAGAAAATATAATTAAATATAAGTGAACGTTACTTAATTTTGTTTTATAACTTTTTCTTTCTTTTTTTTTGTATATTTTAATTTTCTTTCACTTCTTCTTCTTCATGATGTGAGGCGATTGGACTTCGTTCTTCATCTGCACTTAGCTTCTGGAGAAAACAGGAAATGGTTTTACATCTTGTTCAACACACTCCTTCCTTAAAACTTCTTGACGTCCATTAGCCAGGTCTTCCATCCATTTAGGTCTTCTTCTAGATTCTCCTCTTTTGGAATGGGAGATGGATTTTGTAAAGGAAATACAGGTTGTTCTGCAATTATCTTGCAAATTGAAATATTTACAAGTCCCTGTTTGTCAGAAAATAAAGGGCAGTGTAGTTTCTCCTCATCTTCTTGATTCAGCAACCCTGGAGCGAAAACCTTCTTTCTCATATCTTCCTCGGCGGCGGACCTATTGTCTGAAAGTGATTCCCTTTCAGCCATCGATAGTTTAACACATGAAGTCTTACAATTAATTGCTTCAAAACTATCTTCTTGGTCATCTGGAATCAAACTTTCTTCAACGACTTGTCCCTTCACCGTTAAATATAATTTATTGGCACCTGCATCCAAATTGATTCTATATCTCTTGAAGAAGGGATATCCAAATAACAAATCTGGCTCTAAATTCTTCACTACGTAGAGTTGATCTTCAAAAGTGTGTCCTGCAATTTCAAAAAGAATGGTTCGGCATCCTACAATACGGGACCTCTCATGTCCAACAAAATTTTTTAACCTTATTCCTGGACATCTTTTCAGTTTCAAGCCTGGTAATCTCTCTCGGAGCTTTACCAAACATTATAATTCATGACAGTGCACTCGCTTCCTGTTTGAAAAGTACATCTTATTTTTAATCCTAAAACTTATATTAGAATCTCTGGCTTCTTGCTGCATTTCCCAGTTACTTCGAAAACATTAAACAATTTCTCTTCTTTTGAATTCGGATAAGAATTTAGATCTAGATATAAAACATCTAAATTTTCATTAGTAATTAGTTTGTCTTCTTCGCTCTCATAAACATCAAGTTTGTGTCACGTTGTAGAAGGGAGAGCTTCATCTACAACGACCTCTGGTTTAAATTTGCTCGACTTGTAGAGGGAATTTCCCATACAGATGCTCTAGGGTTCAAAGCACAGTCTTCTGGACTTTCGTCAGTCTGTATTCCTCATTATTTCTTGCGAGACTGGTTCCAGTTTCTTTGATTCTGGTTCGTATTCCGGAATGTCCTTCTATCGGCATCCTTCCTTTGGAACCTTAGATTTCCATTAAACCTTTGGTTGATCGGTGTGTACCTCTTATCTTCTTCTCCTCCATTCCTCCGGGATAGCTCTAGATTCCTTATTCGAGGTTGAGGATTTCTTCGTTAATCAGTTCTTTGGTGATCAGCTTTCCTTCCTTCCATTTGTTCAGACGCTTCGAACTTTCCCAGGAAATTCGTGAGTTGGTCTATGTTGGCGGGATCTCGAGTTAGTACCCGTTGTCGCACTCGTGAAGGTAATTGGCCAATGATTAAGTTCAGCACTTCTGATTGGTTGATGGTTTCCATCAGATTGCAGTATGCAGCAATATTCCTCCAATGATAACCCTCACCTTTGCTATAATGTTTATTCCTCGGGGGATTCATTTCCCTCTGTTTTGCTTCAGGTGATGCGTATTGCTTTCTAAATGCAGAGCGGAAATGTTCAAAAGTTTTCCATCTCTTTTCGTTTGCCATAAACCAAGCCTTGGCTTTA
Source organism: Lepisma saccharinum (assembly GCF_977018435.1). NCBI lineage: Eukaryota > Metazoa > Arthropoda > Insecta > Zygentoma > Lepismatidae > Lepisma > Lepisma saccharinum. Next base: position 62,733,716 of record NC_139253.1, on the reverse strand, counting down.
CCCACCATTAACGAAGGGAGGACTTTTAGTCGATACATCATGGGCATTTTAATTAAATCCATATCAGTATTTATCTCTTCCAGTTCCCTATCAGCGGATACTGAATTTATTTCTCCATTAAACTTGGTGAGGGAATTGACGTCAGACATTCGGAGAATCCGATTGGATGAATGGTTTAAGTTGGAATTATCTTCTACCATTTTTCCGTAGCGTAGTCTCTAGTTCGTCTCATTCTGCCACTCCTTCTTCGTTTCTTTCTTTGGCATGGTTCAGAATGTTCGCGAAATTCGGAACTGGAAGAATGCAAGGAGCAAGAGGTTCTTACACATATCTTCTTTGGCAGAGTTTCCATCTCTTCATTCCTATTCTCCTTGCCTAGTTGTAAGCTTTCCAACTTTGAGGTTAACGTTTTTATAATTTCAACTTTTTGTGTTTGGGCCTTTTTGTCACTCTTATTTCACCCTCCAAATTTACGGACATTTCCTTTTGACTTTCCTTCAGCTCAGTCATTTCTTGTAGCTGTTTAAAACGGTCAACATCTATCATCCGATCTTCTCTCCTTCTTTCCACTAGTTCTTCATATTTTTCGTCTCTCTCTTTTCTGATTTCAGCTATCGCTTCGGATATTTCTTTTCCTAGATTTACTTTAAAATATTCAAACATTTTCTTACTCATTTCTCGTTCCCTTTCTCTTTCTGCTTTCTGTTCAGCATCTCTTTCACCCAAGGTTTCAATCAAACGTGCGAACTTTTGGTCACTCATTTCTCGTTCTCTTTCTCTCTCTGCTTTCTGTTCCACATTTCGTTCACCCAACTTTTCGATCAAACGTGCAAACTTTTGGTCATTTTCTTCCTTGTCCTTTAATCTTTGCTCTTTTTCTTCTTCCTTTTCTTTTAATCTTTGCTCTTTTTCAGCTTCTTTTTCCTTCTTAAAATCAGTCATAAAGGAGATCATCATTTCCCTCCAACTATAATCTGTTGGGGTTGGCGTAACTTGTTTTTCCACGCACTGTCTACATTTAACGTCTACCTCCGCTGCTACGACAGATCCTGGGGTTTTATGTGAGCAACTTTCAAGGTTTCCTCCTTCTTTTCTTCATTCGTACAGCAAACGAGCCTCTCCTTTTGCTGCCTGGTCAAAGGTCTCTGGGAACCTATCATCTTTGCTTCTTCTGTTTCTGGAACAGGCTTCTTCTTCTTCTGCTGGGCCTCGAGGATCCACATGTTGTTGATTCGATGGTCCTGTCCACGGTCACCAAAAATCACTGACACGCACTTTCTGCCTTTAGGGCTTTAATGTAGTCTGGTTATAACACTTTTATCGGACTTCTCAAAGGCTTCTAAGGTTAGTAGGACCAAGCCCTTGCGAGGTCTGTGGTGTAGGATTTATTTTTAATTATCACCTATGTAGGTTTGAAATGAAAGATCATTAAGACCTTTTTACTCGATGATTTATTTAAACTTCTGATGTTATACAAACACTTTTTCAAACAGACAATTCACCCGGCACAACTTGTAGGCCTAAACCTATTAGTTGTACCAAAGTTTATAAAACTGGTCTTTTGATGATGCAGGAGAACGCCTTATTCAGAGTTGGGTTTGTGGAATATCTGCCAAATGGAGTACAAGTACACCAGCCAATCCGAAGATTGAAGCAAGATATTACCCAACGTCCCTTGAACCATCAGCCTTTCGGCAACCAGGAGAATGTCCCGTAGACTTACAAAAGTCTAGCTCTTTTATATCACAATTTTGTTTACAATTTACCAAGGTTACTACATAGTTGTTTTATATTTGCATAGTGTCAACATTTTTTCTGATTTAAGTTAAACAATTCATTTCCTATTGTAACATTAACAATAACACATTTTTAAAGAAAAGATTCCAACATAGATTAATACAATACAGATTGAATAGTTCTGTGCTTGAAAAAGTATGGAATGGGAGATGGATTTTGTAAAGGAAATACAGGTTGTTCTGCAATTATCTTGCAAATTGAAGTATTTACAGGTCCCCCCAGAAGAAAATATAATTAAATATAAGTGAACGTTACTTAATTTTGTTTTATAACTTTTTCTCCCTTTTTTTTATATTTTCATTTTTCTTTCACTTCTTCTTCTTCATGATGTGAGGCGATTGGACTTCATTCTTCATCTGCACTTAGCTTCTGGAGAAAACAGGAAATGGTTTTACATCTTGTTCAACACACTCCTTCCTTAAAACTTCTTGACGTCCATTAGCCAGGTCTTCCATCCATTTAGGTCTTCTTCTAGATTCTCCTCTTTTGTAATGGGAGATGGATTTTGTAAAGGAAATACAGGTTGTTCTGCAATTATCTTACAAATTGAAGTATTTACAAGTCCCTGTTTGTCAGAAAATAAAGGGCAGTGTAGTTTCTCCTCATTTTGTTGATTCAGCAACCCTGGAGCGAAAACCTTCTTTCTTATATCTTCCTCGGCGGCGGACCTATTGTCTGAATGTGATTCCCTTTCAGCCATCGATAGTTTAACACATGAAGTCTTACCATTAATTGCTTCAAAACTATCTTCTTGGTCATCTGGAATCAAACTTTCTTCAACGACTTGTCCCTTCACCGTTAAATATAATTTATTGGCACCTGCATCCAAATTGATTCTATATCTCTTGAAGAAGGGATATCCAAATAACAAATCTGGCTCTAAATTATTCACTACGTAGAGTTGATCTTCAAAAGTGTGTCCTGCAATTTCAAAAAGAATGGTTCGGCATCCTACAATACGGGACCTCTCATGTCCAATAAAATCCTTTAACCTTATTCCTGGACATCTTTGCAGTTTCAAGCCTGGTAATCTCTCTCGGAGCTTTACCAAACATTATATTTCATGACAGTGCACTCGCTTCCTGTATCCAAAGTACATCTTATTTTTAATCCTAAAACTTATATTAGAATCTCTGGCTTCTTGCTGCATTTCCCAGTTACTTCGAAAACATTAAACAATTTCTCTTCTTCTGAATTCGGATAAGAATTTAGATCTAGATATGAAACATCTAAATTTTCATTAGTAATTAGTTTGTCTTCTTCGCTCTCACAAACATCAAGTTTGTGTCACGTTGTAGAAGGGAGAGCTTCATCTACAACGACCTCTGGTTTAAATTTGCTCGACTGGTAGAGGGAATTTCCCATACAGGTGCTCTAGGGTTCAAAGCACAGTCTTCTGGACTTTCGTCAGTCTGTATTCCGCATTATTTCTTGCGAGACTGGTTCCAGTTTCTTTGATTCTGGTTCTTATTCCGGAATGTCCTTCTATCGGCATCCTTCCTTTGGAACCTTAGATTTCCATTAAACCTTTGGTTGATCGGTGTGTACCTCTTATCTTCTTCTCCTCCATTCCTCCGGGATAGCTCTAGATTCCTTATTCGAGGTTGAGGATTTCTTCGTTCATCAGTTCTTTGGTGATCAGCTTTCCATCCTTCCATTTGTTCAGACGCTTCGAACTTTCCCAGGAAATTCGTGAGTTTGTCTATGTTGGCGGGATCTCGAGTTAGTACCCGTTGTCGCACTCGTGAAGGTAATTGGTTAATGATTAAGTTCAGCACTTCTGATTGGTTGATGGTTTCCATCAGATTGCAGTATGCAGCAATATTCCTCCAATGATAACCATCACCTTTGCTATAATGTTTATTCCTCGGGGCATTCATTTCCCTCTGTTTTGTTTCAGGTGATGCGTATTGCTTTCTAAATGCAGAGCGGAAATGTTCAAATGTTTTCCATCTCTTTTCGTTTGCCATAAACCAAGCCTTGGCTTTACCCACCATTAACGAAGGGGGGACTTTTAGTCGATACATCATGGGCATTTTCATTAAATCCATATAAGTATTTATCTCTTCCAGTTCCCTCTCAGCGGATACTGGATTTATTTCTCCATTAAACTTGGTGAGGGAATTGACGTCAGACATTCGGAGAATCCGATTGGATGAATGGTTTAAGTAGGAATTATCTTCTACCATTTCTTCCGTAGCGTAGTCTCTAGTTCGTCTCATTCTGCCACTCCTTCAACGTTACTTTCTTTGGCATGGTTCAGAATGTTCGGGAGATTCGGAACTGGAAGAATGCAAGGAGCAAGAGGTTCTTACACATATCTTCTTTGGCAGAGTTTCCATCTCTTCATTCCTATTCTCCTTGCCTAGTTGTAAGCTTTCCAACTTTGAGGTTAACGTTTTTATAATTTCATCTTGTTGTGTTTGGGCCTTTTTTGTCACTCTTATTTCACCCTCCAAATTTACGGACATTTCCTTTTGACGTTCCTTCAGCTCAGTCATTTCTTGATTCAAGCCTTCTTGTAGCTGTTTAAAACGGTCATCATCTATCTGCCGATCTTCTCTCCTTCTTTCCACTAGTTCTTCATATTTTTTGTCTCTCTCTTTTCTGATTTCAGCTATCGCTTCGGATATTTCTTTTCCTAGATTTACTTTAAAATCTTCAAACATTTTCTTACTCATTTCTCGTTCCCTTTCTCTTTCTGCTTTCTGTTCAGCATCTCTTTCACCCAAGGTTTCAATCAAACGTGCGAACTTTTGGTCACTCATTTCTCGTTCTCTTTCTCTCTCTGCTTTCTGTTCCACATTTTGTTCACCCAACTTTTCGATCAAACGTGCAAACTTTTGGTCATTTTCTTCCTTGTCCTTTAATCTTTGCGCTTTTTCTTCTTCCTTTTCTTTTAATCTTTGCTCTTTTTCAGCTTCTTTTTCTTTCTTAAAATCAGTCATAAAGGAGATCATCATTTCCCTCCAACTCTAATCTGTTGGGGTTGGCGTAACTTGTTTTTCCACGCACTGTCTACATTTAACGTCTACCTCCGCTGCTACGACAGATCCTGGGGTTTTATGTGCGCAACTTTCACGAATGTATCTGTTGCAGCCGGAGCATGGTAATAAGGTTTCTTACTTCTTTTCTTCATTCGTACAGCAAACGAGCCTCTCTTTTGCTGCCTGGTCAAAGGTCTCTGGGAACCTATTATCTTTGCTTCTTCTGTTTCTGGAACAGGCTTCTTCTTCTTCTGCTGGGCCACGAGGATCCACATGTGATTGATTCGATGGTCCTGTCCTCGGTCACCAAAAATCAATGACACGCATCTTCTGCCTTTAGGGCTTTAGGTTAGTCTGGTTATAACCCTTTTATCGGACTTCTCAAAGGCTTCTAAGGTTAGTAGGACCAAGCCCTTGCGAGGTCTGTGGTGTAGGATTTATTTTTAATTTTCACCTATGTAGGTTTGAAATGAAAGATCATTAAGACCTTTTTACTCGAAGATTTACTTAAACTTCTGATGTTATACAAACACTTTTTCAAACAGACAATTCACCCGGCACAACTTGTAGGCCTAAACCTATTAGTTGTACCAAAGTTTATAAAACTGGTCTTTTTGATGATGCAGGAGAACGTCTTATTCAGAGTTGGGTTTGTGGAATATGTGCCAAATGGAGTACAAGTACACCAGCCAATCCGAAGATTGAAGCAAGGTATTACCCAACGTCCCTTGAACTATCAGCCTTTCGGCAACCAGGAGAATGTCCCGTAGACTTACAAAAGTCTAGCTCTTTTATATCACAATTTTGTTTACAATTTACCAAGGTTACTACATAGTTGTTTTATATTTGCATAGTTTCAACATTTTTTCTGATTTAAGTTAAACAATTCATTTCCTATTGTAACATTAACAATAACACATTTTTAAAGAAAAGATTCCAACATAGATTAATACAATACAGATTGAATAGTTCTGTGCTTGAAAAATTATGGAATGGGAGATGGATTTTGTAAAGGAAATACAGGTTTTTCTGCAATGATCTTGCAAATTGAAGTATTTACAGGTCCCCCCAGAAGAAAATATAATTAAATATAAGTGAACGTTACTTAATTTTGTTTTATAACTTTTTCTTTCTTTTTTTTGTATATTTTCATTTTTCTTTCACTTCTTCTTCTTCATGATGTGAGGCGATTGGACTTCGTTCTTCATCTGCACTTAGCTTCTGGAGAAAACAGGAAATGGTTTTACATCTTGTTCAACACACTCCTTCCTTAAAACTTCTTGACGTCCATTAGCCAGGTCTTCCATCCATTTAGGTCTTCTTCTAGATTCTCCTCTTTTGGAATGGGAGATGGATTTTGTAAAGGAAATACAGGTTGTTCTGCAATTATCTTGCAAATTGAAATATTTACAAGTCCCTGTTTGTCAGAAAATAAAGGGCAGTGTAGTTTCTCCTCATCTTCTTGATTCAGCAACCCTGGAGCGAAAACCTTCTTTCTCATATCTTCCTCGGCGGCGGACCTATTGTCTGAATGTGATTCCCTTTCAGCCATCGATAGTTTAACACATGAAGTCTTACCATTAATTGCTTCAAAACTATCTTCTTGGTCATCTGGAATCAAACTTTCTTCAACGACTTGTCCCTTCACCGTTAAATATAATTTATTGGCACCTGCATCCAAATTGATTCTATATCTCTTGAAGAAGGGATATCCAAATAACAAATCTGGCTCTAAATTCTTCACTACGTAGACTTGATCTTCAAAAGTGTGTCCTGCAATTTCAAAAAGAATGGTTCGGCATCCTACAATACGGGACCTCTCATGTCCAACAAAATTCTTTAACCTTATTCCTGGACATCTTTTCAGTTTCAAGCCTGGTAATCTCTCTCGGAGCTTTACCAAACATTATAATTCATGACAGTGCACTCGCTTCCTGTTTGAAAAGTACATCTTATTTTTAATCCTAAAACTTATATTAGAATCTCTGGCTTCTTGCTGCATTTCCCAGTTACTTCGAAAACATTAAACAATTTCTCTTCTTCTGAATTCGGATAAGAATTTAGATCTAGATATGAAACATCTAAATTTTCATTAGTAATTAGTTTGTCTTCTTCGCTCTCACAAACATCAAGTTTGTGTCACGTTGTAGAAGGGAGAGCTTCATCTACAACGACCTCTGGTTTAAATTTGCTCGACTGGTAGAGGGAATTTCCCATACAGGTGCTCTAGGGTTCAAAGCACAGTCTTCTGGACTTTCGTCAGTCTGTATTCCGCATTATTTCTTGCGAGACTGGTTCCAGTTTCTTTGATTCTGGTTCGTATTCCGGAATGTCCTTCTATCGGCATCCTTCCTTTGGAACCTTAGATTTCCATTAAACCTTTGGTTGATCGGTGTGGACCTCTTATCTTCTTCTCCTCCATTCCTCCGGGATAGCTCTAGATTCCTTATTCGAGGTTGAGGATTTCTTCGTTCATCAGTTCTTTGGTGATCAGCTTTCCATCCTTCCATTTGTTCAGACGCTTCGAACTTTCCCAGGAAATTCGTGAGTTGGTCTATGTTGGCGGGATCTCGAGTTAGTACCCGTTGTCGCACTCGTGAAGGTAATTGGTTAATGATTAAGTTCAGCACTTCTGATTGGTTGATGGTTTCCATCAGATTGCAGTATGCAACAATATTCCTCCAATGATAACACTCACCTTTGCTATAATGTTTATTCCTCGGGGCATTCATTTCCCTCTGTTTTGTTTCAGGTGATGCGTATTGCTTTCTAAATGCAGAGCGGAAATGTTCAAATGTTTTTCCATCTCTTTTCATTTGCCATAAACCAAGCCTTGGCATTACCCACCATTAACGAAGGGGGGACTTTTAGTCGATACATCATGGGCATTTTCATTAAATCCATATAAGTATTTATCTCTTCCAGTTCCCTCTCAGCGGATACTGGATTTATTTCTCCATTAAACTTGGTGAGGGAATTGACGTCAGACATTCGGAGAATCTGATTGGATGAATGGCTTAAGTAGGAATTATCTTCTACCATTTCTTCCGTAGCGTAGTCTCTAGTTCGTCTCATTCTGCCACTCCTTCAACGTTACTTTCTTTGGCATGGTTCAGAATGTTCGGGAGATTCGGAACTGGAAGAATGCGAGGAGCAAGAGGTTCTTACACATATCTTCTTTGGCAGAGTTTCCATCTCTTCATTCCTATTCTCCTTGCCTAGTTGTAAGCTTTCCAACTTTGAGGTTAACGTTTTTATAATTTCATCTTGTTGTGTTTGGGCCTTTTTTGTCACTCTTATTTCACCCTCCAAATTTACGGACATTTCCTTTTGACGTTCCTTCAGCTCAGTCATTTCTTGGTTCAAGCCTTCTTGTAGCTGTTTAAAACGGTCATCATCTATCATCCGATCTTCTCTCCTTCTTTCCACTAGTTCTTCATATTTTTCGTCTCTCTCTTTTCTGATTTCAGCTATCGCTTCGGATATTTCTTTTCCTAGATTTACTTTAAAATATTCAAACATTTTCTTACTCATTTCTCGTTCCCTTTCTCTTTCTGCTTTCTGTTCAGCATCTCTTTCACCCAAGGTTTCAATCAAACGTGCGAACTTTTGGTCACTCATTTCTCGTTCTCTTTCTCTCTCTGCTTTCTGTTCCACATTTTGTTCACCCAACTTTTCGATCAAACGTGCAAACTTTTGGTCATTTTCTTCCTTGTCCTTTAATCTTTGCGCTTTTTCTTCTTCCTTTTCTTTTAATCTTTGCTCTTTTTCAGCTTCTTTTTCTTTCTTAAAATCAGTCATAAAGGAGATCATCATTTCCCTCCAACTCTAATCTGTTGGGGTTGGCGTAACTTGTTTTTCAACGCACTGTCTACATTTAACGTCTACCTCCGCTGCTACGACAGATCCTGGGGTTTTATGTGCGCAACTTTCATGAATGTATCTGTTGCAGCCGGAGCATGGTAATAAGGTTTCTTACTTCTTTTCTTCATTCGTACAGCAAACGAGCCTCTCTTTTGCTGCCTGGTCAAAGGTCTCTGGGAACCTATTATCTTTGCTTCTTCTGTTTCTGGAACAGGCTTCTTCTTCTTCTGCTGGGCCACGAGGATCCACATGTGATTGATTCGATGGTCCTGTCCTCGGTCACCAAAAATCAATGACACGCATCTTCTGCCTTTAGGGCTTTAGGTTAGTCTGGTTATAACCCTTTTATCGGACTTCTCAAAGGCTTCTAAGGTTAGTAGGACCAAGCCCTTGCGAGGTCTGTGGTGTAGGATTTATTTTTAATTTTCACCTATGTAGGTTTGAAATGAAAGATCATTAAGACCTTTTTACTCGAAGATTTACTTAAACTTCTGATGTTATACAAACACTTTTTCAAACAGACAATTCACCCGGCACAACTTGTAGGCCTAAACCTATTAGTTGTACCAAAGTTTATAAAACTGGTCTTTTTGATGATGCAGGAGAACGTCTTATTCAGAGTTGGATTTGTGGAATATGTGCCAAATGGAGTACAAGTACACCAGCCAATCCGAAGATTGAAGCAAGGTATTACCCAACGTCCCTTGAACCATCAGCCTTTCGGCAACCAGGAGAATGTCCCGTAGACTTACAAAAGTCTAGCTCTTTTATATCACAATTTTGTTTACAATTTACCAAGGTTACTACATAGTTGTTTTATATTTGCATAGTTTCAACATTTTTTCTGATTTAAGTTAAACAATTCATTTCCTATTGTAACATTAACAATAACACATTTTTAAAGAAAAGATTCCAACATAGATTAATACAATACAGATTGAATAGTTCTGTGCTTGAAAAAGTATGGAATGGGAGATGGATTTTGTAATGGAAATACAGGTTGTTCTGCAATTATCTTGCAAATTGAAGTATTTACAAGTCCCTGTTTGTCAGAAAATAAAGGGCAGTGTAGTTTCTCCTCATCTTCTTGATTCAGCAACCCTGGAGCGAAAACCTTCTTTCTTATATCTTCCTCGGCGGCGGACCTATTGTCTGAATGTGATTCCCTTTCAGCCATCGATAGTTTAACACATGAAGTCTTACCATTAATTGCTTCAAAACTATCTTCTTGGTCATCTGGAATCAAACTTTCTTCAACGACTTGTCCCTTCGCCGTTAAATATAATTTATTGGCACCTGCATCCAAATTGATTCTATATCCCTTGAAGAAGGGATATCCAAATAACAAATCTGGCTCTAAATTCTTCACTACGTAGACTTGATCTTCAAAAGTGTGTCCTGTAATTTCAAAAAGAATGGTTCGGCATCCTACAATACGGGACCACTCATGTCCAACAAAATCCTTTAACCTTATTCCTGGACATCTTTGCAGTTTCAAGCCTGGTAATCTCTCTCGGAGCTTTACCAAACATTATAATTCATGACAGTGCACTCGCTTCCTGTATCCAAAGTACATCTTATTTTTAATCCTAAAACTTATATTAGAATCTCTGGCTTCTTGCTGCAATTCCCAGTTACTTCGAAAACATTAAACAATTTCTCTTCTTCTGAATTCGGATAAGAATTTAGATCTAGATATGAAACATCTAAATTTTCATTAGTAATTAGTTTGTCTTCTTCGCTCTCACAAACATCAAGTTTGTGTCACGTTGTAGAAGGGAGAGCATCATCTACAACGACCTCTGGTTCAAATTTGCTCGACTGGTAGAGGGAATTTCCCATACATATGCTCTAGGGTTCAAAGCACAGTCTTCTGGACTTTCGTCAGTCTGTATTCCGCATTATTTCTTGCGAGACTGGTTCCAGTTTCTTTGATTCTGGTTCTTATTCCGGAATGTCCTTCTATCGGCATCCTTTCTTTGGAACCTTAGATTTCCATTAAACCTTTGGTTGATCGGTGTGGACCTCTTATCTTCTTCTCCTCCATTCCTCCGGGATAGCTCTAGATTCCTTATTCGAGGTTGAGGATTTCTTTGTTCATCAGTTCTTTGGTGATCAGCTTTCCATCCTTCCATTTGTTCAGACGCTTCGAACTTTCCCAGGAAATTCGTGAGTTGGTCTATGTTGGCGGGATCTCGAGTTAGTACCAGTTGTCGCACTCGTGAAGGTAATTGGCCAATGATTAAGTTCAGCACTTCTGATTGGTTGATGGTTTCCATCAGATTGCAGTATGCAGCAATATTCCTCCAATGATAACCCTCACCTTTGCTATAATATTTATTCCTCAGGGCATTCATTACCCTCTGTTCTTCTTCAGGTGATGCGTATTGCTTTCTAAATGCAGAGCGGAAATGTTCAAAAGTTTTCCATCTTTTTTCGTTTGCCATAAACCAAGCCTTGGCTTTACCCACCATTAACGAAGGGAGGGCTTGTAGTCGATACATCATGGGCATTTTCATTAAATCCATATAAGTATTTATCTCTTCCAGTTCCCTCTCAGCGGATGCTGAATTTATTTCTCCATTAAACTTGGTGAGGGAATTGAAGTCAGACATTCGGAGAATCCGATTGGATGAATGGTTTAAGTAGGAATTATCTTCTACCATTTCTTCCGTAGCGTAGTCTCTAGTTCGTCTCATTCTGCCACTCCTTCTTCGTTTCTTTCTTTGGCATGGTTCAGAATGTTCGGGAGATTCGGAACTGGAAGAATGCAAGGAGCAAGAGGTTCTTACACATATCTTCTTTGGCAGAGTTTCCATCTCTTCATTCCTATTCTCCTTGCGTAGTTGTAAGGTTTCCAACTTTGAGGTTAACGTTTTCATAATTTCAACTTGTTGTGTTTGGGCCTTTTTTGTCACTCTTATTTCACCCTCCAAATTTACGGACATTTCCTTTTGACTTTCCTTCAGCTCAGTCATTTCATGGTTCAAGCCTTCTTGTAGCTGTTTAAAACGGTCATCATCTATCTGCCGATCTTCTCTCCTTCTTTCCACTAGTTCTTCATATTTTTCGTCTCTCTTTTTTCTGATTTCAGCTATCGCTTCGGATATTTCTTTTCCTAGATTTACTTTAAAATATTCAAACATTTTCTTACTCATTTCTCGTTCCCTTTCTCTTTCTGCTTTCTGTTCAGCATCTCTTTCACCCAAGGTTTCAATCAAACGTGCGAAATTTTGGTCACTCATTTCTCGTTCTCTTTCTCTCTCTGCTTTCTGTTCCACATTTCGTTCACCCAACTTTTCGATCAAATGTGCAAATTTTGGTCATTTTCTTCCTTGTCCTTTAATCTTTGCTCTTTTTCTTCTTTCTTTTCTTTTAATCTTTGCTCTTTTTCAGCTTCTTTTTCTTTCTTAAAATCAGTCATAAAGGAGATCATCATTTCCCTCCAACTCTAATCTGTTGGGGTTGGCGTAACTTGTTTTTCCACGCACTGTCTACAATTAACGTCTACCTCCGCTGCTACGACAGATCCTGGGGTTTTATGTGCGCAACTTTCAAGGTTTCCTCCTTCTTTTCTTCATTCGTACAGCAAACGAGCCTCTCCTTTTGCTGCCTGGTCAAAGGTCTCTGGGAACCTATTATCTTTGCTTCTTCTGTTTCTGGAACAGGCTTCTTCTTCTTCTGCTGGGCCACGAGGATCCACATGTGATTGATTCGATGGTCCTGTCCACGGTCACCAAAAATCAATGACACGCATCTTCTGCCTTTAGAGCTTTAGGTTAGTCTGGTTATAACCCTTTTATCGGACTTCTCAAAGGCTTCTAAGGTTAGTAGGACCAAGCCCTTGCGAGGTCTGTGGTGTAGGATTTATTTTTAATTATCACCTATGTAGGTTTGAAATGAAAGATCATTAAGACCTTTTTACTCGAAGATTTATTTAAACTTCTGATGTTATACAAACACTTTTTCAAACAGACAATTCACCCGGCACAACTTGTAGGCCTAAACCTATTAGTTGTACCAAAGTTTATAAAACTGGTCTTTTTGATGATGCAGGAGAACGCCTTCTTCAGAGTTGGGTTTGTGGAATATCTGCCAAATGGAGTACAAGTACACCAGCCAATCCGAAGATTGAAGCAAGGTATTACCCAACGTCCCTTGAACCATCAGCCTTTCGGCAACCAGGAGAATGTCCCGTAGACTTACAAAAGTCTAGCTCTTTTATATCACAATTTTGTTTACAATTTACCAAGGTTACTACATAGTTGTTTTATATTTGCATAGTTTCAACATTTTTTCTGATTTAAGTTAAACAATTCATTTCCTATTGTAACATTAACAATAACACATTTTTAAAGAAAAGATTCCAACATAGATTAATACAATACAGATTGAATAGTTCTGTGCTTGAAAAAGTAAGGAATGGGAGATGGATTTTGTAATGGAAATACAGGTTGTTCTGCAATTATCTTGCAAATTGAAGTATTTACAAGTCCCCCCAGAAGAAAATATGATTAAATATAAGTGAACGTTACTTAATTTTGTTTTATAACTTTTTCTCCCTTTTTTTTGTATATTTTCATTTTTCTTTCACTTCTTCTTCTTCATGATGTGAGGCGATTGGACTTCATTCTTCATCTGCACTTAGCTTCTGGAGAAAACAGGAAATGGTTTTACATCTTGTTCAACACACTCCTTCCTTAAAACTTCTTGACGTCCATTAGCCAGGTCTTCCATCCACTTAGGTCTTCTTCTAGATTCTCCTCTTTTGGAATGGGAGATGGATTTTGTAAAGGAAATACAGGTTGTTCTGCAATTATCTTGCAAATTGAAGTATTTACAAGTCCCTGTTTGTCAGAAAATAAAGGGCAGTGTAGTTTCTCCTCATCTTCTTGATTCAGCAACCCTGGAGCGAAAACCTTCTTTCTTATATCTTCCTCGGCGGCGGACCTATTGTCTGAATGTGATTCCCTTTCAGCCATCGATAGTTTAACACATGAAGTCTTACCATTAATTGCTTCAAAACTATCTTCTTGGTCATCTGGAATCAAACTTTCTTCAACGACTTGTCCCTTCGCCGTTAAATATAATTTATTGGCACCTGCATCCAAATTGATTCTATATCCCTTGAAGAAGGGATATCCAAATAACAAATCTGGCTCTAAATTCTTCACTACGTAGACTTGATCTTCAAAAGTGTGTCCTGCAATTTCAAAAAGAATGGTTCGGCATCCTACAATACGGGACCTCTCATGTCCAACAAAATCCTTTAACCTTATTACTGGACATCTTTGCAGTTTCAAGCATGGTAATCTCTCTCGGAGCTTTACCAAACATTATAATTCATGACAGTGCACTCGCTTCCTGTATCCAAAGTACATCTTTTTTTTAATCCTAAAACTTATATTAGAATCTCTGGCTTCTTGCTGCAATTCACAGTTACTTCGAAAACATTAAACAATTTCTCTTCTTCTGAATTCGGATAAGAATTTAGATCTAGATATGAAACATCTAAATTTTCATTAGTAATTAGTTTGTCTTCTTCGCTCTCACAAACATCAAGATTGTGTCACGTTGTAGAAGGGAGAGCTTCATCTACAACGACCTCTGGTTTAAATTTGCTCGACTGGTAGAGGGAATTTCCCATACAGGTGCTCTAGGGTTCAAAGCACAGTCTTCTGGACTTTCGTCAGTCTGTATTCCGCATTATTTCTTGCGGGACTGGTTCCAGTTTCTTTGATTCTGGTTTTTATTCCGGAATGTCCTTCTATCGGCATCCTTCCTTTGGAACCTTAGATTTCCATTAAACCTTTGGTTGATCGGTGTGGACCTCTTATCTTCTTCTCCTCCATTCCTCCGGGATAGCTCTAGATTCCTTATTCGAGGTTGAGGATTTCTTTGTTCATCAGTTCTTTGGTGATCAGCTTTCCATCCTTCCATTTGTTCAGACGCTTCGAACTTTCCCAGGAAATTCGTGAGTTGGTCTATGTTGGCGGGATCTCGAGTTAGTACCAGTTGTCGCACTCGTGATGGTAATTGGCCAATGATTAAGTTCAGCACTTCTGATTGGTTGATGGTTTCCATCAGATTGCAGTATGCAGCAATATTCGTCCAATGATAACCCTCACCTTTGCTATAATATTTATTCCTCGGGGCATTCATTACCCTTTGTTCTTCTTCAGGTGATGCGTATTGCTTTCTAAATGCAGAGCGGAAATGTTCAAAAGTTTTCCATCTCTTTTCGTTTGCCATAAACCAAGCCATGGCTTTACCCACCATTAACGAAGGGAGGACTTGTTGTCGATACATCATGGGCATTTTCATTAAATCCATATAAGTATTTATCTCTTCCAGTTCCCTCTCAGCGGATGCTGAATTTATTTCTCCATTAAACTTGGTGAGGGAATCGAAGTCAGACATTCGGAGAATCCGATTGGATGAATGGTTTAAGTAGGAATTATCTTCTACCATTTCTTCCGTAGCGTAGTCTCTAGTTCGTCTCATTCTGCCACTCCTTCTTCGTTTCTTTCTTTGGCAAAGTTCAGAATGTTCGGGAGATTCGGAACTGGAAGAATGCAAGGAGCAAGAGGTTCTTACACATATCTTCTTTGGCAGAGTTTCCATCTCTTCATTCCTATTCTCCTTGCCTAGTTGTAAGGTTTCCAACTTTGAGGTTAACGATTTTATAATTTCAACTTGTTGTGTTTGGGCCTTTTTTGTCACTCTTATTTCACCCTCCAAATTTACGGACATTTCCTTTTGACTTTCCTTCAGCTCAGTCATTTCATGGTTCAAGCCTTCTTGTAGCTGTTTAAAACGGTCATCATCTATCTGCCGATCTTCTCTCCTTCTTTCCACTAGTTCTTCATATTTTTCGTCTCTCTTTTTTCTGATTTCAGCTATCGCATCGGATATTTCTTTTCCTAGATTTACTTTAAAATATTCAAACAATTTCTTACTCATTTCTCGTTCCCTTTCTCTTTCTGCTTTCTGTTCAGCATCTCTTTCACCCAAGGTTTCAATCAAACGTGCGAACTTTTGGTCACTCATTTCTCGTTCTCTTTCTCTCTCTGCTTTCTGTTCCACATTTCGTTCACCCAACTTTTCGATCAAACGTGCAAACTTTTGGTCATTTTCTTCCTTGTCCTTTAATCTTTGCTCTTTTTCTTCTTCCTTTTCTTTTAATCTTTGCTCTTTTTCAGCTTCTTTTTCTTTCTTAAAATCAGTCATAAAGGAGATCATCATTTCCCTCCAAATCTAATCTGTTGGGGTTGGCGTAACTTGTTTTTCCACGCACTGTCTACATTTAACGTCTACCTCCGCTGCTACGACAGATCCTGGGGTTTTATGTGCGCAACTTTCAAGGTTTCCTCCTTCTTTTCTTCATTCGTACAGCAAACGAGCCTCTCCTTTTGCTGCCTGGTCAAAGGTCTCTGGGAACCTATCATCTTTGCTTCTTCTGTTTCTGGAACAGGCTTCTTCTTCTTCTGCTGGGCCACGAGGATCCACATGTGGTTGCTTCGATGGTCCTGTCCACGGTCACCAAAAATCACTGACACGCACCTTCTGGCTTTAGGGCTTTAGGTTAGTCTGGTTATAACACTTTTATCGTACTTCTCAAAGGCTTCTAAGGTTAGTAGGACCAAGCCCTTGCGAGGTCTGTGGTGTAGGATTTATTTTTAATTATCACCTATGTAGGTTTGAAATGAAAGATCATTAAGACCTTTTTACTCGAAGATTTATTTAAACTTCTGATGTTATACAAACACTTTTTCAAACAGACAATTCACTCGGCACAACTTGTAGGCCTAAACCTATTAGTTGTACCAAAGTTTATAAAACTGGTCTTTTTTATGATGCAGGAGAACGCCTTATTCAGAGTTGGGTTTGTGGAATATCTGCCAAATGGAGTACAAGTACACCAGCCAATCCGAAGATTGAAGCAAGATATTACCCAACGTCCCTTGAACCATCAGCCTTTCGGCAACCAGGAGAATGTCCCGTAGACTTACAAAAGTCTAGCTCTTTTATATCACAATTTTGTTAACAATTTACCAAGGTTACTACATAGTTGTTTTATATTTGCATAGTTTCAACATTTTTTCTGATTTAAGTTAATCAATTCATTTCCTATTGTAACATTAACAATAACACATTTTTAAAGAAAAGATTCCAACATAGATTAATACAATACAGATTGAATAGTTCTGTGCTTGAAAAAGTATGGAATGGGAGATGGATTTTGTAAAGGAAATAAAGGTTGTTCTGCAATTATCTTCCAAATTGAAGTATTTACAGGTCCCCCCAGAAGAAAATATGATTAAATATAAGCGAACGTTACTTAATTTTGTTTTATAACTTTTTCTCCCTTTTCTTTGTATATTTTCATTTTTCTTTCACTTCTTCTTCTTCATGATGTGAGGCGATTGGACTTCATTCTTCATCTGCACTTAGCTTCTGGAGAAAACAGGAAATGGTTTTACATCTTGTTCAACACACTCCTTCCTTAAAACTTCTTGACGTCCATTAGCCAGGTCTTCCATCCGTTTAGGTCTTCTTCTAGATTCTCCTCTTTTGGAATGGGAGATGGATTTTGTAAAGAAATACAGGTTGTTCTGCAATTATCTTGCAAATTGAAGTATTTACAAGTCCCTGTTTGTCAGAAAATAAAGGGCAGTGTAGTTTCTCCTCATCTTCTTGATTCAGCAACCCTGGAGCGAAAACCTTCTTTCTTATATCTTCCTCGGCGGAGGACCTATTGTCTGAATGTGATTCCCTTTCAGCCATCGATAGTTTAACACATGAAGTCTTACCATTAATTGCTTCAAAACTATCTTCTTGGTCATCTGGAATCAAACTTTCTTCAACGACTTGTCCCTTTACCGTTAAATATAATTTATTGGCACCTGCATCCAAATTGATTCTATATCCCTTGAAGAAGGGATATCCAAATAACAAATCTGCCTCTAAATTCTTCACTACGTAGACTTGATCTTCAAAAGTGTGTCCTGCAATTTCAAAAAGAATGGTTCGGCATCCTACAATACGGGACCTCTCAAGTCCAACAAAATCCTTTAACCTTATTCCTGGACATCTTTGCAGTTTCAAGCATGGTAATCTCTCTCGGAGCTTTACCAAACATTATAATTCATGACAGTGCACTCGCTTCCTTTATCCAAAGTACATCTTATTTCTAATCCTAAAACTTATATTAGAATCTCTGGCTTCTTGCTGCAATTCCCAGTTACTTCGAAAACATTAAACAATTTCTCTTCTTCTGAATTCGGATAAGAATTTAGATCTAGATATAAAACATCTAAATTTTCATTAGTAATTAGTTTGTCTTCTTCGCTCTCACAAACATCAAGATTGTGTCACGTTGTAGAAGGGAGAGCTTCATCTACAACGACCTCTGGTTTAAATTTGCTCGACTGGTAGAGGGAATTTCCCATACAGGTGCTCTAGGGTTCAAAGCACAGTCTTCTGGACTTTCGTCAGTCTGTATTCCGCATTATTTCTTGCGAGACTGGTTCCAATTTCTTTGATTCTGGTTCTTATTCCGGAATGTCCTTCTATCGGCATCCTTCCTTTGGAACCTTAGATTTCCATTAAACCTTTGGTTGATCGGTGTGGACCTCTTATCTTCTTCTCCTCCATTCCTCCGGGATAGCTCTAGATTCCTTATTCGAGGTTGAGGATTTCTTCGTACATCAGTTCTTTGGTGATCAGCTTTCCATCCTTCCATTTGTTCAGACGCTTCGAACTTTTCCAGGATATTCGTGAGTTGGTTTATGTTGGCGGGATCTCGAGTTAGTACCCGTTGTCGCACTCGTGAAGGTAATTGGCCAATGATTATGTTCAGCACTTCTGATTGGTTGATGGTTTCCATCAGATTGCAGTATGCAGCAATATTCCTCCAATGATAACCCTCACCTTTGCTATAATGTTTATTCCTCGGGGCATTCATTTCCCTCTGTTTTGCTTCAGGTGATGCGTATTGCTTTCTAAATGCAGAGCGGAAATGTTCAAATGTTTTCCATCTCTTTTCGTTTGCCATAAACCAAGCCTTGGCTTTACCCACCATTAACGAAGGGAGGACTTTTAGTCGATACATCATGGGCATTTTCATTAAATCCATATAAGTATTTATCTCTTCCAGTTCCCTCTCAGCGGATACTGAATTTATTTCTCCATTAAACTTGGTGAGGGAATTGACGTCAGACATTCGGAGAATCCGATTGGATGAATGGTTTAAGTAGGAATTATCTTCTACCATTTCTTCCGTAGCGTAGTCTCTAGTTCGTCTCATTCTGCCACTCCTTCTTCGTTTCTTTCTTTGGCATGGTTCAGAATGTTCGGGAGATTCGGAACTGGAAGAATGCAAGGAGCAAGAGGTTCTTACACATATCTTCTTTGGCAGAGTTTCCATCTCTTCATTCCTATTCTCCTTGCCTAGTTGTAAGGTTTCCAACTTTGAGGTTAACGTTTTTATAATTTCAACTTGTTGTGTTTGGGCCTTTTTTGTCACTCTTATTTCACCCTCCAAATTTACGGACATTTCCTTTTGACTTTCCTTCAGCTCAGTCATTTCATGGTTCAAGCCTTCTTGTAGCTGTTTAAAACGGTCATCATCTATCTGCCGATCTTCTCTCCTTCTTTCCACTAGTTCTTCATATTTTTCGTCTCTCTTTTTTCTGATTTCAGCTATCGCTTCGGATATTTCTTTTCCTAGATTTACTTTAAAATATTCAAACAATTTCTTACTCATTTCTCGTTCCCTTTCTCTTTCTGCTTTCTGTTCAGCATCTCTTTCACCCAAGGTTTCAATCAAACGTGCGAACTTTTGGTCACTCATTTCTCGTTCTCTTTCTCTCTCTGCTTTCTGTTCCACATTTCGTTCACCCAACTTTTCGATCAAACGTGCAAACTTTTGGTCATTTTCTTCCTTGTCCTTTAATCTTTGCTCTTTTTCTTCTTCCTTTTCTTTTAATCTTTGCTCTTTTTCAGCTTCTTTTTCTTTCTTAAAATCAGTCATAAAGGAGATCATCATTTCCCTCCAAATCTAATCTGTTGGGGTTGGCGTAACTTGTTTTTCCACGCACTGTCTACATTTAACGTCTACCTCCGCTGCTACGACAGATCCTGGGGTTTTATGTGCGCAACTTTCAAGGTTTCCTCCTTCTTTTCTTCATTCGTACAGCAAACGAGCCTCTCCTTTTGCTGCCTGGTCAAAGGTCTCTGGGAACCTATCATCTTTGCTTCTTCTGTTTCTGGAACAGGCTTCTTCTTCTTCTGCTGGGCCACGAGGATCCACATGTGGTTGCTTCGATGGTCCTGTCCACGGTCACCAAAAATCACTGACACGCACCTTCTGCCTTTAGGGCTTTAGGTTAGTCTGGTTATAACACTTTTATCGTACTTCTCAAAGGCTTCTAAGGTTAGTAGGACCAAGCCCTTGCGAGGTCTGTGGTGTAGGATTTATTTTTAATTATCACCTATGTAGGTTTGAAATGAAAGATCATTAAGACCTTTTTACTCGAAGATTTATTTAAACTTCTGATGTTATACAAACACTTTTTCAAACAGACAATTCACTCGGCACAACTTGTAGGCCTAAACCTATTAGTTGTACCAAAGTTTATAAAACTGGTCTTTTTTATGATGCAGGAGAACGCCTTATTCAGAGTTGGGTTTGTGGAATATCTGCCAAATGGAGTACAAGTACACCAGCCAATCCGAAGATTGAAGCAAGATATTACCCAACGTCCCTTGAACCATCAGCCTTTCGGCAACCAGGAGAATGTCCCGTAGACTTACAAAAGTCTAGCTCTTTTATATCACAATTTTGTTAACAATTTACCAAGGTTACTACATAGTTGTTTTATATTTGCATAGTTTCAACATTTTTTCTGATTTAAGTTAAACAATTCATTTCCTATTGTAACATTAACAATAACACATTTTTAAAGAAAAGATTCCAACATAGATTAATACAATACAGATTGAATAGTTCTGTGCTTGAAAAAGTATGGAATGGGAGATGGATTTTGTAAAGGAAATAAAGGTTGTTCTGCAATTATCTTCCAAATTGAAGTATTTACAGGTCCCCCCAGAAGAAAATATAATTAAATATAAGCGAACGTTACTTAATTTTGTTTTATAACTTTTTCTCCCTTTTCTTTGTATATTTTCATTTTTCTTTCACTTCTTCTTCTTCATGATGTGAGGCGATTGGACTTCATTCTTCATCTGCACTTAGCTTCTGGAGAAAACAGGAAATGGTTTTACATCTTGTTCAACACACTCCTTCCTTAAAACTTCTTGACGTCCATTAGCCAGGTCTTCCATCCGTTTAGGTCTTCTTCTAGATTCTCCTCTTTTGGAATGGGAGATGGATTTTGTAAAGAAATACAGGTTGTTCTGCAATTATCTTGCAAATTGAAGTATTTACAAGTCCCTGTTTGTCAGAAAATAAAGGGCAGTGTAGTTTCTCCTCATCTTCTTGATTCAGCAACCCTGGAGCGAAAACCTTCTTTCTTATATCTTCCACGGCGGAGGACCTATTGTCTGAATGTGATTCCCTTTCAGCCATCGATAGTTTAACACATGAAGTCTTACCATTAATTGCTTCAAAACTATCTTCTTGGTCATCTGGAATCAAACTTTCTTCAACGACTTGTCCCTTTACCGTTAAATATAATTTATTGGCACCTGCATCCAAATTGATTCTATATCCCTTGAAGAAGGGATATCCAAATAACAAATCTGCCTCTAATCTGGCTTTAAATTCTTCACTACGTAGAGTTGATCTTCAAAAGTGTGTCCTGCAATTTAAAAAAGAATGGTTCGGCATCCTACAATACGGGACCTCTCATGTCCAACAAAATCCTTTAACCTTATTCCTGGACATCTTTGCAGTTTCAAGCATGGTAATCTCTCTCGAAGCTTTACCAAACATTATAATTCATGACAGTGCACTCGCTTCCTGTATCCAAAGTACATCTTATTTTTAATCCTAAAACTTATATTAGAATCTCTGGCTTCTTGCTGCAATTCCCAATTACTTCGAAAACATTAAACAATTTCTCTTCTTCTGAATTCGGATAAGAATTTAGATCTAGATATGAAACATCTAAATTTTCATTAGTAATTAGTTTGTCTTCTTCGCTCTCACAAACATCAAGTTTGTGTCACGTTGTAGAAGGGAGAGCATCATCTACAACGACCTCTGGTTTAAATTTGCTCGACTGGTAGAGGGAATTTCCCATACAGGTGCTCTAGGGTTCAAAGCACAGTCTTCTGGACTTTCGTCAGTCTGTATTCCGCATTATTTCTTGCGAGACTGGTTCCAGTTTCTTTGATTCTGGTTCTTATTCCGGAATGTCCTTCTATCGGCATCCTTCCTTTGGAACCTTAGATTTCCATTAAACCTTTGGTTGATCGGTGTGTACCTCTTATCTTCTTCTCCTCCATTCCTCCGGGATAGCTCTAGATTCCTTATTCGAGGTTGAGGATTTCTTCGTTCATCAGTTCTTTGGTGATCAGCTTTCCATCCTTCCATTTGTTCAGACGCTTCGAACTTTTCCAGGAAATTCGTGAGTTGGTCTATGTTGGCGGGATCTCGAGTTAGTACCCGTTGTCGCACTCGTGAAGGTAATTGGCCAATGATTAAGTTCGGCACTTCTGATTGGTTGATGGTTTCCATCAGATTGCAGTATGCAGCAATATTCCTCCAATGATAACACTCACCTTTGCTATAATGTTTATTCCTCGGGGCATTCATTTCCCTCTGTTTTGCTTCAGGTGATGCGTATTGCTTTCTAAATGCAGAGCGGAAATGTTCAAAAGTTTTCCATCTCTTTTCGTTTGCCATAAACCAAGCCTTGGCTTTACCTACCATTAACGAAGGGAGGACTTTTAGTCGATACATCATGGGCATTTTCATTAAATCCATATAAGTATTTATCTCTTCCAGTTCCCTCTCAGCGGATACTGAATTTATTTCTCCATTAAACTTGGTGAGGGAATTGACGTCAGACATTCGGAGAATCCGATTGGATGAATGGTTTAAGTAGGAATTATCTTCTACCATTTCTTCCGTAGCGTAGTCTCTAGTTCGTCTCATTCTGCCACTCCTTCTTCGTTTCTTTCTTTGGCATGGTTCAGAATGTTCGGGAGATTCGGAACTGGAAGAATGCAAGGAGCAAGAGGTTCTTACACATATCTTCTTTGGCAGAGTTTCCATCTCTTCATTCCTATTCTCCTTGCCTAGTTGTAAGGTTTCCAACTTTGAGGTTAACGTTTTTATAATTTCAACTTGTTGTATTTGGGCCTTTTTTGTCACTCTTATTTCACCCTCCAAATTTACGGACATTTCCTTTTGATTTTCCTTCAGCTCAGTCATTTCTTGGTTCAAGCCTTCTTGTAGCTGTTTAAAACGGTCATCATCTATCTGCCGATCTTCTCTCCTTCTTTCCACTAGTTCTTCATATTTTTCGTCTCTCCCTCTTTTCTGATTTCAGCTATCGCTTCGGATATTTCTTTTCCTAGATTTACTTTAAAATCTTCAAACATTTTCTTACTCATTTCTCGTTCCCTTTCTCTCTCTGCTTTCTGTTCAGCATCTCTTTCACCCAAGGTTTCAATCAAACGTGCGAACTTTTGGTCACTCATTTCTCGTTCTCTTTCTCTCTCTGCTTTCTGTTCTACATTTCGGTCACCCAACTTTTCGATCAAACGTGCAAACTTTTGGTCATTTTCTTCCTTGTCCTTTAATCTTTGCTCTTTTTTCTTCTTCCTTTTCTTTTAATCTTTGCTCTTTTTCAGGTTCTTTTTCTTTCTTAAAATCAGTCATAAAGGAGATCATCATTTCCCTCCAACTCTAATCTGTTGGGGTTGGCGTAACTTGTTTTTCCACGCACTGTCTACATTTAACGTCTACCTCCGCTGCTACGACAGATCCTGGGGTTTTATGTGCGCAACTTTCATGAATGTATCTGTTGCAGCCGGAGCATGGTAATTAGGTTTCCTCCTTCTTTTCTTCATTCGATCAGCAAATGAGCCTCTCCTTTTGCTGCCTGGTCAAAGGTCTCTGGGAACCTATCATTTTGCTTCTTCTGTTTCTGGAACAGGCTTCTTCTTCTTCTGCTGGGCCACGAGGATCCACATGTGGTTGCTTCGATGGTCCTGTCCACGGTCACCAAAAATCACTGACACGCACCTTCTGCCTTTAGGGCTTTAGGTTAGTCTGGTTATAACACTTTTATCAGACTTCTCAAAGGCTTCTTAGGTTAGTAGGACCAAGCCCTTGCGAGGTCTGTGGTGTAGGATTTATTTTCAATTATCACCTATGTAGGTTTGAAATGAAAGATCATTAAGACCTTTTTACTCGAAGATTTATTTAAACTTCTGATGTTATACAAACACTTTTTCAAACAGACAATTCACCCGGCACAACTGTAGGCCTAAACCTATTAGTTGTACCAAAGTTTATAAAACTGGTCTTTTTGATGATGCAGGAGAACGCCTTATTCAGATTTGGGTTTGTGGAATATCTGCCAAATGGAGTACAAGTACACCAGCCAATCCGAAGATTGAAGCAAGATATAACCCAACGTCCCTTGAACCATCAGCCTTTCGGCAACCAGGAGAATGTCCCGTAGACTTACAAAAGTCTAGCTCTTTTATATCACAATTTTGTTAACAATTTACCAAGGTTACTACATAGTTGTTTTATATTTGCATAGTTTCAACATTTTTTCTGATTTAAGTTAAACAATTCATTTCCTATTGTAACATTAACAATAACACATTTTTAAAGAAAAGATTCCAACATAGATTAATACAATACAGATTGAATAGTTCTGTGCTTGAAAAAGTATGGAATGGGAGATGGATTTTGTAAAGGAAATACAGGTTGTTCTGCAATTATCTTGCAAATTGAAGTATTTACAAGTCCCCCCAGAAGAAAATATAATTAAATATAAGTGAACGTTACTTAATTTTGTTTTATAACTTTTTCTCCCTTTTTTTGTATATTTTCATTTTTCTTTCACTTCTTCTTCATGATGTGAGGCGATTGGACTTCATTCTTCATCTCCACTTAGCTTCTGGAGAAAACAGGAAATGGTTTTACATCTTGTTCAACACACTCCTTCCTTAAAACTTCTTGACGTCCATTAGCCAGGTCTTCCATCCATTTAGGTCTTCTTCTAGATTCTCCTCTTTTGTAATGGGAGATGGGTTTTGTAAAGGAAATACAGGTTGTTCTGCAATTATCTTGCAAATCGAAGTATTTACAAGTCCCTGTTTGTCAGAAAATAAAGGGCAGTGTAGTTCCTCCTCATCTTCTTGATTCAGCAACCCTGGAGCGAAAACCTTCTTTTTTATATCTTCCTCGGCGGCGGACCTATTGTCTGAATGTGATTCCCTTTCAGCCATCGATAGTTTAACACATGAAGTCTTACCATTAATTGCTTCAAAACTATCTTCTTGGTCATCTGGAATCAAACTTTCTTCAACGACTTGTCCCTTCACCGTTAAATATAATTTATTGGCACCTGCATCCAAATTGATTCTATATCTCTTGAAGAAGGGATATCCAAATAACAAATCTGGCTCTAAATTCTTCACTACGTAGAGTTGATCTTCAAAAGTGTGTCCTGCAATTTCAAAAAGAATGGTTCGGCATCCTACAATACGGGACCTCTCATGTCCAACAAAATCCTTTAACCTTATTCCTGGACACCTTTGCAGTTTCAAGCATGGTAATATCTCTCGGATCTTTACCAAACATTATAATTCATGACAGTGCACTCGCTTCCTGTATCCAAAGTACATCTTATTTTTAATAATAAAACTTATATTAGAATCTCTGGCTTCTTGCTGCAATTCCCAGTTACTTCGAAAACATTAAACAATTTCTCTTCTTCTGAATTCGGATAAGAATTTAGATCTAGATATGAAACATCTAAATTTTCATTAGTAATTAGTTTGTCTTCTTCGCTCTCACAAACATCAAGTTTGTGTCACGTTGTAGAAGGGAGAGCATCATCTACAACGACCTCTGGTTTAAATTTGCTCGACTGGTAGAGTTAATTTCCCATACAGGTGCTCTAGGGTTCAAAGCCCAGTCTTCTGGACTTTCGTCAGTCTGTATTCCGCATTATTTCTTGCGAGACTGGTTCCAGTTTCTTTGATTCTGGTTCTTATTCCGGAATGTCCTTCTATCGGCATCCTTCCTTTGGAATCTTAGATTTCCATTAAACTTATCGGTTTGTACCTCTTATCTTCTTCTCTTCCATTCCTCCGGGATAGCTCTAGATTCCTTATTCGAGGTTGAGGATTTCTTCGTTCATCAGTTCTTTGGTGATCAGCTTTCCATCCTTCCATTTGTTCAGACGCTTCGAACTTTCCCAGGAGATTCGTGTGTTAGTCTATGTTGGCGGGATCTCGAGTTAGTACCCGTTGTCGCACTCGTGAAGGTAATTGGCCAATGATTAAGTTCGGCACTTCTGATTGGTTGATGGTTTCCATCAGATTGCAGTATGCAGCAATATTCCTCCAATGATAACCCTCACCTTTGCTATAATGTTTATTCCTCGGGGCATTCATTTCCCTCTGTTTTGCTTCAGGTGATGCGTATTGCTTTCTAAATGCAGAGCGGAAATGTTCAAAAGTTTTCCATCTCTTTTCGTTTGCCATAAACCAAGCCTTGGCTTTACCTACCATTAACGAAGGGAGGACTTTTAGTCGATACATCATGGGCATTTTCATTAAATCCATATAAGTATTTATCTCTTCCAGTTCCCTCTCAGCGGATACTGAATTTATTTCTCCATTAAACTTGGTGAGGGAATTGACGTCAGACATTCGGAGAATCCGATTGGATGAATGGTTTAAGTAGGAATTATCTTCTACCATTTCTTCCGTAGCGTAGTCTCTAGTTCGTCTCATTCTGCCACTCCTTCTTCGTTTCTTTCTTTGGCATGGTTCAGAATGTTCGGGAGATTCGGAACTGGAAGAATGCAAGGAGCAAGAGGTTCTTACACATATCTTCTTTGGCAGAGTTTCCATCTCTTCATTCCTATTCTCCTTGCCTAGTTGTAAGGTTTCCAACTTTGAGGTTAACGTTTTTATAATTTCAACTTGTTGTATTTGGGCCTTTTTTGTCACTCTTATTTCACCCTCCAAATTTACGGACATTTCCTTTTGATTTTCCTTCAGCTCAGTCATTTCTTGGTTCAAGCCTTCTTGTAGCTGTTTAAAACGGTCATCATCTATCTGCCGATCTTCTCTCCTTCTTTCCACTAGTTCTTCATATTTTTCGTCTCTCCCTCTTTTCTGATTTCAGCTATCGCTTCGGATATTTCTTTTCCTAGATTTACTTTAAAATCTTCAAACATTTTCTTACTCATTTCTCGTTCTCTTTCTCTCTCTGCTTTCTGTTCAGCATCTCTTTCACCCAAGGTTTCAATCAAACGTGCGAACTTTTGGTCACTCATTTCTCGTTCTCTTTCTCTCTCTGCTTTCTGTTCCACATTTCGGTCACCCAACTTTTCGATCAAACGTGCAAACTTTTGGTCATTTTCTTCCTTGTCCTTTAATCTTTGCTCTTTTTTCTTCTTCCTTTTCTTTTAATCTTTGCTCTTTTTCAGCTTCTTTTTCTTTCTTAAAATCAGTCATAAAGGAGATCATCATTTCCCTCCAACTCTAATCTGTTGGGGTTGGCGTAACTTGTTTTTCCACGCACTGTCTACATTTAACGTCTACCTCCGCTGCTACGACAGATCCTGGGGTTTTATGTGCGCAACTTTCATGAATGTATCTGTTGCAGCCGGAGCATGGTAATTAGGTTTCCTCCTTCTTTTCTTCATTCGATCAGCAAACGAGCCTCTCATTTTGCTGCCTGGTCAAAGGTCTCTGGGAACCTATCATCTTTGCTTCTTCTGTTTCTGGAACAGGCTTCTTCTTCTTCTGCTGGGCCACGAGGATCCACATGTGGTTGCTTCGATGGTCCTGTCCACGGTCACCAAAAATCACTGACACGCACCTTCTGCCTTTAGGGCTTTAGGTTAGTCTGGTTATAACACTTTTATCAGACTTCTCAAAGGCTTCTAAGGTTAGTAGGACCAAGCCCTTGCGAGGTCTGTGGTGTAGGATTTATTTTTAATTATCACCTATGTAGGTTTGAAATGAAAGATCATTAAGACCTTTTTACTCGAAGATTTATTTAAACTTCTGATGTTATACAAACACTTTTTCAAACAGACAATTCACCCGGCACAACTTGTAGGCTTAAACCTATTAGTTGTACCAAAGTTTATAAAACTGGTCTTTTTGATGATGCAGGAGAACGCCTTACTCAGAGTTGGGTTTGTGGAATATCTGCCAAATGGAGTACAAGTATACCAGCCAATCCGAAGATTGAAGCAAGATATTACCCAACGTCCCTTGAACCATCAGCCTTTCGGCAACCAGGAGAATGTCCCGTAGACTTACAAAAGTCTAGCTCTTTTATATCACAATTTTGTTAACAATTTACCAAGGTTACTACATAGTTGTTTTATATTTGCATAGTTTCAACATTTTTTCTGATTTAAGTTAAACAATTCATTTCCTATTGTAACATTAACAATAACACATTTTTAAAGAAAAGATTCCAACATAGATTAATACAATACAGATTGAATAGTTCTGTGCTTGAAAAAGTATGGAATGGGAGATGGATTTTGTAAAGGAAATACAGGTTGTTCTGCAATTATCTTGCAAATTGAAGTATTTACAAGTCCCCCCAGAAGAAAATATAATTAAATATAAGTGAACGTTACTTAATTTTGTTTTATAACTTTTTCTCCCTTTTTTTGTATATTTTCATTTTTCTTTCAATTCTTCTTCTTCATGATGTGAGGCGATTGGACTTCATTCTTCATCTGCACTTAGCTTCTGGAGAAAACATTAAATGGTTTTACATCTTGTTCAACACACTCCTTCCTTAAAACTTCTTGACGTCCATTAGCCAGGTCTTCCATCCATTTAGGTCTTCTTCTAGATTCTACTCTTTTGGAATGGGAGATGGATTTTGTAAAGGAAATACAGGTTGTTCTGCAATTATCTTGCAAATCGAAGTATTTACAAGTCCCTGTTTGTCAGAAAATAAAGGGCAGTGTAGTTTCTCCTCATCTTCTTGATTCAGCAACCCTGGAGCGAAAACCTTCTTTCTTATATCTTCCTCGGCGGCGGACCTATTGTCTGAATGTGATTCCCTTTCAGCCATCGATAGTTTAACACATGAAGTCTTACCATTAATTGCTTCAAAACTATCTTCTTGGTCATCTGGAATGAAACTTTCTTCAACGACTTGTCCCTTCACCTTTAAATATAATTTATTGGCACCTGCATCCAAATTGATTCTATATCCCTTGAAGAAGGGATATCCAAATAACAAATCTGGCTCTAAATTCTTCACTACGTAGAGTTGATCTTCAAAAGTGTGTCCTGCAATTTCAAAAAGAATGGTTCGGCATCCTACAATACGGGACCTCTCATGTCCAACAAAATCCTTTAACCTTATTCCTGGACACCTTTGCAGTTTCAAGCATGGTAATCTCTCTCGGAGCTTTACCAAACATTATAATTCATGACAGTGCACTCGCTTCCTGTATCCAAAGTACATCTTATTTTTAATCCTAAAACTTATATTAGAATCTCTGGCTTCTTGCTGCAATTCCCAGTTACTTCGAAAACATTAAACAATTTCTCTTCTTCTGAATTCGGATAAGAATTTAGATCTAGATATGAAACATCTAAATTTTCATTAGTAATTAGTTTGTCTTCTTCGCTCTCACAAACATAAAGTTTGTGTCACGTTGTAGAAGGGAAAGCATCATCTACAACGACCTCTGGTTTAAATTTGCTCGACTGGTAGAGGGAATTTCCCATACAGGTGCTCTAGGGTTCAAAGCACAGTCTTCTGGACTTTCGTCAGTCTGTATTCCGCATTATTTCTTGCGAGACTGGTTCCAGTTTCTTTGATTCTGGTTCTTATTCCGGAATGTCCTTCTATCGGCATCCTTCCTTTGGAACCTTAGATTTCCATTAAACCTTTGGTTGATCGGTGTGTACCTCTTATCTTCTTCTCCTCCATTCCTCCGGGATAGCTCTAGATTCCTTATTCGAGGTTGAGGATTTCTTCGTTCATCAGTTCTTTGGTGATCAGCTTTCCATCCTTCCATTTGTTCAGACGCTTCGAACTTTCCCAGGAAATTCGTGAGTTAGTCTATGTTGGCGGGATCTCGAGTTAGTACCCGTTGTCGCACTCGTGAAGGTAATTGGCCAATGATTAAGTTCGGCACTTCTGATTGGTTGATGGTTTCCATCAGATTGCAGTATGCAGCAATATTCCTCCAATGATAACCCTCACCTTTGCTATAATGTTTATTCCTCGGGGCATTCATTTCCCTCTGTTTTGCTTCAGGTGATGCGTATTGCTTTCTAAATGCAGAGCGGAAATGTTCAAAAGTTTTCCATCTCTTTTCGTTTGCCATAAACCAAGCCTTGGCTTTACCTACCATTAACGAAGGGAGGACTTTTAGTCGATACATCATGGGCATTTTCATTAAATCCATATAAGTATTTATCTCTTCCAGTTCCCTCTCAGCGGATACTGAATTTATTTCTCCATTAAACTTGGTGAGGGAATTGACGTCAGACATTCGGAGAATCCGATTGGATGAATGGTTTAAGTAGGAATTATCTTCTACCATTTCTTCCGTAGCGTAGTCTCTAGTTCGTCTCATTCTGCCACTCCTTCTTCGTTTCTTTCTTTGGCATGGTTCAGAATGTTCGGGAGATTCGGAACTGGAAGAATGCAAGGAGCAAGAGGTTCTTACACATATCTTCTTTGGCAGAGTTTCCATCTCTTCATTCCTATTCTCCTTGCCTAGTTGTAAGGTTTCCAACTTTGAGGTTAACGTTTTTATAATTTCAACTTGTTGTATTTGGGCCTTTTTTGTCACTCTTATTTCACCCTCCAAATTTACGGACATTTCCTTTTGATTTTCCTTCAGCTCAGTCATTTCTTGGTTCAAGCCTTCTTGTAGCTGTTTAAAACGGTCATCATCTATCTGCCGATCTTCTCTCCTTCTTTCCACTAGTTCTTCATATTTTTCGTCTCTCTCTCTTTTCTGATTTCAGCTATCGCTTCGGATATTTCTTTTCCTAGATTTACTTTAAAATCTTCAAACATTTTCTTACTCATTTCTCGTTCCCTTTCTCTCTCTGCTTTCTGTTCAGCATCTCTTTCACCCAAGGTTTCAATCAAACGTGCGAACTTTTGGTCACTCATTTCTCGTTCTCTTTCTCTCTCTGCTTTCTGTTCCACATTTCGGTCACCCAACTTTTCGATCAAACGTGCAAACTTTTGGTCATTTTCTTCCTTGTCCTTTAATCTTTGCTCCTTTTCTTCTTCCTTTTCTTTTAATCTTTGCTCTTTTTCAGCTTCTTTTTCTTTCTTAAAATCAGTCATAAAGGAGATCATCAATTCCCTCCAACTATAATCTGTTGGGGTTGGCGTAACTTGTTTTTCCACGCACTGTCTACATTTAACGTCTACCTCCGCTGCTACGACAGATCCTGGGGTTTTATGTGCGCAACTTTCATGAATGTATCTGTTGCAGCCGGAGCATGGTAATTAGGTTTCCTCCTTCTTTTCTTCATTCGTACAGCAAACGAGCCTCTCCTTTTGCTGCCTGGTCAAAGGTCTCTGGGAACCTATCATCTTTGCTTCTTCTGTTTCTGGAACAGGCTTCTTCTTCTTCTGCTGGGCCACGAGGATCCACATGTGGTTGCTTCGATGGTCCTGTCCACGGTCACCAAAAATCACTGACACGCACCTTCTGCCTTTAGGGCTTTAGGTTAGTCTGGTTATAACACTTTTATCAGACTTCTCAAAGGCTTCTAAGGTTAGTAGGACCAAGCCCTTGCGAGGTCTGTGGTGTAGGATTTATTTTTAATTATCACCTATGTAGGTTTGAAATGAAAGATCATTAAGACCTTTTTACTCGAAGATTTATTTAAACTTCTGATGTTATACAAACACTTTTTCAAACAGACAATTCACCCGGCACAACTTGTAGGCTTAAACCTATTAGTTGTACCAAAGTTTATAAAACTGGTCTTTTTGATGATGCAGGAGAACGCCTTATTCAGAGTTGGGTTTGTGGAATATCTGCCAAATGGAGTACAAGTATACCAGCCAATCCGAAGATTGAAGCAAGATATTACCCAACGTCCCTTGAACCATCAGCCTTTCGGCAACCAGGAGAATGTCCCGTAGACTTACAAAAGTCTAGCTCTTTTATATCACAATTTTGTTAACAATTTACCAAGGTTACTACATAGTTGTTTTATATTTGCATAGTTTCAACATTTTTTCTGATTTAAGTTAAACAATTCATTTCCTATTGTAACATTAACAATAACACATTTTTAAAGAAAAGATTCCAACATAGATTAATACAATACAGATTGAATAGTTCTGTGCTTGAAAAAGTATGGAATGGGAGATGGATTTTGTAAAGGAAATACAGGTTGTTCTGCAATTATCTTGCAAATTGAAGTATTTACAAGTCCCCCCAGAAGAAAATATAATTAAATATAAGTGAACGTTACTTAATTTTGTTTTATAACTTTTTCTCCCTTTTTTTGTATATTTTCATTTTTCTTTCAATTCTTCTTCTTCATGATGTGAGGCGATTGGACTTCATTCTTCATCTGCACTTAGCTTCTGGAGAAAACATTAAATGGTTTTACATCTTGTTCAACACACTCCTTCCTTAAAACTTCTTGACGTCCATTAGCCAGGTCTTCCATCCATTTAGGTCTTCTTCTAGGTTCTACTCTTTTGGAATGGGAGATGGATTTTGTAAAGGAAATACAGGTTGTTCTGCAATTATCTTGCAAATCGAAGTATTTACAAGTCCCTGTTTGTCAGAAAATAAAGGGCAGTGTAGTTTCTCCTCATCTTCTTGATTCAGCAACCCTGGAGCGAAAACCTTCTTTCTTATATCTTCCTCGGCGGCGGACCTATTGTCTGAATGTGATTCCCTTTCAGCCATCGATAGTTTAACACATGAAGTCTTACCATTAATTGCTTCAAAACTATCTTCTTGGTCATCTGGAATGAAACTTTCTTCAACGACTTGTCCCTTCACCTTTAAATATAATTTATTGGCACCTGCATCCAAATTGATTCTATATCCCTTGAAGAAGGGATATCCAAATAACAAATCTGGCTCTAAATTCTTCACTACGTAGAGTTGATCTTCAAAAGTGTGTCCTGCAATTTCAAAAAGAATGGTTCGGCATCCTACAATACGGGACCTCTCATGTCCAACAAAATCCTTTAACCTTATTCCTGGACACCTTTGCAGTTTCAAGCATGGTAATCTCTCTCGGAGCTTTACCAAACATTATAATTCATGACAGTGCACTCGCTTCCTGTATCCAAAGTACATCTTATTTTTAATCCTAAAACTTATATTAGAATCTCTGGCTTCTTGCTGCAATTCCCAGTTACTTCGAAAACATTAAACAATTTCTCTTCTTCTGAATTCGGATAAGAATTTAGATCTAGATATGAAACATCTAAATTTTCATTAGTAATTAGTTTGTCTTCTTCGCTCTCACAAACATCAAGTTTGTGTCACGTTGTAGAAGGGAGAGCATCATCTACAACGACCTCTGGTTTAAATTTGCTCGACTGGTAGAGGGAATTTCCCATACAGGTGCTCTAGGGTTCAAAGCACAGTCTTCTGGACTTTCGTCAGTCTGTATTCCGCATTATTTCTTGCGAGACTGGTTCCAGTTTCTTTGATTCTGGTTCTTATTCCGGAATGTCCTTCTATCGGCATCCTTCCTTTGGAACCTTAGATTTCCATTAAACCTTTGGTTGATCGGTGTGTACCTCTTATCTTCTTCTCCTCCATTCCTCCGGGATAGCTCTAGATTCCTTATTCGAGGTTGAGGATTTCTTCGTTCATCAGTTCTTTGGTGATCAGCTTTCCATCCTTCCATTTGTTCAGACGCTTCGAACTTTCCCAGGAAATTCGTGAGTTAGTCTATGTTGGCGGGATCTCGAGTTAGTACCCGTTGTCGCACTCGTGAAGGTAATTGGCCAATGATTAAGTTCGGCACTTCTGATTGGTTGATGGTTTCCATCAGATTGCAGTATGCAGCAATATTCCTCCAATGATAACACTCACCTTTGCTATAATGTTTATTCCTCGGGGCATTCATTTCCCTCTGTTTTGCTTCAGGTGATGCGTATTGCTTTCTAAATGCAGAGCGGAAATGTTCAAAAGTTTTCCATCTCTTTTCGTTTGCCATAAACCAAGCCTTGGCTTTACCTACCATTAACGAAGGGAGGACTTTTAGTCGATACATCATGGGCATTTTCATTAAATCCATATAAGTATTTATCTCTTCCAGTTCCCTCTCAGCGGATACTGAATTTATTTCTCCATTAAACTTGGTGAGGGAATTGACGTCAGACATTCGGAGAATCCGATTGGATGAATGGTTTAAGTAGGAATTATCTTCTACCATTTCTTCCGTAGCGTAGTCTCTAGTTCGTCTCATTCTGCCACTCCTTCTTCGTTTCTTTCTTTGGCATGGTTCAGAATGTTCGGGAGATTCGGAACTGGAAGAATGCAAGGAGCAAGAGGTTCTTACACATATCTTCTTTGGCAGAGTTTCCATCTCTTCATTCCTATTCTCCTTGCCTAGTTGTAAGGTTTCCAACTTTGAGGTTAACGTTTTTATAATTTCAACTTGTTGTGTTTGGGCCTTTTTTGTCACTCTTATTTCACCCTCCAAATTTACGGACATTTCCTTTTGACTTTCCTTCAGCTCAGTCATTTCTTGGTTCAAGCCTTCTTGTAGCTGTTTAAAACGGTCATCATCTATCTGCCGATCTTCTCTCCTTCTTTCCACTAGTTCTTCATATTTTTCGTCTCTCTCTTTTCTGATTTCAGCTATCGCTTCGGGTATTTCTTTTCCTAGATTTACTTTAAAATCTTCAAACATTTTCTTACTCATTTCTCGTTCCCTTTCTCTTTCTGCTTTCTGTTCAGCATCTCTTTCACCCAAGGTTTCAATCAAACGTGCGAACTTTTGGTCACTCATCTCTCGTTCTCTTTCTCTCTCTGCTTTCTGTTCCACATTTCGGTCACCCAACTTTTCGATCAAACGTGCAAACTTTTGGTCATTTTCTTCCTTGTCCTTTAATCTTTGCTCTCTTTCTTCTTCCTTTTCTTTTAATCTTTGCTCTTTTTCAGCTTCTTTTTCTTTCTTAAAATCAGTCATAAAGGAGATCATCAATTCCCTCCAACTATAATCTGTTGGGGTTGGCGTAACTTGTTTTTCCACGCACTGTCTACATTTAACGTCTACCTCCGCTGCTACGACAGATCCTGGGGTTTTATGTGCGCAACTTTCATGAATGTATCTGTTGCAGCCGGAGCATGGTAATTAGGTTTCCTCCTTCTTTTCTTCATTCGATCAGCAAACGAGCCTCTCCTTTTGCTGCCTGGTCAAAGGTCTCTGGGAACCTATCATCTTTGCTTCTTCTGTTTCTGGAACAGGCTTCTTCTTCTTCTGCTGGGCCACGAGGATCCACATGTGGTTGCTTCGATGGTCCTGTCCACGGTCACCAAAAATCACTGACACGCACCTTCTGCCTTTAGGGCTTTAGGTTAGTCTGGTTATAACACTTTTATCAGACTTCTCAAAGGCTTCTAAGGTTAGTAGGACCAAGCCCTTGCGAGGCCTGTGGTGTAGGATTTATTTTTAATTATCACCTATGTAGGTTTGAAATGAAAGATCATTAAGACCTTTTTACTCGAAGATTTATTTAAACTTCTGATGTTATACAAACACTTTTTCAAACAGACAATTCACCCGGCACAACTTGTAGGCCTAAACCTATTAGTTGTACCAAAGTTTATAAAACTGGTCTTTTTGATGATGCAGGAGAACGCCTTATTCAGATTTGGGTTTGTGGAATATCTGCCAAATGGAGTACAAGTACACCAGCCAATCCGAAGATTGAAGCAAGATATTACCCAACGTCCCTTGAACCATCAGCCTTTCGGCAACCAGGAGAATGTCCCGTAGACTTACAAAAGTCTAGCTCTTTTATATCACAATTTTGTTAACAATTTACCAAGGTTACTACATAGTTGTTTTATATTTGCATAGTTTCAACATTTTTTCTGATTTAAGTTAAACAATTCATTTCCTATTGTAACATTAACAATAACACATTTTTAAAGAAAAGATTCCAACATAGATTAATACAATACAGATTGAATAGTTCTGTGCTTGAAAAAGTATGGAATGGGAGATGGATTTTGTAAAGGAAATACAGGTTGTTCTGCAATTATCTTGCAAATTGAAGTATTTACAAGTCCCCCCAGAAGAAAATATAATTAAATATAAGTGAACGTTACTTAATTTTGTTTTATAACTTTTTCTCCCTTTTTTTGTATATTTTCATTTTTCTTTCACTTCTTCTTCTTCATGATGTGAGGCGATTGGACTTCATTCTTCATCTCCACTTAGGTTCTGGAGAAAACAGGAAATGGTTTTACATCTTGTTCAACACACTCCTTCCTTAAAACTTCTTGACGTCCATTAGCCAGGTCTTCCATCCATTTAGGTCTTCTTCTAGATCCTCCTCTTTTGTAATGGGAGATGGATTTTGTAAAGGAAATACAGGTTGTTCTGCAATTATCTTGCAAATCGAAGTATTTACAAGTCCCTGTTTGTCAGAAAATAAAGGGCAGTGTAGTTTCTCCTCATCTTCTTGATTCAGCAACCCTGGAGCGAAAACCTTCTTTCTTATATCTTCCTCGGCGGCGGACCTATTGTCTGAATGTGATTCCCTTTCAGCCATCGATAGTTTAACACATGAAGTCTTACCATTAATTGCTTCAAAACTATCTTCTTGGTCATCTGGAATCAAACTTTCTTCAACGACTTGTCCCTTCACCGTTAAATATAATTTATTGGCACCTGCATCCAAATTGATTCTATATCTCTTGAAGAAGGGATATCCAAATAACAAATCTGGCTCTAAATTCTTCACTACGTAGAGTTGATCTTCAAAAGTGTGTCCTGCAATTTCAAAAAGAATGGTTCGGCATCCTACAATACGGGACCTCTCATGTCCAACAAAATCCTTTAACCTTATACCTGGACACCTTTGCAGTTTCAAGCATGGTAATCTCTCTCGGAGCTTTACCAAACATTATAATTCATGACAGTGCACTCGCTTCCTTTATCCAAAGTACATCTTATTTTTAATCCTAAAACTTATATTAGAATCTCTGGCTTCTTGCTGCAATTCCCAGTTACTTCGAAAACATTAAACAATTTCTCTTCTTCTGAATTCGGATAAGAATTTAGATCTAGATATGAAACATCTAAATTTTCATTAGTAATTAGTTTGTCTTCTTCGCTCTCACAAACATCAAGTTTGTGTCACGTTGTAGAAGGGAGAGCATCATCTACAACGACCTCTGGTTTAAATTTGCTCGACTGGTAGAGGGAATTTCCCATACAGGTGCTCTAGGGTTCAAAGCACAGTCTTCTGGACTTTCGTCAGTCTGTATTCCGCATTATTTCTTGCGAGACTGGTTCCAGTTTCTTTGATTCTGGTTCTTATTCCGGAATGTCCTTCTATCGGCATCCTTCCTTTGGAACCTTAGATTTCCATTAAACCTTTGGTTGATCGGTGTGTACCTCTTATCTTCTTCTCCTCCATTCCTCCGGGATAGCTCTAGATTCCTTATTCGAGGTTGAGGATTTCTTCGTTCATCAGTTCTTTGGTGATCAGCTTTCCATCCTTCCATTTGTTCAGACGCTTCGAACTTTCCCAGGAAATTCGTGAGTTAGTCTATGTTGGCGGGATCTCGAGTTAGTACCCGTTGTCGCACTCGTGAAGGTAATTGGCCAATGATTAAGTTCGGCACTTCTGATTGGTTGATGGTTTCCATCAGATTGCAGTATGCAGCAATATTCCTCCAATGATAACCCTCACCTTTGCTATAATGTTTATTCCTCGGGGCATTCATTTCCCTCTGTTTTGCTTCAGGTGATGCGTATTGCTTTCTAAATGCAGAGCGGAAATGTTCAAAAGTTTTCCATCTCTTTTCGTTTGCCATAAACCAAGCCTTGGCTTTACCTACCATTAACGAAGGGAGGACTTTTAGTCGATACATCATGGGCATTTTCATTAAATCCATATAAGTATTTATCTCTTCCAGTTCCCTCTCAGCGGATACTGAATTTATTTCTCCATTAAACTTGGTGAGGGAATTGACGTCAGACATTCGGAGAATCCGATTGGATGAATGGTTTAAGTAGGAATTATCTTCTACCATTTCTTCCGTAGCGTAGTCTCTAGTTCGTCTCATTCTGCCACTCCTTCTTCGTTTCTTTCTTTGGCATGGTTCAGAATGTTCGGGAGATTCGGAACTGGAAGAATGCAAGGAGCAAGAGGTTTTTACACATATCTTCTTTGGCAGAGTTTCCATCTCTTCATTCCTATTCTCCTTGCCTAGTTGTAAGGTTTCCAACTTTGAGGTTAACGTTTTTATAATTTCAACTTGTTGTGTTTGGGCCTTTTTTGTCACTCTTATTTCACCCTCCAAATTTACGGACATTTCCTTTTGACTTTCCTTCAGCTCAGTCATTTCTTGGTTCAAGCCTTCTTGTAGCTGTTTAA
Source organism: Lepisma saccharinum (assembly GCF_977018435.1). Taxonomy (NCBI): domain Eukaryota; kingdom Metazoa; phylum Arthropoda; class Insecta; order Zygentoma; family Lepismatidae; genus Lepisma; species Lepisma saccharinum. The sequence goes on along the minus strand of NC_139253.1, from coordinate 62,695,280 downwards.
AACGGTCATCATCTATCTGCCGATCTTCTCTCCTTCTTTCCACTAGTTCTTCATATTTTTCGTCTCTCTCTTTTCTGATTTCAGCTATCGCTTCGGATATTTCTTTTCCTAGATTTACTTTAAAATCTTCAAACATTTTCTTACTCATTTCTCGTTCCCTTTCTCTTTCTGCTTTCTGTTCAGCATCTCTTTCACCCAAGGTTTCAATCAAACGTGCGAACTTTTGGTCACTCATTTCTCGTTCTCTCTAGCTCTCTGCTTTCTGTTCCACATTTCGGTCACCCAACTTTTCGATCAAACGTCTAAATTTTGGTCATTTTCTTCCTTGTCCTTTAATCTTTGCTCTCTTTCTTCTTTCTTTTCTTTTAATTTTTGCTCTTTTTCAGCTTCTTTTTCTTTCTTAAAATCAGTCATAAAGGAGATCATCATTTCCCTCCAACTATAATCTGTTGGGGTTGGCGTAACTTGTTTTTCCACGCACTGTCTACATTTAACGTCTACCTCCGCTGCTACGACAGATCCTGGGGTTTTATGTGCGCAACTTTCATGAATGTATCTGTTGCAGCCGGAGCATGGTAATTAGGTTTCCTCCTTCTTTTCTTCATTCGATCAGCAAACGAGCCTCTCCTTTTGCTGCCTGGTCAAAGGTCTCTGGGAACCTATCATCTTTGCTTCTTCTGTTTCTGGAACAGGCTTCTTCTTCTTCTGCTGGGCCACGAGGATCCACATGTGGTTGCTTCGATGGTCCTGTCCACGGTCACCAAAAATCACTGACACGCACCTTCTGCCTTTAGGGCTTTAGGTTAGTCTGGTTATAACACTTTTATCAGACTTCTCAAAGGCTTCTAAGGTTAGTAGGACCAAGCCCTTGCGAGGCCTGTGGTGTAGGATTTATTTTTAATTATCACCTATGTAGGTTTGAAATGAAAGATCATTAAGACCTTTTTACTCGAAGATTTATTTAAACTTCTGATGTTATACAAACACTTTTTCAAACAGACAATTCACCCGGCACAACTTGTAGGCCTAAACCTATTAGTTGTACCAAAGTTTATAAAACTGGTCTTTTTGATGATGCAGGAGAACGCCTTATTCAGATTTGGGTTTGTGGAATATCTGCCAAATGGAGTACAAGTACACCAGCCAATCCGAAGATTGAAGCAAGATATTACCCAACGTCCCTTGAACCATCAGCCTTTCGGCAACCAGGAGAATGTCCCGTAGACTTACAAAAGTCTAGCTCTTTTATATCACAATTTTGTTAACAATTTACCAAGGTTACTACATAGTTGTTTTATATTTGCATAGTTTCAACATTTTTTCTGATTTAAGTTAAACAATTCATTTCCTATTGTAACATTAACAATAACACATTTTTAAAGAAAAGATTCCAACATAGATTAATACAATACAGATTGAATAGTTCTGTGCTTGAAAAAGTATGGAATGGGAGATGGATTTTGTAAAGGAAATACAGGTTGTTCTGCAATTATCTTGCAAATTGAAGTATTTACAAGTCCCCCCAGAAGAAAATATAATTAAATATAAGTGAACGTTACTTAATTTTGTTTTATAACTTTTTCTCCCTTTTTTTGTATATTTTCATTTTTCTTTCACTTCTTCTTCTTCATGATGTGAGGCGATTGGACTTCATTCTTCATCTCCACTTAGGTTCTGGAGAAAACAGGAAATGGTTTTACATCTTGTTCAACACACTCCTTCCTTAAAACTTCTTGACGTCCATTAGCCAGGTCTTCCATCCATTTAGGTCTTCTTCTAGATCCTCCTCTTTTGTAATGGGAGATGGATTTTGTAAAGGAAATACAGGTTGTTCTGCAATTATCTTGCAAATCGAAGTATTTACAAGTCCCTGTTTGTCAGAAAATAAAGGGCAGTGTAGTTTCTCCTCATCTTCTTGATTCAGCAACCCTGGAGCGAAAACTTTCTTTCTTATATCGCGGCGGACCTATTGTCTGAATGTGATTCCCTTTCAGCCATCGATAGTTTAACACATGAAGTCTTACCATTAATTGCTTCAAAACTATCTTCTTGGTCATCTGGAATCAAACTTTCTTCAACGACTTGTCCCTTCAACGTTAAATATAATTTATTGGCACCTGCATCCAAATTGATTCTATATCTCTTGAAGAAGGGATATCCAAATAACAAATCTGGCTCTAAATTCTTCACTACGTAGAGTTGATCTTCAAAAGTGTGTCCTGCAATTTCAAAAAGAATGGTTCGGCATCCTACAATACGGGACCTCTCATGTCCAACAAAATCCTTTAACCTTATACCTGGACACCTTTGCAGTTTCAAGCATGGTAATCTCTCTCGGAGCTTTACCAAACATTATAATTCATGACAGTGCACTCGCTTCCTGTATCCAAAGTACATCTTATTTTTAATCCTAAAACTTATATTAGAATCTCTGGCTTCTTGCTGCAATTCCCAGTTACTTCGAAAACATTAAACAATTTCTCTTCTTCTGAATTCGGATAAGAATTTAGATCTAGATATGAAACATCTAAATTTTCATTAGTAATTAGTTTGTCTTCTTCGCTCTCACAAACATCAAGTTTGTGTCACGTTGTAGAAGGGAGAGCATCATCTACAACGACCTCTGGTTTAAATTTGCTCGACTGGTAGAGGGAATTTCCCATACAGGTGCTCTAGGGTTCAAAGCACAGTCTTCTGGACTTTCGTCAGTCTGTATTCCGCATTATTTCTTGCGAGACTGGTTCCAGTTTCTTTGATTCTGGTTCTTATTCCGGAATGTCCTTCTATCGGCATCCTTCCTTTGGAACCTTAGATTTCCATTAAACCTTTGGTTGATCGGTGTGTACCTCTTATCTTCTTCTCCTCCATTCCTCCGGGATAGCTCTAGATTCCTTATTCGAGGTTGAGGATTTCTTCGTTCATCAGTTCTTTGGTGATCAGCTTTCCATCCTTCCATTTGTTCAGACGCTTCGAACTTTCCCAGGAAATTCGTGAGTTAGTCTATGTTGGCGGGATCTCGAGTTAGTACCCGTTGTCGCACTCGTGAAGGTAATTGGCCAATGATTAAGTTCGGCACTTCTGATTGGTTGATGGTTTCCATCAGATTGCAGTATGCAGCAATATTCCTCCAATGATAACCCTCACCTTTGCTATAATGTTTATTCCTCGGGGCATTCATTTCCCTCTGTTTTGCTTCAGGTGATGCGTATTGCTTTCTAAATGCAGAGCGGAAATGTTCAAAAGTTTTCCATCTCTTTTCGTTTGCCATAAACCAAGCCTTGGCTTTACCTACCATTAACGAAGGGAGGACTTTTAGTCGATACATCATGGGCATTTTCATTAAATCCATATAAGTATTTATCTCTTCCAGTTCCCTCTCAGCGGATACTGAATTTATTTCTCCATTAAACTTGGTGAGGGAATTGACGTCAGACATTCGGAGAATCCGATTGGATGAATGGTTTAAGTAGGAATTATCTTCTACCATTTCTTCCGTAGCGTAGTCTCTAGTTCGTCTCATTCTGCCACTCCTTCTTCGTTTCTTTCTTTGGCATGGTTCAGAATGTTCGGGAGATTCGGAACTGGAAGAATGCAAGGAGCAAGAGGTTTTTACACATATCTTCTTTGGCAGAGTTTCCATCTCTTCATTCCTATTCTCCTTGCCTAGTTGTAAGGTTTCCAACTTTGAGGTTAACGTTTTTATAATTTCAACTTGTTGTGTTTGGGCCTTTTTTGTCACTCTTATTTCACCCTCCAAATTTACGGACATTTCCATTTGACTTTCCTTCAGCTCAGTCATTTCTTGGTTCAAGCCTTCTTGTAGCTGTTTAAAACGGTCATCATCTATCTGCCGATCTTCTCTCCTTCTTTCCACTAGTTCTTCATATTTTTCGTCTCTCTCTTTTCTGATTTCAGCTATCGCTTCGGATATTTCTTTTCCTAGATTTACTTTAAAATCTTCAAACATTTTCTTACTCATTTCTCGTTCCCTTTCTCTTTCTGCTTTCTGTTCAGCATCTCTTTCACCCAAGGTTTCAATCAAACGTGCGAACATTTGGTCACTCATTTCTCGTTCTCTCTAGCTCTCTGCTTTCTGTTCCACATTTCGGTCACCCAACTTTTCGATCAAACGTCTAAATTTTGGTCATTTTCTTCCTTGTCCTTTAATCTTTGCTCTCTTTCTTCTTTCTTTTCTTTTAATTTTTGCTCTTTTTCAGCTTCTTTTTCTTTCTTAAAATCAGTCATAAAGGAGATCATCATTTCCCTCCAACTATAATCTGTTGGGGTTGGCGTAACTTGTTTTTCCACGCACTGTCTACATTTAACGTCTACCTCCGCTGCTACGACAGATCCTGGGGTTTTATGTGCGCAACTTTCATGAATGTATCTGTTGCAGCCGGAGCATGGTAATTAGGTTTCCTCCTTCTTTTCTTCATTCGATCAGCAAACGAGCCTCTCCTTTTGCTGCCTGGTCAAAGGTCTCTGGGAACCTATCATCTTTGCTTCTTCTGTTTCTGGAACAGGCTTCTTCTTCTTCTGCTGGGCCACGAGGATCCACATGTGGTTGCTTCGATGGTCCTGTCCACGGTCACCAAAAATCACTGACACGCACCTTCTGCCTTTAGGGCTTTAGGTTAGTCTGGTTATAACACTTTTATCAGACTTCTCAAAGGCTTCTAAGGTTAGTAGGACCAAGCGCTTGCGAGGTCTGTGGTGTAGGATTTATTTTTAATTATCACCTATGTAGGTTTGAAATGAAAGATCATTAAGACCTTTTTACTCGAAGATTTATTTAAACTTCTGATGTTATACAAACACTTTTTCAAACAGACAATTCACCCGGCACAACTTGTAGGCCTAAACCTATTAGTTGTACCAAAGTTTATAAAACTGGTCTTTTTGATGATGCAGGAGAACGCCTTATTCAGATTTGGGTTTGTGGAATATCTGCCAAATGGAGTACAAGTACACCAGCCAATCCGAAGATTGAAGCAAGATATTACCCAACGTCCCTTGAACCATCAGCCTTTCGGCAACCAGGAGAATGTCCCGTAGACTTACAAAAGTCTAGCTCTTTTATATCACAATTTTGTTAACAATTTACCAAGGTTACTACATAGTTGTTTTATATTTGCATAGTTTCAACATTTTTTCTGATTTAAGTTAAACAATTCATTTCCTATTGTAACATTAACAATAACACATTTTTAAAGAAAAGATTCCAACATAGATTAATACAATACAGATTGAATAGTTCTGTGCTTGAAAAAGTATGGAATGGGAGATGGATTTTGTAAAGGAAATACAGGTTGTTCTGCAATTATCTTGCAAATTGAAGTATTTACAAGTCCCCCCAGAAGAAAATATAATTAAATATAAGTGAACGTTACTTAATTTTGTTTTATAACTTTTTCTCCCTTTTTTTGTATATTTTCATTTTTCTTTCAATTCTTCTTCTTCATGATGTGAGGCGATTGGACTTCATTCTTCATCTGCACTTAGCTTCTGGAGAAAACATTAAATGGTTTTACATCTTGTTCAACACACTCCTTCCTTAAAACTTCTTGACGTCCATTAGCCAGGTCTTCCATCCATTTAGGTCTTCTTCTAGATTCTCTCCTTTTGTAATGGGAGATGGATTTTGTAAAGGAAATACAGGTTGTTCTGCAATTATCTTGCAAATTGAAGTATTTACAAGTCCCTGTTTGTCAGAAAATAAAGGGCAGTGTAGTTTCTCCTCATCTTCTTGATTCAGCAACCCTGGAGCGAAAACATTCTTTCTTATATCTTCCTCGGCGGCGGACCTATTGTCTGAATGTGATTCCCTTTCAGCCATCGATAGTTTAACACATGAAGTCTTACCATTAATTGCTTCAAAACTATCTTCTTGGTCATCTGGAATCAAACTTTCTTCAACGACTTGTCCCTTCACCGTTAAATATAATTTATTGGCACCTGCATCCAAATTGATTCTATATCTCTTGAAGAAGGGATATCCAAATAACAAATCTGGCTCTAAATTCTTCACTACGTAGAGTTGATCTTCAAAAGTGTGTCCTGCAATTTCAAAAAGAATGGTTCGGCATCCTACAATACGGGACCTCTCATGTCCAACAAAATCCTTTAACCTTATTCCTGGACACCTTTGCAGTTTCAAGCATGGTAATCTCTCTCGGAGCTTTACCAAACATTATAATTCATGACAGTGCACTCGCTTCCTGTATCCAAAGTACATCTTACTTTTAATCCTAAAACTTATATTAGAATCTCTGGCTTCTTGCTGCAATTCCCAGTTACTTCGAAAACATTAAACAATTTCTCTTCTTCTGAATTCGGATAAGAATTTAGATCTAGATATGAAACATCTAAATTTTCATTAGTAATTAGTTTGTCTTCTTCGCTCTCACAAACATCAAGTTTGTGTCACGTTGTAGAAGGGAGAGCATCATCTACAACGACCTCTGGTTTAAATTTGCTCGACTGGTAGAGGGAATTTCCCATACAGGTGCTCTAGGGTTCAAAGCACAGTCTTCTGGACTTTCGTCAGTCTGTATTCCGCATTATTTCTTGCGAGACTGGTTCCAGTTTCTTTGATTCTGGTTCTTATTCCGGAATGTCCTTCTATCGGCATCCTTCCTTTGGAACCTTAGATTTCCATTAAACCTTTGGTTGATCGGTGTGTACCTCTTATCTTCTTCTCCTCCATTCCTCCGGGATAGCTCTAGATTCCTTATTCGAGGTTGAGGATTTCTTCGTTCATCAGTTCTTTGGTGATCAGCTTTCCATCCTTCCATTTGTTCAGACGCTTCGAACTTTCCCAGGAAATTCGTGAGTTAGTCTATGTTGGCGGGATCTCGAGTTAGTACCCGTTGTCGCACTCGTGAAGGTAATTGGCCAATGATTAAGTTCGGCACTTCTGATTGGTTGATGGTTTCCATCAGATTGCTGTATGCAGCAATATTCCTTCAATGATAACCCTCACCTTTGCTATAATGTTTATTCCTCGGAGCATTCATTTCCCTCTGTTTTGCTTCAGGTGATGCGTATTGCTTTCTAAATGCAGAGCGGAAATGTTCAAAAGTTTTCCATCTCTTTTCGTTTGCCATAAACCAAGCCTTGGCTTTACCTACCATTAACGAAGGGAGGACTTTTAGTCGATACATCATGGGCATTTTCATTAAATCCATATAAGTATTTATCTCTTCCAGTTCCCTCTCAGCGGATACTGAATTTATTTCTCCATTAAACTTGGTGAGGGAATTGACGTCAGACATTCGGAGAATCCGATTGGATGAATGGTTTAAGTAGGAATTATCTTCTATCATTTCTTCCGTAGCGTAGTCTCTAGTTCGTCTCATTCTGCCACTCCTTCTTCGTTTCTTTCTTTGGCATGGTTCAGAATGTTCGGGAGATTCGGAACTGGAAGAATGCAAGGAGCAAGAGGTTCTTACACATATCTTCTTTGGCAGAGTTTCCATCTCTTCATTCCTATTCTCCTTGCCTAGTTGTAAGGTTTCCAACTTTGAGGTTAACGTTTTTATAATTTCAACTTGTTGTGTTTGGGCCTTTTTTGTCACTCTAATTTCACCCTCCAAATTTACGGACATTTCCTTTTGACTTTCCTTCAGCTCAGTCATTTCTTGGTTCAAGCCTTCTTGTAGCTGTTTAAAACGGTCATCATCTATCTGCCGATCTTCTCTCCTTCTTTCCACTAGTTCTTCATATTTTTCGTCTCTCTCTTTTCTGATTTCAGCTATCGCTTCGGGTATTTCTTTTCCTAGATTTACTTTAAAATCTTCAAACATTTTCTTACTCATTTCTCGTTCCCTTTCTCTTTCTGCTTTCTGTTCAGCATCTCTTTCACCCAAGGTTTCAATCAAACGTGCGAACTTTTGGTCACTCATTTCTCGTTCTCTTTCTCTCTCTGCTTTCTGTTCCACATTTCGGTCACCCAACTTTTCGATCAAACGTGCAAACTTCTGGTCATTTTCTTCCTTGTCCTTTAATCTTTGCTCTTTTTCTTCTTCCTTTTCTTTTAATCTTTGCTCTTTTTCAGCTTCTTTTTCTTTCTTAAAATCAGTCATAAAGGAGATCATCAATTCCCTCCAACTATAATCTGTTGGGGTTGGCGTAACTTGTTTTTCCACGCACTGTCTACATTTAACGTCTACCTCCGCTGCTACGACAGATCCTGGGGTTTTATGTGCGCAACTTTCATGAATGTATCTGTTGCAGCCGGAGCATGGTAATTAGGTTTCCTCCTTCTTTTCTTCATTCGATCAGCAAACGAGCCTCTCCTTTTGCTGCCTGGTCAAAGGTCTCTGGGAACCTATCATCTTTGCTTCTTCTGTTTCTGGAACAGGCTTCTTCTTCTTCTGCTGGGCCACGAGGATCCACATGTGGTTGCTTCGATGGTCCTGTCCACGGTCACCAAAAATCACTGACACGCACCTTCTGCCTTTAGGGCTTTAGGTTAGTCTGGTTATAACACTTTTATCAGACTTCTCAAAGGCTTCTAAGCTTAGTAGGACCAAGAACTTGCGAGGTCTGTGGTGTAGGATTTATTTTTAATTATCACCTATGTAGGTTTGAAATGAAAGATCATTAAGACCTTTTTACTCGAAGATTTATTTAAACTTCTGATGTTATACAAACACTTTTTCAAACGGACAATTCACCCGGCACAACTTGTAGGCCTAAACCTATTAGTTGTACCAAAGTTTATAAAACTGGTCTTTTTGATGATGCAGGAGAACGCCTTATTCAGAGTTGGGTTTGTGGAATATCTGCCAAATGGAGTACAAGTACACCAGCCAATCCGAAGATTGAAGCAAGATATTACCCAACGTCCCTTGAACCATCAGCCTTTCGGCAACCAGGAGAATGTCCCGTAGACTTACAAAAGTCTAGCTCTTTTATATAACAATTTTTTTAACAATTTACCAAGGTTACTACATTTGCATAGTTTCAACATTTTTTCTGATTTAAGTTAAACAATTCATTTCCTATTGTAACATTAACAATAACACATTTTTAAAGAAAAGATTCCAACATAGATTAATACAATACAGATTGAATAGTTCTGTGCTTGAAAAAGTATGGAATGGGAGATGAATTTTGTAAAGGAAATACAGGTTGTTCTGCAATTATCTTGCAAATTGAAGTATTTACAAGTCCCCCCAGAAGAAAATATAATTAAATATAAGTGAACGTTACTTAATTTTGTTTTATAACTTTTTCTCCCTTTTTTTGTATATTTTCATTTTTCTTTCAATTCTTCTTCTTCATGATGTGAGGCGATTGGACTTCATTCTTCATCTCAACTTAGCTTCTGGAGAAAACAGGAAATGGTTTTACATCTTGTTCAACACACTCCTTCCTTAAAACTTCTTGACGTCCATTAGCCAGGTCTTCCATCCATTTAGGTCTTCTTCTAGATTCTCCTCTTTTGTAATGGGAGATGGATTTTGTAAAGGAAATACAGGTTGTTCTGCAATTATCTTGCAAATCGAAGTATTTACAAGTCCCTGTTTGTCAGAAAATAAAGGGCAGTGTAGTTTCTCCTCATCTTCTTGATTCAGCAACCCTGGAGCGAAAACCTTCTTTCTTATATCTTCCTCGGCGGCGGACCTATTGTCTGAATGTGATTCCCTTTCAGCCATCGATAGTTTAACACATGAAGTCTTACCATTAATTGCTTCAAAACTATCTTTTTGGTCATCTGGAATGAAACTTTCTTCAACGACTTGTCCCTTCGCCGTTAAATATAATTTATTGGCACCTGCATCCAAATTGATTCTATATCTCTTGAAGAAGGGATATCCAAATAACAAATCTGGCTCTAAATTCTTCACTACGTAGAGTTGATCTTCAAAAGTGTGTCCTGCAATTTCAAAAAGAATGGTTCGGCATCCTACAATACGGGACCTCTCATGTCCAACAAAATCCTTTAACCTTATACCTGGACACCTTTGCAGTTTCAAGCATGGTAATCTCTCTCGGAGCTTTACCAAACATTATAATTCATGACAGTGCACTCGCTTCCTGTATCCAAAGTACATCTTATTTTTAATCCTAAAACTTATATTAGAATCTCTGGCTTGTTGCTGCAATTCCCAGTTACTTCGAAAACATTAAACAATTTCTCTTCTTCTGAATTCGGATAAGAATTTAGATCTAGATATGAAACATCTAAATTTTCATTAGTAATTAGTTTGTCTTCTTCGCTCTCACAAACATCAAGTTTGTGTCACGTTGTAGAAGGGAGAGCATCATCTACAACGACCTCTGGTTTAAATTTGCTCGACTGGTAGAGGGAATTTCCCATACAGGTGCTCTAGGGTTCAAAGCCCAGTCTTCTGGACTTTCGTCAGTCTGTATTCCGCATTATTTCTTGCGAGACTGGTTCCAGTTTCTTTGATTCTGGTTCTTATTCCGGAATGTCCTTCTATCGGCATCCTTCCTTTGGAACCTTAGATTTCCATTAAACCTTTGGTTGATCGGTGTGTACCTCTTATCTTCTTCTCCTCCATTCCTCCGGGATAGCTCTAGATTCCTTATTCGAGGTTGAGGATTTCTTCGTTCATCAGTTCTTTGGTGATCAGCTTTCCATCCTTCCATTTGTTCAGACGCTTCGAACTTTCCCAGGAAATTCGTGAGTTAGTCTATGTTGGCGGGATCTCGAGTTAGTACTCGTTGTCGCACTCGTGAAGGTAATTGGCCAATGATTAAGTTCGGCACTTCTGATTGGTTGATGGTTTCCATCAGATTGCTGTATGCAGCAATATTCCTCCAATGATAACCCTCACCTTTGCTATAATGTTTATTCCTCGGGGCATTCATTTCCCTCTGTTTTGCTTCAGGTGATGCGTATTGCTTTCTAAATGCAGAGCGGAAATGTTCAAAAGTTTTCCATCTCTTTTCGTTTGCCATAAACCAAGCCTTGGCTTTACCTACCATTAACGAAGGGAGGACTTTTAGTCGATACATCATGGGCATTTTCATTAAATCCATATAAGTATTTATCTCTTCCAGTTCCCTCTCAGCGGATACTGAATTTATTTCTCCATTAAACTTTGTGAGGGAATTGACGTCAGACATTCGGAGAATCCGATTGGATGAATGGTTTAAGTAGGAATTATCTTCTACCATTTCTTCCGTATCGTAGTCTCTAGTTCGTCTCATTCTGCCACTCCTTCTTCGTTTCTTTCTTTGGCATGGTTCAGAATGTTCGGGAGATTCGGAACTGGAAGAATGCAAGGAGCAAGAGGTTCTTATACATATCTTCTTTGGCAGAGTTTCCATCTCTTCATTCCTATTCTCCTTGCCTAGTTGTAAGGTTTCCAACTTTGAGGTTAACGTTTTTATAATTTCAACTTGTTGTGTTTGGGCCTTTTTTGTCACTCTTATTTCACCCTCCAAATTTACGGACATTTCCTTTTGATTTTCCTTCAGCTCAGTCATTTCTTGGTTCAAGCCTTCTTGTAGCTGTTTAAAACGGTCATCATCTATCTGCCGATCTTCTCTCCTTCTTTCCACTAGTTCTTCATATTTTTCGTCTCTCTCTCTTTTCTGATTTCAGCTATCGCTTCGGATATTTCTTTTCCTAGATTTACTTTAAAATCTTCAAACATTTTCTTACTCATTTCTCGTTCCCTTTCTCTCTCTGCTTTCTGTTCAGCATCTCTTTCACCCAAGGTTTCAATCAAACTTGCGAACTTTTGGTCACTCATTTCTCGTTCTCTTTCTCTCTCTGCTTTCTGTTCCACATTTCGGTCACCCAACTTTTCGATCAAACGTGCAAACTTTTGGTCATTTTCTTCCTTGTCCTTTAATCTTTGCTCTTTTTCTTCTTCCTTTTCTTTTAATCTTTGCTCTTTTTCAGCTTCTTTTTCTTTCTTAAAATCAGTCATAAAGGAGATCATCATTTCCCTTCAACTATAATCTGTTGGGGTTTGCGTAACTTGTTTTTCCACGCACTGTCTACATTTAACGTCTACCTCCGCTGCTACGACAGATCCTGGGGTTTTATGTGCGCAACTTTCATGAATGTATCTGTTGCAGCCGGAGCATGGTAATTAGGTTTCCTCCTTCTTTTCTTCATTCGATCAGCAAACGAGCCTCTCCTTTTGCTGCCTGGTCAAAGGTCTCTGGGAACCTATCATCTTTGCTTCTTCTGTTTCTGGAACAGGCTTCTTCTTCTTCTGCTGGGCCACGAGGATCCACATGTGGTTGCTTCGATGGTCCTGTCCACGGTCACCAAAAATCACTGACACGCACCTTCTGCCTTTAGGGCTTTAGGTTAGTCTGGTTATAACACTTTTATCAGACTTCTCAAAGGCTTCTAAGCTTAGTAGGACCAAGCCCTTGCGAGGTCTGTGGTGTAGGATTTATTTTCAATTATCACCTATGTAGGTTTGAAATGAAAGATCATTAAGACCTTTTTACTCGAAGATTTATTTAAACTTCTGATGTTATACAAACACTTTTTCAAACAGACAATTCACCCGGCACAACTTGTAGGCCTAAACCTATTAGTTGTACCAAAGTTTATAAAACTGGTCTTTTTGATGATGCAGGAGAACGCCTTATTCAGATTTGGGTTTGTGGAATATCTGCCAAATGGAGTACAAGTACACCAGCCAATCCGAAGATTGAAGCAAGATATTACCCAACGTCCCTTGAACCATCAGCCTTTCGGCAACCAGTAGAATGTCCCGTAGTCTTACAAAAGTCTAGCTCTTTTATATCACAATTTTGTTAACAATTTACCAAGGTTACTACATAGTTGTTTTATATTTGCATAGTTTCAACATTTTTTCTGACTTAAGTTAAACAATTCATTTCCTATTGTAACATTAACAATAACACATTTTTAAAGAAAAGATTCCAACATAGATTAATACAATACAGATTGAATAGTTCTGTGCTTGAAAAAGTATGGAATGGGAGATGGATTTTGTAAAGGAAATACAGGTTGTTCTGCAATTATCTTGCAAATTGAAGTATTTACAAGTCCCCCCAGAAGAAAATATAATTAAATATAAGTGAACGTTACTTAATTTTGTTTTATAACTTTTTCTCCCTTTTTTTGTATATTTTCATTTTTCTTTCAATTCTTCTTCTTCATGATGTGAGGCGATTGGACTTCATTCTTCATCTGCACTTAGCTTCTGGAGAAAACATTAAATGGTTTTACATCTTGTTCAACACACTCCTTCCTTAAAACTTCTTGACGTCCATTAGCCAGGTCTTCCATCCATTTAGGTCTTCTTCTAGATTCTCCTCTTTTGTAATGGGAGATGGATTTTGTAAAGGAAATACAGGTTGTTCTGGAATTATCTTGCAAATCGAAGTATTTACAAGTCCCTGTTTGTCAGAAAATAAAGGGCAGTGTAGTTTCTCCTCATCTTCTTGATTCAGCAACCCTGGAGCGAAAACCTTCTTTCTTATATCTTCCTCGGCGGCGGACCTATTGTCTGAATGTGATTCCCTTTCAGCCATCGATAGTTTAACACATGAAGTCTTACCATTAATTGCTTCAAAACTATCTTCTTGGTCATCTGGAATCAAACTTTCTTCAACGACTTGTCCCTTCACCGTTAAATATAATATATTGGCACCTGCATCCAAATTGATTCTATATCTCTTGAAGAAGGGATATCCAAATAACAAATCTGGCTCTAAATTCTTCACTACGTAGAGTTGATCTTCAAAAGTGTGTCCTGCAATTTCAAAAAGAATGGTTCGGCATCCTACAATACGGGACCTCTCATGTCCAACAAAATCCTTTAACCTTATACCTGGACACCTTTGCAGTTTCAAGCATGGTAATCTCTCTCGGAGCTTTACCAAACATTATAATTCATGACAGTGCACTCGCTTCCTGTATCCAAAGTACATCTTATTTTTAATCCTAAAACTTATATTAGAATCTCTGGCTTCTTGCTGCAATTCCCAGTTACTTCGAAAACATTAAACAATTTCTCTTCTTCTGAATTCGGATAAGAATTTAGATCTAGATATGAAACATCTAAATTTTCATTAGTAATTAGTTTGTCTTCTTCGCTCTCACAAACATCAAGTTTGTGTCACGTTGTAGAAGGGAGAGCATCATCTACAACGACCTCTGGTTTAAATTTGCTCGACTGGTAGAGGGAATTTCCCATACAGGTGCTCTAGGGTTCAAAGCACAGTCTTCTGGACTTTCGTCAGTCTGTATTCCGCATTATTTCTTGCGAGACTGGTTCCAGTTTCTTTGATTCTGGTTCTTATTCCGGAATGTCCTTCTATCGGCATCCTTCCTTTGGAACCTTAGATTTCCATTAAACCTTTGGTTGATCGGTGTGTACCTCTTATCTTCTTCTCCTCCATTCCTCCGGGATAGCTCTAGATTCCTTATTCGAGGTTGAGGATTTCTTCGTTCATCAGTTCTTTGGTGATCAGCTTTCAATCCTTCCATTTGTTCAGACGCTTCGAACTTTCCCAGGAAATTCGTGAGTTAGTCTATGTTGGCGGGATCTCGAGTTAGTACCCGTTGTCGCACTCGTGAAGGTAATTGGCCAATGATTAAGTTCGGCACTTCTGATTGGTTGATGGTTTCCATCAGATTGCAGTATGCAGCAATATTCCTCCAATGATAACCCTCACCTTTGCTATAATGTTTATTCCTCGGGGCATTCATTTCCCTCTGTTTTGCTTCAGGTGATGCGTATTGCTTTCTAAATGCAGAGCGGAAATGTTCAAAAGTTTTCCATCTCTTTTCGTTTGCCATAAACCAAGCCTTGGCTTTACCTACCATTAACGAAGGGAGGACTTTTAGTCGATACATCATGGGCATTTTCATTAAATCCATATAAGTATTTATCTCTTCCAGTTCCCTCTCAGCGGATACTGAATTTATTTCTCCATTAAACTTGGTGAGGGAATTGACGTCAGACATTCGGAGAATCCGATTGGATGAATGGTTTAAGTAGGAATTATCTTCTACCATTTCTTCCGTAGCGTAGTCTCTAGTTCGTCTCATTCTGCCACTCCTTCTTCGTTTCTTTCTTTGGCATGGTTCAAAATGTTCGGGAGATTCGGAACTGGAAGAATGCAAGGAGCAAGAGGTTCTTACACATATCTTCTTTGGCAGAGTTTCCATCTCTTCATTCCTATTTTCCTTGCCTAGTTGTAAGGTTTCCAACTTTGAGGTTAACGTTTTTATAATTTCAACTTGTTGTATTTGGGCCTTTTTGTCACTCTTATTTCACCCTCCAAATTTACGGACATTTCCTTTTGATTTTCCTTCAGCTCAGTCATTTCTTGGTTCAAGCCTTCTTGTAGCTGTTTAAAACGGTCATCATCTATCTGCCGATCTTCTCTCCTTCTTTTCACTAGTTCTTCATATTTTTCGTCTCTCTCTCTTTTCTGATTTCAGCTATCGCTTCGGATATTTCTTTTCCTAGATTTACTTTAAAATCTTCAAACATTTTCTTACTCATTTCTCGTTCCCTTTCTCTCTCTGCTTTCTGTTCAGCATCTCTTTCACCCAAGGTTTCAATCAAACGTGCGAACTTTTGGTCACTCATTTCTCGTTCTCTTTCTCTCTCTGCTTTCTGTTCCACATTTCGGTCACCTAACTTTTCGATCAAACGTGCAAACTTTTGGTCATTTTCTTCCTTGTCCTTTAATCTTTGCTCTTTTTCTTCTTCCTTTTCTTTTAATCTTTGCTCTTTTTCAGCTTCTTTTTCTTTCTTAAAATCAGTCATAAAGGAGATCATCATTTCCCTCCAACTCTAATCTGTTGGGGTTGGCGTAACTTGTTTTTCCACGCACTGTCTACATTTAACGTCTACCTCCGCTGCTACGACAGATCCTGGGGTTTTATGTGCGCAACTTTCATGAATGTATCTGTTGCAGCCGGAGCATGGTAATTAGGTTTCCTCCTTCTTTTCTTCATTCGATCAGCAAACGAGCCTCTCCTTTTGCTGCCTGGTCAAAGGTCTCTGGGAACCTATCATCTTTGCTTCTTCTGTTTCTGGAACAGGCTTCTTATTCTTCTGCTGGGCCACGAGGATCCACATGTGGTTGCTTCGATGGTCCTGTCCACGGTCACCAAAAATCACTGACACGCACCTTCTGCCTTTAGGGCTTTAGGTTAGTCTGGTTATAACACTTTTATCAGACTTCTCAAAGGCTTCTAAGCTTAGTAGGACCAAGCCCTTGCGAGGTCTGTGGTGTAGGATTTATTTTTAATTATCACCTATGTAGGTTTGAAATGAAAGATCATTAAGACCTTTTTACTCGAAGATTTATTTAAACTTCTGATGTTATACAAACACTTTTTCAAACGGACAATTCACCCGGCACAACTTGTAGGCCTAAACCTATTAGTTGTACCAAAGTTTATAAAACTGGTCTTTTTGATGATGCAGGAGAACGCCTTATTCAGAGTTGGGTTTGTGGAATATCTGCCAAATGGAGTACAAGTACACCAGCCAATCCGAAGATTGAAGCAAGATATTACCCAACGTCCTTTGAACCATCAGCCTTTCGGCAACCAGGAGAATGTCCCGTAGACTTACAAAAGTCTAGCTCTTTTATATAACAATTTTTTTAACAATTTACCAAGGTTACTACATTTGCATAGTTTCAACATTTTTTCTGATTTAAGTTAAACAATTCATTTCCTATTGTAACATTAACAATAACACATTTTTAAAGAAAAGATTCCAACATAGATTAATACAATACAGATTGAATAGTTCTGTGCTTGAAAAAGTATGGAATGGGAGATGGATTTTGTAAAGGAAATACAGGTTGTTCTGCAATTATCTTGCAAATTGAAGTATTTACAAGTCCCCCCAGAAGAAAATATAATTAAATATAAGTGAACGTTACTTAATTTTGTTTTATAACTTTTTCTCCCTTTTTTTGTATATTTTCATTTTTCTTTCAATTCTTCTTCTTCATGATGTGAGGCGATTGGACTTCATTCTTCATCTCCACTTAGCTTCTGGAGAAAACAGGAAATGGTTTTACATCTTGTTCAACACACTCCTTCCTTAAAACTTCTTGACGTCCATTAGCCAGGTCTTCCATCCATTTAGGTCTTCTTCTAGATTCTCCTCTTTTGTAATGGGAGATGGATTTTGTAAAGGAAATACAGGTTGTTCTGCAATTATCTTGCAAATCGAAGTATTTACAAGTCCCTGTTTGTCAGAAAATAAAGGGCAGTGTAGTTTCTCCTCATCTTCTTGATTCAGCAACCCTGGAGCGAAAACCTTCTTTCTTATATCTTCCTCGGCGGCGGACCTATTGTCTGAGTGTGATTCCCTTTCAGCCATCGATAGTTTAACACATGAAGTCTTACCATTAATTGCTTCAAAACTATCTTCTTGGTCATCTGGAATGAAACTTTCTTCAACGACTTGTCCCTTCGCCGTTAAATATAATTTATTGGCACCTGCATCCAAATTGATTCTATATCTCTTGAAGAAGGGATATCCAAATAACAAATCTGGCTCTAAATTCTTCACTACGTAGAGTTGATCTTCAAAAGTGTGTCCTGCAATTTCAAAAAGAATGGTTCGGCATCCTACAATACGGGACCTCTCATGTCCAACAAAATCCTTTAACCTTATACCTGGACACCTTTGCAGTTTCAAGCATGGTAATCTCTCTCGGAGCTTTACCAAACATTATAATTCATGACAGTGCACTCGCTTCCTGTATCCAAAGTACATCTTATTTTTAATCCTAAAACTTATATTAGAATCTCTGGCTTCTTGCTGCAATTCCCAGTTACTTCGAAAACATTAAACAATTTCTCTTCTTCTGAATTCGGATAAGAATTTAGATCTAGATATGAAACATCTAAATTTTCATTAGTAATTAGTTTGTCTTCTTCGCTCTCACAAACATCAAGTTTGTGTCACGTTGTAGAAGGGAGAGCATCATCTACAACGACCTCTGGTTTAAATTTGCTCGACTGGTAGAGGGAATTTCCCATACAGGTGCTCTAGGGTTCAAAGCACAGTCTTCTGGACTTTCGTCAGTCTGTATTCCGCATTATTTCTTGCGAGACTGGTTCCAGTTTCTTTGATTCTGGTTCTTATTCCGGAATGTCCTTCTATCGGCATCCTTCCTTTGGAACCTTAGATTTCCATTAAACCTTTGGTTGATCGGTGTGTACCTCTTATCTTCTTCTCCTCCATTCCTCCGGGATAGCTCTAGATTCCTTATTCGAGGTTGAGGATTTCTTCGTTCATCAGTTCTTTGGTGATCAGCTTTCCATCCTTCCATTTGTTCAGACGCTTCGAACTTTCCCAGGAAATTCGTGAGTTAGTCTATGTTGGCGGGATCTCGAGTTAGTACCCGTTGTCGCACTCGTGAAGGTAATTGGCCAATGATTAAGTTCGGCACTTCTGATTGGTTGATGGTTTCCATCAGATTGCAGTATGCAGCAATATTCCTCCAATGATAACACTCACCTTTGCTATAATGTTTATTCCTCGGGGCATTCATTTCCCTCTGTTTTGCTTCAGGTGATGCGTATTGCTTTCTAAATGCAGAGCGGAAATGTTCAAAAGTTTTCCATCTCTTTTCGTTTGCCATAAACCAAGCCTTGGCTTTACCTACCATTAACGAAGGGAGGACTTTTAGTCGATACATCATGGGCATTTTCATTAAATCCATATAACTATTTATCTCTTCCAGTTCCCTCTCAGCGGATACTGAATTTATTTCTCCATTAAACTTTGTGAGGGAATTGACGTCAGACATTCGGAGAATCCGATTGGATGAATGGTTTAAGTAGGAATTATCTTCTACCATTTCTTCCGTAGCGTAGTCTCTAGTTCGTCTCATTCTGCCACTCCTTCTTCGTTTCTTTCTTTGGCATGGTTCAGAATGTTCGGGAGATTCGGAACTGGAAGAATGCAAGGAGCAAGATGTTCTTACACATATCTTCTTTGGCAGAGTTTCCATCTCTTCATTCCTATTCTCCTTGCCTAGTTGTAAGGTTTCCAACTTTGAGGTTAACGTTTTTATAATTTCAACTTGTTGTATTTGGGCCTTTTTTGTCACTCTTATTTCACCCTCCAAATTTACGGACATTTCCTTTTGATTTTCCTTCAGCTCAGTCATTTCTTGGTTCAAGCCTTCTTGTAGCTGTTTAAAACGGTCATCATCTATCTGCCGATCTTCTCTCCTTCTTTCCACTAGTTCTTCATATTTTTCGTCTCTCTCTCTTTTCTGATTTCAGCTATCGCTTCGGATATTTCTTTTCCTAGATTTACTTTAAAATCTTCAAACATTTTCTTACTCATTTCTCGTTCCCTTTCTCTCTCTGCTTTCTGTTCAGCATCTCTTTCACCCAAGGTTTCAATCAAACTTGCGAACTTTTGGTCACACATTTCTCGTTCTCTTTCTCTCTCTGCTTTCTGTTCCACATTTCGGTCACCCAACTTTTCGATCAAACGTGCAAACTTTTGGTCATTTTCTTCCTTGTTCTTTAATCTTTGCTCTTTTTCTTCTTCCTTTTCTTTTAATCTTTGCTCTTTTTCAGCTTCTTTTTCTTTCTTAAAATCAGTCATAAAGGAGATCATCATTTCCCTCCAACTATAATCTGTTGGATTTGGCGTAACTTGTTTTTCCACGCACTGTCTACATCTAACGTCTACCTCCGCTGCTACGACAGATCCTGGGGTTTTATGTGCGCAACTTTCATGAATGTATCTGTTGCAGCCGGAGCATGGTAATTAGGTTTCCTCCTTCTTTTCTTCATTCGATCAGCAAACGAGCCTCTCCTTTTGCTGCCTGGTCAAAGGTCTCTGGGAACCTATCATCTTTGCTTCTTCTGTTTCTGGAACAATCTTCTTCTTCTTCTGCTGGGCCACGAGGATCCACATGTGGTTGCTTCGATGGTCCTATCCACGGTCACCAAAAATCACTGACACGCACCTTCTGCCTTTAGGGCTTTAGGTTAGTCTGGTTATAACACTTTTATCAGACTTCTCAAAGGCTTCTTAGGTTAGTAGGACCAAGCCCTTGCGAGGTCTGTGGTGTAGGATTTATTTTCAATTATCACCTATGTAGGTTTGAAATGAAAGATCATTAAGACCTTTATACTCGAAGATTTATTTAAACTTCTGATGTTATACAAACACTTTTTCAAACAGACAATTCACCCGGCACAACTTGTAGGCCTAAACCTATTAGTTGTACCAAAGTTTATAAAACTGGTCTTTTTGATGATGCAGGAGAACGCCTTATTCAGATTTGGGTTTGTGGAATATCTGCCAAATGGAGTACAAGTACACCAGCCAATCCGAAGATTGAAGCAAGATATTACCCAACGTCCCTTGAACCATCAGCCTTTCGGCAACCAGGAGAATGTCCCGTAGACTTACAAAAGTCTAGCTCTTTTATATAACAATTTTTTTAACAATTTACCAAGGTTACTACATAGTTGTTTTATATTTGCATAGTTTCAACATTTTTTCTGATTTAAGTTAAACAATTCATTTCCTATTGTAACATTAACAATAACACATTTTTAAAGAAAAGATTCCAACATAGATTAATACAATACAGATTGAATAGTTCTGTGCTTGAAAAAGTATGGAATGGGAGATGGATTTTGTAAAGGAAATACAGGTTGTTCTGCAATTATCTTGCAAATTGAAGTATTTACAAGTCCCCCCAGAAGAAAATATAATTAAATATAAGTGAACGTTACTTAATTTTGTTTTATAACTTTTTCTCCCTTTTTTTGTATATTTTCATTTTTCTTTCACTTCTTCTTCTTCATGATGTGAGGCGATTGGACTTCATTCTTCATCTCCACTTAGCTTCTGGAGAAAACAGGAAATGGTTTTACATCTTGTTCAACACACTCCTTCCTTAAAACTTCTTGACGTCCATTAGCCAGGTCTTCCATCCATTTAGGTCTTCTTCTAGATCCTCCTCTTTTGTAATGGGAGATGGATTTTGTAAAGGAAATACAGGTTGTTCTGCAATTATCTTGCAAATCGAAGTATTTACAAGTCCCTGTTTGTCAGAAAATAAAGGGCAGTGTAGTTTCTCCTCATCTTCTTGATTCAGCAACCCTGGAGCGAAAACCTTCTTTCTTATATCTTCCTCGGCGGCGGACCTATTGTCTGAATGTGATTCCCTTTCAGCCATCGATAGTTTAACACATGAAGTCTTACCATTAATTGCTTCAAAACTATCTTCTTGGTCATCTGGAATCAAACTTTCTTCAACGACTTGTCCCTTCACCGTTAAATATAATTTATTGGCACCTGCATCCAAATTGATTCTATATCTCTTGAAGAAGGGATACCCAAATAACAAATCTGGCTCTAAATTCTTCACTACGTAGAGTTGATCTTCAAAAGTGTGTCCTGCAATTTCAAAAAGAATGGTTCGGCATCCTACAATACGGGACCTCTCATGTCCAACAAAATCCTTTAACCTTATACCTGGACACCTTTGCAGTTTCAAGCATGGTAATCTCTCTCGGAGCTTTACCAAACATTATAATTCATGACAGTGCACTCGCTTCCTGTATCCAAAGTACATCTTATTTTTAATCCTAAAACTTATATTAGAATCTCTGGCTTCTTGCTGCAATTCCCAGTTACTTCGAAAACATTAAACAATTTCTCTTCTTCTGAATTCGGATAAGAATTTAGATCTAGATATGAAACATCTAAATTTTCATTAGTAATTAGTTTGTCTTCTTCGCTCTCACAAACATCAAGTTTGTGTCACGTTGTAGAAGGGAGAGCATCATCTACAACGACCTCTGGTTCAAATTTGCTCGACTGGTAGAGGGAATTTCCCATACAGGTGCTCTAGGGTTCAAAGCACAGTCTTCTGGACTTTCGTCAGTCTGTATTCCGCATTATTTCTTGCGAGACTGGTTCCAGTTTCTTTGATTCTGGTTCTTATTCCGGAATGTCCTTCTATCGGCATCCTTCCTTTGGAACCTTAGATTTCCATTAAACCTTTGGTTGATCGGTGTGTACCTCTTATCTTCTTCTCCTCCATTCCTCCGGGATAGCTCTAGATTCCTTATTCGAGGTTGAGGATTTCTTCGTTCATCAGTTCTTTGGTGATCAGCTTTCCATCCTTCCATTTGTTCAGACGCTTCGAACTTTCCCAGGAAATTCGTGAGTTAGTCTATGTTGGCGGGATCTCGAGTTAGTACCCGTTGTCGCACTCGTGAAGGTAATTGGCCAATGATTAAGTTCGGCACTTCTGATTGGTTGATGGTTTCCATCAGATTGCAGTATGCAGCAATATTCCTCCAATGATAACCCTCACCTTTGCTATAATGTTTATTCCTCGGGGCATTCATTTCCCTCTGTTTTGCTTCAGGTGATGCGTATTGCTTTCTAAATGCAGAGCGGAAATGTTCAAAAGTTTTCCATCTCTTTTCGTTTGCCATAAACCAAGCCTTGGCTTTACCTACCATTAACGAAGGGAGGACTTTTAGTCGATACATCATGGGCATTTTCATTAAATCCATATAAGTATTTATCTCTTCCAGTTCCCTCTCAGCGGATACTGAATTTATTTCTCCATTAAACATGGTGAGGGAATTGACGTCAGACATTCGGAGAATCCGATTGGATGAATGGTTTAAGTAGGAATTATCTTCTACCATTTCTTCCGTAGCGTAGTCTCTAGTTCGTCTCATTCTGCCACTCCTTCTTCGTTTCTTTCTTTGGCATGGTTCAGAATGTTCGGGAGATTCGGAACTGGAAGAATGCAAGGAGCAAGAGGTTCTTACACATATCTTCTTTAGCAGAGTTTCCATCTCTTCATTCCTATTCTCCTTGCCTAGTTGTAAGGTTTCCAACTTTGAGGTTAACGTTTATATAATTTCAACTTGTTGTATTTGGGCCTTTTTTGTCACTCTTATTTCACCCTCCAAATTACGGACATTTCCTTTTGATTTTCCTTCAGCTCAGTCATTTCTTGGTTCAAGCCTTCTTGTAGCTGTTTAAAACGGTCATCATCTATCTGCCGATCTTCTCTCCTTCTTTCCACTAGTTCTTCATATTTTTCGTCTCTCTCTCTTTTCTGATTTCAGCTATCGCTTCGGATATTTCTTTTCCTAGATTTACTTTAAAATCTTCAAACATTTTCTTACTCATTTCTCGTTCCCTTTCTCTTTCTGCTTTCTGTTCAGCATCTCTTTCACCCAAGGTTTCAATCAAACGTGCGAACTTTTGGTCACTCATTTCTCGTTCTCTCTAGCTCTCTGCTTTCTGTTCCACATTTCGGTCACCCAACTTTTCGATCAAACGTCTAAATTTTGGTCATTTTCTTCCTTGTCCTTTAATCTTTGCTCTCTTTCTTCTTTCTTTTCTTTTAATTTTTGCTCTTTTTCAGCTTCTTTTTCTTTCTTAAAATCAGTCATAAAGGAGATCATCATTTTCCTCCAACTATAATCTGTTGGGGTTGGCGTAACTTGTTTTTCCACGCACTGTCTACATTTAACGTCTACCTCCGCTGCTACGACAGATCCTGGGATTTTATGTGCGCAACTTTCATGAATGTATCTGTTGCAGCCGGAGCATGGTAATTAGGTTTCCTCCTTCTTTTCTTCATTCGATCAGCAAACGAGCCTCTCCTTTTGCTGCCTGGTCAAAGGTCTCTGGGAACCTATCATCTTTGCTTCTTCTGTTTCTGGAACAGGCTTCTTCTTCTTCTGCTGGGCCACGAGGATCCACATGTGGTTGCTTCGATGGTCCTGTCCACGGTCACCAAAAATCACTGACACGCACCTTCTGCCTTTAGGGCTTTAGGTTAGTCTGGTTATAACACTTTTATCAGACTTCTCAAAGGCTTCTAAGGTTAGTAGGACCAAGCCCTTGCGAGGCCTGTGGTGTAGGATTTATTTTTAATTATCACCTATGTAGGTTTGAAATGAAAGATCATTAAGACCTTTTTACTCGAAGATTTATTTAAACTTCTGATGTTATACAAACACTTTTTCAAACAGACAATTCACCCGGCACAACTTGTAGGCCTAAACCTATTAGTTGTACCAAAGTTTATAAAACTGGTCTTTTTGATGATGCAGGAGAACGCCTTATTCAGATTTGGGTTTGTGGAATATCTGCCAAATGGAGTACAAGTACACCAGCCAATCCGAAGATTGAAGCAAGATATTACCCAACGTCCCTTGAACCATCAGCCTTTCGGCAACCAGGAGAATGTCCCGTAGACTTACAAAAGTCTAGCTCTTTTATATAACAATTTTGTTAACAATTTACCAAGGTTACTACATAGTTGTTTTATATTTGCATAGTTTCAACATTTTTTCTGATTTAAGTTAAACAATTCATTTCCTATTGTAACATTAACAATAACACATTTTTAAAGAAAAGATTCCAACATAGATTAATACAATACAGATTGAATAGTTCTGTGCTTGAAAAAGTATGGAATGGGAGATGGATTTTGTAAAGGAAATACAGGTTGTTCTGCAATTATCTTGCAAATTGAAGTATTTACAAGTCCCCCCAGAAGAAAATATAATTAAATATAAGTGAACGTTACTTAATTTTGTTTTATAACTTTTTCTCCCTTTTTTTGTATATTTTCATTTTTCTTTCACTTCTTCTTCTTCATGATGTGAGGCGATTGGACTTCATTCTTCATCTCCACTTAGGTTCTGGAGAAAACAGGAAATGGTTTTACATCTTGTTCAACACACTCCTTCCTTAAAACTTCTTGACGTCCATTAGCCAGGTCTTCCATCCATTTAGGTCTTCTTCTAGATCCTCCTCTTTTGTAATGGGAGATGGATTTTGTAAAGGAAATACAGGTTGTTCTGCAATTATCTTGCAAATCGAAGTATTTACAAGTCCCTGTTTGTCAGAAAATAAAGGGCAGTGTAGTTTCTCCTCATCTTCTTGATTCAGCAACCCTGGAGCGAAAACCTTCTTTCTTATATCTTCCTCGGCGGCGGACCTATTGTCTGAATGTGATTCCCTTTCAGCCATCGATAGTTTAACACATGAAGTCTTACCATTAATTGCTTCAAAACTATCTTCTTGGTCATCTGGAATCAAACTTTCTTCAACGACTTGTCCCTTCACCGTTAAATATAATTTATTGGCACCTGCATCCAAATTGATTCTATATCTCTTGAAGAAGGGATATCCAAATAACAAATCTGGCTCTAAATTCTTCACTACGTAGAGTTGATCTTCAAAAGTGTGTCCTGCAATTTCAAAAAGAATGGTTCGGCATCCTACAATACGGGACCTCTCACGTCCAACAAAATCCTTTAACCTTATACCTGGACACCTTTGCAGTTTCAAGCATGGTAATCTCTCTCGGAGCTTTACCAAACATTATAATTCATGACAGTGCACTCGCTTCCTTTATCCAAAGTACATCTTATTTTTAATCCTAAAACTTATATTAGAATCTCTGGCTTCTTGCTGCAATTCCCAGTTACTTCGAAAACATTAAACAATTTCTCTTCTTCTGAATTCGGATAAGAATTTAGATCTAGATATGAAACATCTAAATTTTCATTAGTAATTAGTTTGTCTTCTTCGCTCTCACAAACATCAAGTTTGTGTCACGTTGTAGAAGGGAGAGCATCATCTACAACGACCTCTGGTTTAAATTTGCTCGACTGGTAGAGGGAATTTCCCATACAGGTGCTCTAGGGTTCAAAGCACAGTCTTCTGGACTTTCGTCAGTCTGTATTCCGCATTATTTCTTGCGAGACTGGTTCCAGTTTCTTTGATTCTGGTTCTTATTCCGGAATGTCCTTCTATCGGCATCCTTCCTTTGGAACCTTAGATTTCCATTAAACCTTTGGTTGATCGGTGTGTACCTCTTATCTTCTTCTCCTCCATTCCTCCGGGATAGCTCTAGATTCCTTATTCGAGGTTGAGGATTTCTTCGTTCATCAGTTCTTTGGTGATCAGCTTTCCATCCTTCCATTTGTTCAGACGCTTCGAACTTTCCCAGGAAATTCGTGAGTTAGTCTATGTTAGCGGGATCTCGAGTTAGTACCCGTTGTCGCACTCGTGAAGGTAATTGGCCAATGATTAAGTTCGGCACTTCTGATTGGTTGATGGTTTCCATCAGATTGCAGTATGCAGCAATATTCCTCCAATGATAACCCTCACCTTTGCTATAATGTTTATTCCTCGGGGCATTCATTTCCCTCTGTTTTGCTTCAGGTGATGCGTATTGCTTTCTAAATGCAGAGCGGAAATGTTCAAAAGTTTTCCATCTCTTTTCGTTTGCCATAAACCAAGCCTTGGCTTTACCCACCATTAACGAAGGGAGGACTTTTAGTCGATACATCATGGGCATTTTCATTAAATCCATATAAGTATTTATCTCTTCCAGTTCCCTCTCAGCGGATACTGAATTTATTTCTCCATTAAACTTGGTGAGGGAATTGACGTCAGACATTCGGAGAATCCGATTGGATGAATGGTTTAAGTAGGAATTATCTTCTACCATTTCTTCCGTAGCGTAGTCTCTAGTTCGTCTCATTCTGCCACTCCTTCTTCGTTTCTTTCTTTGGCATGGTTCAAAATGTTCGGGAGATTCGGAACTGGAAGAATGCAAGGAGCAAGAGGTTCTTACACATATCTTCTTTGGCAGAGTTTCCATCTCTTCATTCCTATTCTCCTTGCCTAGTTGTAAGGTTTCCAACTTTGAGGTTAACGTTTTTATAATTTCAACTTGTTGTATTTGGGCCTTTTTTGTCACTCTTATTTCACCCTCCAAATTTACGGACATTTCCTTTTGATTTTCCTTCAGCTCAGTCATTTCTTGGTTCAAGCCTTCTTGTAGCTGTTTAAAACGGTCATCATCTATCTGCCGATCTTCTCTCCTTCTTTCCACTAGTTCTTCATATTTTTCGTCTCTCTCTCTTTTCTGATTTCAGCTATCGCTTCGGATATTTCTTTTCCTAGATTTACTTTAAAATCTTCAAACATTTTCTTACTCATTTCTCTTTCCCTTTCTCTCTCTGCTTTCTGTTCAGCATCTCTTTCACCCAAGGTTTCAATCAAACGTGCGAACTTTTGGTCACTCATTTCTCGTTCTCTTTCTCTCTCTGCTTTCTGTTCCACATTTCGGTCACCCAACTTTTCGATCAAACGTGCAAACTTTTGGTCATTTTCTTCCTTGTCCTTTAATCTTTGCTCTTTTTCTTCTTCCTTTTCTTTTAATCTTTGCTCTTTTTCAGCTTCTTCTTCTTTCTTAAAATCAGTCATAAAGGAGATCATCATTTCCCTCCAACTCTAATCTGTTGGGGTTGGCGTAACTTGTTTTTCCACGCACTGTCTACATTTAACGTCTACCTCCGCTGCTACGACAGATCCTGGGGTTTTATGTGCGCAACTTTCATGAATGTATCTGTTGCAGCCGGAGCATGGTAATTAGGTTTCCTCCTTCTTTTCTTCATTCGATCAGCAAACGAGCCTCTCCTTTTGCTGCCTGGTCAAAGGTCTCTGGGAACCTATCATCTTTGCTTCTTCTGTTTCTGGAACAGGCTTCTTCTTCTTCTGCTGGGCCACGAGGATCCACATGTGGTTGCTTCGATGGTCCTGTCCACGGTCACCAAAAATCACTGACACGCACCTTCTGCCTTTAGGGCTTTAGGTTAGTCTGGTTATAACACTTTTATCAGACTTCTCAAAGGCTTCTAAGGTTAGTAGGACCAAGCGCTTGCGAGGTCTGTGGTGTAGGATTTATTTTTAATTATCACCTATGTAGGTTTGAAATGAAAGATCATTAAGACCTTTTTACTCGAAGATTTATTTAAACTTCTGATGTTATACAAACACTTTTTCAAACAGACAATTCACCCGGCACAACTTGTAGGCCTAAACCTATTAGTTGTACCAAAGTTTATAAAACTGGTCTTTTTGATGATGCAGGAGAACGCCTTATTCAGATTTGGGTTTGTGGAATATCTGCCAAATGGAGTACAAGTACACCAGCCAATCCGAAGATTGAAGCAAGATATTACCCAACGTCCCTTGAACCATCAGCCTTTCGGCAACCAGGAGAATGTCCCGTAGACTTACAAAAGTCTAGCTCTTTTATATCACAATTTTGTTAACAATTTACCAAGGTTACTACATAGTTGTTTTATATTTGCATAGTTTCAACATTTTTTCTGATTTAAGTTAAACAATTCATTTCCTATTGTAACATTAACAATAACACATTTTTAAAGAAAAGATTCCAACATAGATTAATACAATACAGATTGAATAGTTCTGTGCTTGAAAAAGTATGGAATGGGAGATGGATTTTGTAAAGGAAATACAGGTTGTTCTGCAATTATCTTGCAAATTGAAGTATTTACAAGTCCCCCCAGAAGAAAATATAATTAAATATAAGTGAACGTTACTTAATTTTGTTTTATAACTTTTTCTCCCTTTTTTTGTATATTTTCATTTTTCTTTCAATTCTTCTTCTTCATGATGTGAGGCGATTGGACTTCATTCTTCATCTGCACTTAGCTTCTGGAGAAAACATTAAATGGTTTTACATCTTGTTCAACACACTCCTTCCTTAAAACTTCTTGACGTCCATTAGCCAGGTCTTCCATCCATTTAGGTCTTCTTCTAGATTCTCTCCTTTTGTAATGGGAGATGGATTTTGTAAAGGAAATACAGGTTGTTCTGCAATTATCTTGCAAATTGAAGTATTTACAAGTCCCTGTTTGTCAGAAAATAAAGGGCAGTGTAGTTTCTCCTCATCTTCTTGATTCAGCAACCCTGGAGCGAAAACCTTCTTTCTTATATCTTCCTCGGCGGCGGACCTATTGTCTGAATGTGATTCCCTTTCAGCCATCGATAGTTTAACACATGAAGTCTTACCATTAATTGCTTCAAAACTATCTTCTTGGTCATCTGGAATCAAACTTTCTTCAACGACTTGTCCCTTCACCGTTAAATATAATTTATTGGCACCTGCATCCAAATTGATTCTATATCTCTTGAAGAAGGGATATCCAAATAACAAATCTGGCTCTAAATTCTTCACTACGTAGAGTTGATCTTCAAAAGTGTGTCCTGCAATTTCAAAAAGAATGGTTCGGCATCCTACAATACGGGACCTCTCATGTCCAACAAAATCCTTTAACCTTATTAATGGACACCTTTGCAGTTTCAAGCATGGTAATCTCTCTCGGAGCTTTACCAAACATTATAATTCATGACAGTGCACTCGCTTCCTGTATCCAAAGTACATCTTATTTTTAATCCTAAAACTTATATTAGAATCTCTGGCTTGTTGCTGCAATTCCCAGTTACTTCGAAAACATTAAACAATTTCTCTTCTTCTGAATTCGGATAAGAATTTAGATCTAGATATGAAACATCTAAATTTTCATTAGTAATTAGTTTGTCTTCTTCGCTCTCACAAACATCAAGTTTGTGTCACGTTGTAGAAGGGAGAGCATCATCTACAACGACCTCTGGTTTAAATTTGCTCGACTGGTAGAGGGAATTTCCCATACAGGTGCTCTAGGGTTCAAAGCACAGTCTTCTGGACTTTCGTCAGTCTGTATTCCGCATTATTTCTTGCGAGACTGGTTCCAGTTTCTTTGATTCTGGTTCTTTTTCCGGAATGTCCTTCTATCGGCATCCTTCCTTTGGAACCTTAGATTTCCATTAAACCTTTGGTTGATCGGTGTGTACCTCTTATCTTCTTCTCCTCCATTCCTCCGGGATAGCTCTAGATTCCTTATTCGAGGTTGAGGATTTCTTCGTTCATCAGTTCTTTGGTGATCAGCTTTCCATCCTTCCATTTGTTCAGACGCTTCGAACTTTCCCAGGAAATTCGTGAGTTAGTCTATGTTGGCGGGATCTCGAGTTAGTACCCGTTGTCGCACTCGTGAAGGTAATTGGCCAATGATTAAGTTCGGCACTTCTGATTGGTTGATGGTTTCCATCAGATTGCTGTATGCAGCAATATTCCTTCAATGATAACCCTCACCTTTGCTATAATGTTTATTCCTCGGAGCATTCATTTCCCTCTGTTTTGCTTCAGGTGATGCGTATTGCTTTCTAAATGCAGAGCGGAAATGTTCAAAAGTTTTCCATCTCTTTTCGTTTGCCATAAACCAAGCCTTGGCTTTACCTACCATTAACGAAGGGAGGACTTTTAGTCGATACATCATGGGCATTTTCATTAAATCCATATAAGTATTTATCTCTTCCAGTTCCCTCTCAGCGGATACTGAATTTATTTCTCCATTAAACTTGGTGAGGGAATTGACGTCAGACATTCGGAGAATCCGATTGGATGAATGGTTTAAGTAGGAATTATCTTCTATCATTTCTTCCGTAGCGTAGTCTCTAGTTCGTCTCATTCTGCCACTCCTTCTTCGTTTCTTTCTTTGGCATGGTTCAGAATGTTCGGGAGATTCGGAACTGGAAGAATGCAAGGAGCAAGAGGTTCTTACACATATCTTCTTTGGCAGAGTTTCCATCTCTTCATTCCTATTCTCCTTGCCTAGTTGTAAGGTTTCCAACTTTGAGGTTAACGTTTTTATAATTTCAACTTGTTGTGTTTGGGCCTTTTTTGTCACTCTTATTTCACCCTCCAAATTTACGGACATTTCCTTTTGACTTTCCTTCAGCTCAGTCATTTCTTGGTTCAAGCCTTCTTGTAGCTGTTTAAAACGGTCATCATCTATCTGCCGATCTTCTCTCCTTCTTTCCACTAGTTCTTCATATTTTTCGTCTCTCTCTTTTCTGATTTCAGCTATCGCTTCGGGTATTTCTTTTCCTAGATTTACTTTAAAATCTTCAAACATTTTCTTACTCATTTCTCGTTCCCTTTCTCTTTCTGCTTTCTGTTCAGCATCTCTTTCACCCAAGGTTTCAATCAAACGTGCGAACTTTTGGTCACTCATTTCTCATTCTCTTTCTCTCTCTGCTTTCTGTTCCACATTTCGGTCACCCAACTTTTCGATCAAACGTGCAAACTTTTGGTCATTTTCTTCCTTGTCCTTTAATCTTTGCTCTTTTTCTTCTTCCTTTTCTTTTAATCTTTGCTCTTTTTCAGCTTCTTTTTCTTTCTTAACATCAGTCATAAAGGAGATCATCAATTCCCTCCAACTATAATCTGTTGGGGTTGGCGTAACTTGTTTTTCCACGCACTGTCTACATTTAACGTCTACCTCCGCTGCTACGACAGATCCTGGGGTTTTATGTGCGCAACTTTCATGAATGTATCTGTTGCAGCCGGAGCATGGTAATTAGGTTTCCTCCTTCTTTTCTTCATTCGTACAGCAAACGAGCCTCTCCTTTTGCTGCCTGGTCAAAGGTCTCTGGGAACCTATCATCTTTGCTTCTTCTGTTTCTGGAACAGGCTTCTTCTTCTTCTGCTGGGCCACGAGGATCCACATGTGGTTGCTTCGATGGTCCTGTCCACGGTCACCAAAAATCACTGACACGCACCTTCTGCCTTTAGGGCTTTAGGTTAGTCTGGTTATAACACATTTATCAGACTTCTCAAAGGCTTCTAAGGTTAGTAGGACCAAGAACTTGCGAGGTCTGTGGTGTAGGATTTATTTTTAATTATCACCTATGTAGGTTTGAAATGAAAGATCATTAAGACCTTTTTACTCGAAGATTTATTTAAACTTCTGATGTTATACAAACACTTTTTCAAACGGACAATTCACCCGGCACAACTTGTAGGCCTAAACCTATTAGTTGTACCAAAGTTTATAAAACTGGTCTTTTTGATGATGCAGGAGAACGCCTTATTCAGAGTTGGGTTTGTGGAATATCTGCCAAATGGAGTACAAGTACACCAGCCAATCCGAAGATTGAAGCAAGATATTACCCAACGTCCCTTGAACCATCAGCCTTTCGGCAACCAGGAGAATGTCCCGTAGACTTACAAAAGTCTAGCTCTTTTATATAACAATTTTTTTAACAATTTAACAAGGTTACTACATTTGCATAGTTTCAACATTTTTTCTGATTTAAGTTAAACAATTCATTTCCTATTGTAACATTAACAATAACACATTTTTAAAGAAAAGATTCCAACATAGATTAATACAATACAGATTGAATAGTTCTGTGCTTGAAAAAGTATGGAATGGGAGATGAATTTTGTAAAGGAAATACAGGTTGTTCTGCAATTATCTTGCAAATTGAAGTATTTACAAGTCCCCCCAGAAGAAAATATAATTAAATATAAGTGAACGTTACTTAATTTTGTTTTATAACTTTTTCTCCCTTTTTTTGTATATTTTCATTTTTCTTTCACTTCTTCTTCTTCATGATGTGAGGCGATTGGACTTCATTCTTCATCTCAACTTAGCTTCTGGAGAAAACAGGAAATGGTTTTACATCTTGTTCAACACACTCCTTCCTTAAAACTTCTTGACGTCCATTAGCCAGGTCTTCCATCCATTTAGGTCTTCTTCTAGATTCTCCTCTTTTGTAATGGGAGATGGATTTTGTAAAGGAAATACAGGTTGTTCTGCAATTATCTTGCAAATCGAAGTATTTACAAGTCCCTGTTTGTCAGAAAATAAAGGGCAGTGTAGTTTCTCCTCATCTTCTTGATTCAGCAACCCTGGAGCGAAAACCTTCTTTCTTATATCTTCCTCGGCGGCGGACCTATTGTCTGAATGTGATTCCCTTTCAGCCATCGATAGTTTAACACATGAAGTCTTACCATTAATTGCTTCAAAACTATCTTCTTGGTCTTCTGGAATCAAACTTTCTTCAACGACTTGTCCCTTCACCGTTAAATATAATTTATTGGCACCTGCATCCAAATTGATTCTATATCTCTTGAAGAAGGGATATCCAAATAACAAATCTGGCTCTAAATTCTTCACTACGTAGAGTTGATCTTCAAAAGTGTGTCCTGCAATTTCAAAAAGAATGGTTCGGCATCCTACAATACGGGACCTCTCATGTCCAACAAAATCCTTTAACCTTATACCTGGACACCTTTGCAGTTTCAAGCATGGTAATCTCTCTCGGAGCTTTACCAAACATTATAATTCATGACAGTGCACTCGCTTCCTGTATCCAAAGTACATCTTATTTTTAATCCTAAAACTTATATTAGAATCTCTGGCTTGTTGCTGCAATTCCCAGTTACTTCGAAAACATTAAACAATTTCTCTTCTTCTGAATTCGGATAAGAATTTAGATCTAGATATGAAACATCTAAATTTTCATTAGTAATTAGTTTGTCTTCTTCGCTCTCACAAACATCAAGTTTGTGTCACGTTGTAGAAGGGAGAGCATCATCTACAACGACCTCTGGTTTAAATTTGCTCGACTGGTAGAGGGAATTTCCCATACAGGTGCTCTAGGGTTCAAAGCACAGTCTTCTGGACTTTCGTCAGTCTGTATTCCGCATTATTTCTTGCGAGACTGGTTCCAGTTTCTTTGATTCTGGTTCTTATTCCGGAATGTCCTTCTATCGGCATCCTTCCTTTGGAACCTTAGATTTCCATTAAACCTTTGGTTGATCGGTGTGTACCTCTTATCTTCTTCTCCTCCATTCCTCCGGGATAGCTCTAGATTCCTTATTCGAGGTTGAGGATTTCTTCGTTCATCAGTTCTTTGGTGATCAGCTTTCCATCCTTCCATTTGTTCAGACGCTTCGAACTTTCCCAGGAAATTCGTGAGTTGGTCTATGTTGGCGGGATCTCGAGTTAGTACCCGTTGTCGCACTCGTGAAGGTAATTGGCCAATGATTAAGTTCGGCACTTCTGATTGGTTGATGGTTTCCATCAGATTGCTGTATGCAGCAATATTCCTCCAATGATAACCCTCACCTTTGCTATAATGTTTATTCCTCGGGGCATTCATTTCCCTCTGTTTTGCTTCAGGTGATGCGTATTGCTTTCTAAATGCAGAGCGGAAATGTTCAAAAGTTTTCCATCTCTTTTCGTTTGCCATAAACCAAGCCTTGGCTTTACCTACCATTAACGAAGGGAGGACTTTTAGTCGATACATCATGGGCATTTTCATTAAATCCATATAAGTATTTATCTCTTCCAGTTCCCTCTCAGCGGATACTGAATTTATTTCTCCATTAAACTTTGTGAGGGAATTGACGTCAGACATTCGGAGAATCCGATTGGATGAATGGTTTAAGTAGGAATTATCTTCTACCATTTCTTCCGTATCGTAGTCTCTAGTTCGTCTCATTCTGCCACTCCTTCTTCGTTTCTTTCTTTGGCATGGTTCAGAATGTTCGGGAGATTCGGAACTGGAAGAATGCAAGGAGCAAGAGGTTCTTATACATATCTTCTTTGGCAGAGTTTCCATCTCTTCATTCCTATTCTCCTTGCCTAGTTGTAAGGTTTCCAACTTTGAGGTTAACGTTTTTATAATTTCAACTTGTTGTGTTTGGGCCTTTTTTGTCACTCTTATTTCACCCTCCAAATTTACGGACATTTCCTTTTGATTTTCCTTCAGCTCAGTCATTTCTTGGTTCAAGCCTTCTTGTAGCTGTTTAAAACGGTCATCATCTATCTGCCGATCTTCTCTCCTTCTTTCCACTAGTTCTTCATATTTTTCGTCTCTCTCTCTTTTCTGATTTCAGCTATCGCTTCGGATATTTCTTTTCCTAGATTTACTTTAAAATCTTCAAACATTTTCTTACTCATTTCTCGTTCCCTTTCTCTCTCTGCTTTCTGTTCAGCATCTCTTTCACCCAAGGTTTCAATCAAACTTGCGAACTTTTGGTCACTCATTTCTCGTTCTCTTTCTCTCTCTGCTTTCTGTTCCACATTTCGGTCACCCAACTTTTCGATCAAACGTGCAAACTTTTGGTCATTTTCTTCCTTGTCCTTTAATCTTTGCTCTTTTTCTTCTTCCTTTTCTTTTAATCTTTGCTCTTTTTCAGCTTCTTTTTCTTTCTTAAAATCAGTCATAAAGGAGATCATCATTTCCCTTCAACTATAATCTGTTGGGGTTTGCGTAACTTGTTTTTCCACGCACTGTCTACATTTAACGTCTACCTCCGCTGCTACGACAGATCCTGGGGTTTTATGTGCGCAACTTTCATGAATGTATCTGTTGCAGCCGGAGCATGGTAATTAGGTTTCCTCCTTCTTTTCTTCATTCGATCAGCAAACGAGCCTCTCCTTTTGCTGCCTGGTCAAAGGTCTCTGGGAACCTATCATCTTTGCTTCTTCTGTTTCTGGAACAGGCTTCTTCTTCTTCTGCTGGGCCACGAGGATCCACATGTGGTTGCTTCGATGGTCCTGTCCACGGTCACCAAAAATCACTGACACGCACCTTCTGCCTTTAGGGCTTTAGGTTAGTCTGGTTATAACACTTTTATCAGACTTCTCAAAGGCTTCTAAGCTTAGTAGGACCAAGCCCTTGCGAGGTCTGTGGTGTAGGATTTACTTTCAATTATCACCTATGTAGGTTTGAAATGAAAGATCATTAAGACCTTTTTACTCGAAGATTTATTTAAACTTCTGATGTTATACAAACACTTTTTCAAACAGACAATTCACCCGGCACAACTTGTAGGCCTAAACCTATTAGTTGTACCAAAGTTTATAAAACTGGTCTTTTTGATGATGCAGGAGAACGCCTTATTCAGATTTGGGTTTGTGGAATATCTGCCAAATGGAGTACAAGTACACCAGCCAATCCGAAGATTGAAGCAAGATATTACCCAACGTCCCTTGAACCATCAGCCTTTCGGCAACCAGTAGAATGTCCCGTAGTCTTACAAAAGTCTAGCTCTTTTATATCACAATTTTGTTAACAATTTACCAAGGTTACTACATAGTTGTTTTATATTTGCATAGTTTCAACATTTTTTCTGATTTAAGTTAAACAATTCATTTCCTATTGTAACATTAACAATAACACATTTTTAAAGAAAAGATTCCAACATAGATTAATACAATACAGATTGAATAGTTCTGTGCTTGAAAAAGTATGGAATGGGAGATGGATTTTGTAAAGGAAATACAGGTTGTTCTGCAATTATCTTGCAAATTGAAGTATTTACAAGTCCCCCCAGAAGAAAATATAATTAAATATAAGTGAACGTTACTTAATTTTGTTTTATAACTTTTTCTCCCTTTTTTTGTATATTTTCATTTTTCTTTCAATTCTTCTTCTTCATGATGTGAGGCGATTGGACTTCATTCTTCATCTGCACTTAGCTTCTGGAGAAAACATTAAATGGTTTTACATCTTGTTCAACACACTCCTTCCTTAAAACTTCTTGACGTCCATTAGCCAGGTCTTCCATCCATTTAGGTCTTCTTCTAGATTCTCCTCTTTTGTAATGGGAGATGGATTTTGTAAAGGAAATACAGGTTGTTCTGCAATTATCTTGCAAATCGAAGTATTTACAAGTCCCTTTTTTTCAGAAAATAAAGGGCAGTGTAGTTTCTCCTCATCTTCTTGATTCAGCAACCCTGGAGCGAAAACCTTCTTTCTTATATCTTCCTCGGCGGCGGACCTATTGTCTGAATGTGATTCCCTTTCAGCCATCGATAGTTTAACACATGAAGTCTTACCATTAATTGCTTCGAAACTATCTTCTTGGTCATCTGGAATCAAACTTTCTTCAACGACTTGTCCCTTCACCGTTAAATATAATTTATTGGCACCTGCATCCAAATTGATTCTATATCTCTTGAAGAAGGGATATCCAAATAACAAATCTGGCTCTAAATTCTTCACTACGTAGAGTTGATCTTCAAAAGTGTGTCCTGCAATTTCAAAAATAATGGTTCGGCATCCTACAATACGGGACCTCTCATGTCCAACAAAATCCTTTAACCTTATACCTGGACACCTTTGCAGTTTCAAGCATGGTAATCTCTCTCGGAGCTTTACCAAACATTATAATTCATGACTGTGCACTCGCTTCCTGTATCCAAAGTACATCTTATTTTTAATCCTAAAACTTATATTAGAATCTCTGGCTTCTTGCTGCAATTCCCAGTTACTTCGAAAACATTAAACAATTTCTCTTCTTCTGAATTCGGATAAGAATTTAGATCTAGATATGAAACATCTAAATTTTCATTAGTAATTAGTTTGTCTTCTTCGCTCTCACAAACATCAAGTTTGTGTCACGTTGTAGAAGGGAGAGCATCATCTACAACGACCTCTGGTTTAAATTTGCTCGACTGGTAGAGGGAATTTCCCATACAGGTGCTCTAGGGTTCAAAGCACAGTCTTCTGGACTTTCGTCAGTCTGTATTCCGCATTATTTCTTGCGAGACTGGTTCCAGTTTCTTTGATTCTGGTTCTAATTCCGGAATGTCCTTCTATCGGCATCCTTCCTTTGGAACCTTAGATTTCCATTAAACCTTTGGTTGATCGGTGTGTACCTCTTATCTTCTTCTCCTCCATTCCTCCGGGATAGCTCTAGATTCCTTATTCGAGGTTGAGGATTTCTTCGTTCATCAGTTCTTTGGTGATCAGCTTTCCATCCTTCCATTTGTTCAGACGCTTCGAACTTTCCCAGGAAATTCGTGAGTTAGTCTATGTTGGCGGGATCTCGAGTTAGTACCCGTTGTCGCACTCGTGAAGGTAATTGGCCAATGATTAAGTTCGGCACTTCTGATTGGTTGATGGTTTCCATCAGATTGCAGTATGCAGCAATATTCCTCCAATGATAACACTCACCTTTGCTATAATGTTTATTCCTCGGGGCATTCATTTCCCTCTGTTTTGCTTCAGGTGATGCGTATTGCTTTCTAAATGCAGAGCGGAAATGTTCAAAAGTTTTCCATCTCTTTTCGTTTGCCATAAACCAAGCATTGGCTTTACCTACCATTAACGAAGGGAGGACTTTTAGTCGATACATCATGGGCATTTTCATTAAATCCATATAACTATTTATCTCTTCCAGTTCCCTCTCAGCGGATACTGAATTTATTTCTCCATTAAACTTGGTGAGGGAATTGACGTCAGATATTCGGAGAATCCGATTGGATGAATGGTTTAAGTAGGAATTATCTTCTACCATTTCTTCCGTAGCGTAGTCTCTAGTTCGTCTCATTCTGCCACTCCTTCTTCGTTTCTTTCTTTGGCATGGTTCAGAATGTTCGGGAGATTCGGAACTGGAAGAATGCAAGGAGCAAGATGTTCTTACACATATCTTCTTTGGCAGAGTTTCCATCTCTTCATTCCTATTCTCCTTGCCTAGTTGTAAGGTTTCCAACTTTGAGGTTAACGTTTTTATAATTTCAACTTGTTGTATTTGGGCCTTTTTTGTCACTCTTATTTCACCCTCCAAATTTACGGACATTTCCTTTTGATTTTCCTTCAGCTCAGTCATTTCTTGGTTCAAGCCTTCTTGTAGCTGTTTAAAACGGTCATCATCTATCTGCCGATCTTCTCTCCTTCTTTCCACTAGTTCTTCATATTTTTCGTCTCTCTCTCTTTTCTGATTTCAGCTATCGCTTCGGATATTTCTTTTCCTAGATTTACTTTAAAATCTTCAAACATTTTCTTACTCATTTCTCGTTCCCTTTCTCTCTCTGCTTTCTGTTCAGCATCTCTTTCACCCAAGGTTTCAATCAAACTTGCGAACTTTTGGTCACTCATTTCTCGTTCTCTTTCTCTCTCTGCTTTCTGTTCCACATTTCGGTCACCCAACTTTTCGATCAAACGTGCAAACTTTTGGTCATTTTCTTCCTTGTTCTTTAATCTTTGCTCTTTTTCTTCTTCCTTTTCTTTTAATCTTTGCTCTTTTTCAGCTTCTTTTTCTTTCTTAAAATCAGTCATAAAGGAGATCATCATTTCCCTCCAACTATAATCTGTTGGATTTGGCGTAACTTGTTTTTCCACGCACTGTCTACATTTAACGTCTACCTCCGCTGCTACGACAGATCCTGGGGTTTTATGTGCGCAACTTTCATGAATGTATCTGTTGCAGCCGGAGCATGGTAATTAGGTTTCCTCCTTCTTTTCTTCATTCGATCAGCAAACGAGCCTCTCCTTTTGCTGCCTGGTCAAAGGTCTCTGGGAACCTATCATCTTTGCTTCTTCTGTTTCTGGAACAATCTTCTTCTTCTTCTGCTGGGCCACGAGGATCCACATGTGGTTGCTTCGATGGTCCTATCCACGGTCACCAAAAATCACTGACACGCACCTTCTGCCTTTAGGGCTTTAGGTTAGTCTGGTTATAACACTTTTATCAGACTTCTCAAAGGCTTCTTAGGTTAGTAGGACCAAGCCCTTGCGAGGTCTGTGGTGTAGGATTTATTTTCAATTATCACCTATGTAGGTTTGAAATGAAAGATCATTAAGACCTTTTTACTCGAAGATTTATTTAAACTTCTGATGTTATACAAACACTTTTTCAAACAGACAATTCACCCGGCACAACTTGTAGGCCTAAACCTATTAGTTGTACCAAAGTTTATAAAACTGGTCTTTTTGATGATGCAGGAGAACGCCTTATTCAGATTTGGGTTTGTGGAATATCTGCCAAATGGAGTACAAGTACACCAGCCAATCCGAAGATTGAAGCAAGATATTACCCAACGTCCCTTGAACCATCAGCCTTTCGGCAACCAGGAGAATGTCCCGTAGACTTACAAAAGTCTAGCTCTTTTATATAACAATTTTTTTAACAATTTACCAAGGTTACTACATAGTTGTTTTATATTTGCATAGTTTCAACATTTTTTCTGATTTAAGTTAAACAATTCATTTCCTATTGTAACATTAACAATAACACATTTTTAAAGAAAAGATTCCAACATAGATTAATACAATACAGATTGAATAGTTCTGTGCTTGAAAAAGTATGGAATGGGAGATGGATTTTGTAAAGGAAATACAGGTTGTTCTGCAATTATCTTGCAAATTGAAGTATTTACAAGTCCCCCCAGAAGAAAATATAATTAAATATAAGTGAACGTTACTTAATTTTGTTTTATAACTTTTTCTCCCTTTTTTTGTATATTTTCATTTTTCTTTCACTTCTTCTTCTTCATGATGTGAGGCGATTGGACTTCATTCTTCATCTCCACTTAGCTTCTGGAGAAAACAGGAAATGGTTTTACATCTTGTTCAACACACTCCTTCCTTAAAACTTCTTGACGTCCATTAGCCAGGTCTTCCATCCATTTAGGTCTTCTTCTAGATCCTCCTCTTTTGTAATGGGAGATGGATTTTGTAAAGGAAATACAGGTTGTTCTGCAATTATCTTGCAAATCGAAGTATTTACAAGTCCCTGTTTGTCAGAAAATAAAGGGCAGTGTAGTTTCTCCTCATCTTCTTGATTCAGCAACCCTGGAGCGAAAACCTTCTTTCTTATATCTTCCTCGGCGGCGGACCTATTGTCTGAATGTGATTCCCTTTCAGCCATCGATAGTTTAACACATGAAGTCTTACCATTAATTGCTTCAAAACTATCTTCTTGGTCATCTGGAATCAAACTTTCTTCAACGACTTGTCCCTTCACCGTTAAATATAATTTATTGGCACCTGCATCCAAATTGATTCTATATCTCTTGAAGAAGGGATATCCAAATAACAAATCTGGCTCTAAATTCTTCACTACGTAGAGTTGATCTTCAAAAGTGTGTCCTGCAATTTCAAAAAGAATGGTTCGGCATCCTACAATACGGGACCTCTCATGTCCAACAAAATCCTTTAACCTTATACCTGGACACCTTTGCAGTTTCAAGCATGGTAATCTCTCTCGGAGCTTTACCAAACATTATAATTCATGACAGTGCACTCGCTTCCTGTATCCAAAGTACATCTTATTTTTAATCCTAAAACTTATATTAGAATCTCTGGCTTCTTGCTGCAATTCCCAGTTACTTCGAAAACATTAAACAATTTCTCTTCTTCTGAATTCGGATAAGAATTTAGATCTAGATATGAAACATCTAAATTTTCATTAGTAATTAGTTTGTCTTCTTCGCTCTCACAAACATCAAGTTTGTGTCACGTTGTAGAAGGGAGAGCATCATCTACAACGACCTCTGGTTCAAATTTGCTCGACTGGTAGAGGGAATTTCCCATACAGGTGCTCTAGGGTTCAAAGCACAGTCTTCTGGACTTTCGTCAGTCTGTATTCCGCATTATTTCTTGCGAGACTGGTTCCAGTTTCTTTGATTCTGGTTCTTATTCCGGAATGTCCTTCTATCGGCATCCTTCCTTTGGAACCTTAGATTTCCATTAAACCTTTGGTTGATCGGTGTGTACCTCTTATCTTCTTCTCCTCCATTCCTCCGGGATAGCTCTAGATTCCTTATTCGAGGTTGAGGATTTCTTCGTTCATCAGTTCTTTGGTGATCAGCTTTCCATCCTTCCATTTGTTCAGACGCTTCGAACTTTCCCAGGAAATTCGTGAGTTAGTCTATGTTGGCGGGATCTCGAGTTAGTACCCGTTGTCGCACTCGTGAAGGTAATTGGCCAATGATTAAGTTCGGCACTTCTGATTGGTTGATGGTTTCCATCAGATTGCAGTATGCAGCAATATTCCTCCAATGATAACCCTCACCTTTGCTATAATGTTTATTCCTCGGGGCATTCATTTCCCTCTGTTTTGCTTCAGGTGATGCGTATTGCTTTCTAAATGCAGAGCGGAAATGTTCAAAAGTTTTCCATCTCTTTTCGTTTGCCATAAACCAAGCCTTGGCTTTACCTACCATTAACGAAGGGAGGACTTTTAGTCGATACATCATGGGCATTTTCATTAAATCCATATAAGTATTTATCTCTTCCAGTTCCCTCTCAGCGGATACTGAATTTATTTCTCCATTAAACATGGTGAGGGAATTGACGTCAGACATTCGGAGAATCCGATTGGATGAATGGTTTAAGTAGGAATTATCTTCTACCATTTCTTCCGTAGCGTAGTCTCTAGTTCGTCTCATTCTGCCACTCCTTCTTCGTTTCTTTCTTTGGCATGGTTCAGAATGTTCGGGAGATTCGGAACTGGAAGAATGCAAGGAGCAAGAGGTTCTTACACATATCTTCTTTAGCAGAGTTTCCATCTCTTCATTCCTATTCTCCTTGCCTAGTTGTAAGGTTTCCAACTTTGAGGTTAACGTTTTTATAATTTCAACTTGTTGTATTTGGGCCTTTTTTGTCACTCTTATTTCACCCTCCAAATTACGGACATTTCCTTTTGATTTTCCTTCAGCTCAGTCATTTCTTGGTTCAAGCCTTCTTGTAGCTGTTTAAAACGGTCATCATCTATCTGCCGATCTTCTCTCCTTCTTTCCACTAGTTCTTCATATTTTTCGTCTCTCTCTCTTTTCTGATTTCAGCTATCGCTTCGGATATTTCTTTTCCTAGATTTACTTTAAAATCTTCAAACATTTTCTTACTCATTTCTCGTTCCCTTTCTCTCTCTGCTTTCTGTTCAGTATCTCTTTCACCCAAGGTTTCAATCAAACGTGCGAACTTTTGGTCACTCATTTCTCGTTCTCTTTCTCTCTCTGCTTTCTGTTCCACATTTCGGTCACCCAACTTTTCGATCAAACGTGCAAACTTTTGGTCATTTTCTTCCTTGTCCTTTAATCTTTGCTCTTTTTCTTCTTCCTTTTCTTTTAATCTTTGCTCTTTTTCAGCTTCTTTTTCTTTCTTAAAATCAGTCATAAAGGAGATCATCATTTCCCTCCAACTCTAATCTGTTGGGGTTGGCGTAACTTGTTTTTCCACGCACTGTCTACATTTAACGTCTACCTCCGCTGCTACGACAGATCCTGGGGTTTTATGTGCGCAACTTTCATGAATGTATCT
Organism: Lepisma saccharinum; assembly: GCF_977018435.1. Taxonomy (NCBI): domain Eukaryota; kingdom Metazoa; phylum Arthropoda; class Insecta; order Zygentoma; family Lepismatidae; genus Lepisma; species Lepisma saccharinum. The sequence continues at coordinate 62,652,528 of NC_139253.1, read as the reverse complement.
GTTGCAGCCGGAGCATGGTAATTAGGTTTCCTCCTTCTTTTCTTCATTCGATCAGCAAACGAGCCTCTCCTTTTGCTGCCTGGTCAAAGGTCTCTGGGAACCTATCATCTTTGCTTCTTCTGTTTCTGGAACAGGCTTCTTCTTCTTCTGCTGGGTCACGAGGATCCACATGTGGTTGCTTCGATGGTCCAGTCCACGGTCACCAAAAATCACTGACACGCACCTTCTGCCTTTAGGGCTTTAGGTTAGTCTGGTTATAACACTTTTATCAGACTTCTCAAAGGCTTCTAAGGTTAGTAGGACCAAGCCCTTGCGAGGTCTGTGGTGTAGGATTTATTTTTAATTATCACCTATGTAGGTTTGAAATTAAAGATCATTAAGACCTTTTTACTCGAAGATTTATTTAAACTTCTGATGTTATACAAACACTTTTTCAAACAGACAATTCACCCGGCACAACTTGTAGGCCTAAACCTATTAGTTGTACCAAAGTTTATAAAACTGGTCTTTTTGATGATGCAGGAGAACGCCTTATTCAGATTTGGGTTTGTGGAATATCTGCCAAATGGAGTACAAGTACACCAGCCAATCCGAAGATTGAAGCAAGATATTACCCAACGTCCCTTGAACCATCAGCCTTTCGGCAACCAGGAGAATGTCCCGTAGACTTACAAAAGTCTAGCTCTTTTATATCACAATTTTGTTAACAATTTACCAAGGTTACTACATAGTTGTTTTATATTTGCATAGTTTCAACATTTTTTCTGATTTAAGTTAAACAATTCATTTCCTATTGTAACATTAACAATAACACATTTTTAAAGAAAAGATTCCAACATAGATTAATACAATACAGATTGAATAGTTCTGTGCTTGAAAAAGTATGGAATGGGAGATGGATTTTGTAAAGGAAATACAGGTTGTTCTGCAATTATCTTGCAAATTGAAGTATTTACAAGTCCCCCCAGAAGAAAATATAATTAAATATAAGTGAACGTTACTTAATTTTGTTTTATAACTTTTTCTCCCTTTTTTGTATATTTTCATTTTTCTTTCAATTCTTCTTCTTCATGATGTGAGGCGATTGGACTTCATTCTTCATCTGCACTTAGCTTCTGGAGAAAACATTAAATGGTTTTACATCTTGTTCAACACACTCCTTCCTTAAAACTTCTTGACGTCCATTAGCCAGGTCTTCCATCCATTTAGGTCTTCTTCTAGATTCTCCTCTTTTGTAATGGGAGATGGATTTTGTAAAGGAAATACAGGTTGTTCTGCAATTATCTTGCAAATCGAAGTATTTACAAGTCCCTGTTTGTCAGAAAATAAAGGGCAGTGTAGTTTCTCCTCATCTTCTTGATTCAGCAACCCTGGAGCGAAAACCTTCTTTCTTATATCTTCCTCGGCGGCGGACCTATTGTCTGAATGTGATTCCCTTTCAGCTATCGATAGTTTAACACATGAAGTCTTACCATTAATTGCTTCAAAACTATCTTCTTGGTCATCTGGAATCAAACTTTCTTCAACGACTTGTCCCTTCAACGTTAAATATAATTTATTGGCACCTGCATCCAAATTGATTCTATATCTCTTGAAGAAGGGATATCCAAATAACAAATCTGGCTCTAACTTCTTCACTACGTAGAGTTGATCTTCAAAAGTGTGTCCTGCAATTTCAAAAAGAATGGTTCGGCATCCTACAATACGAGACCTCTCATGTCCAACAAAATCCTTTAACCTTATACCTGGACACCTTTGCAGTTTCAAGCATTGTAATCTCTCTCGGAGCTTTACCAAACATTATAATTCATGACAGTGCACTCGCTTCCTGTATCCAAAGTACATCTTATTTTTAATCCTAAAACTTATATTAGAATCTCTGGCTTCTTGCTGCAATTCCCAGTTACTTCGAAAACATTAAACAATTTCTCTTCTTCTGAATTCGGATAAGAATTTAGATCTAGATATGAAACATCTAAATTTTCATTAGTAATTAGTTTGTCTTCTTCGCTCTCACAAACATCAAGTTTGTGTCACGTTGTAGAAGGGAGAGCATCATCTACAACGACCTCTGGTTTAAATTTGCTCGACTGGTAGAGGGAATTTCCCATACAGGTGCTCTAGGGTTCAAAGCACAGTCTTCTGGACTTTCGTCAGTCTGTATTCCGCATTATTTCTTGCGAGACTGGTTCCAGTTTCTTTGATTCTGGTTCTTATTCCGGAATGTCCTTCTATCGGCATCCTTCCTTTGGAACCTTAGATTTCCATTAAACCTTTGGTTGATCGGTGTGTACCTCTTATCTTCTTCTCCTCCATTCCTCCGGGATAGCTCTAGATTCCTTATTCGAGGTTGAGGATTTCTTCGTTCATCAGTTCTTTGGTGATCAGCTTTCCATCCTTCCATTCGTTCAGACGCTTCGAACTTTCCCAGGAAATTCGTGAGTTAGTCTATGTTGGCGGGATCTCGAGTTAGTACCCGTTGTCGCACTCGTGAAGGTAATTGGCCAATGATTAAGTTCGGCACTTCTGATTGGTTGATGGTTTCCATCAGATTGCAGTATGCAGCAATATTCCTCCAATGATAACCCTCACCTTTGCTATAATGTTTATTCCTCGGGGCATTCATTTCCCTCTGTTTTGCTTCAGGTGATGCGTATTGCTTTCTAAATGCAGAGAGGAAATGTTCAAAAGTTTTCCATCTCTTTTCGTTTGCCATAAACCAAGCCTTGGCTTTACCTACCATTAACGAAGGGAGGACTTTTAGTCGATACATCATGGGCATTTTCATTAAATCCATATAAGTATTTATCTCTTCCAGTTCCCTCTCAGCGGATACTGAATTTATTTCTCCATTAAACTTGGTGAGGGAATTGACGTCAGACATTCGGAGAATCCGATTGGATGAATGGTTTAAGTAGGAATTATCTTCTACCATTTCTTCCGTAGCGTAGTCTCTAGTTCGTCTCATTCTGCCACTCCTTCTTCGTTTCTTTCATTGGCATGGTTCAAAATGTTCGGGAGATTCGGAACTGGAAGAATGCAAGGAGCAAGAGGTTCTTACACATATCTTCTTTGGCAGAGTTTCCATCTCTTCATTCCTATTCTCCTTGCCTAGTTGTAAGGTTTCCAACTTTGAGGTTAACGTTTTTATAATTTCAACTTGTTGTATTTGGGCCTTTTTTGTCACTCTTATTTCACCCTCCAAATTTACGGACATTTCCTTTTGATTTTCCTTCAGCTCAGTCATTTCTTGGTTCAAGCCTTCTTGTAGCTGTTTAAAACGGTCATCATCTATCTGCCGATCTTCTCTCCTTCTTTCCACTAGTTCTTCATATTTTTCGTCTCTCTCTCTTTTCTGATTTCAGCTATCGCTTCGGATATTTCTTTTCCTAGATTTACTTTAAAATCTTCAAACATTTTCTTACTCATTTCTCGTTCCCTTTCTCTCTCTGCTTTCTGTTCAGCATCTCTTTCACCCAAGGTTTATCAAACGTGCGAACTTTTGGTCACTCATTTCTCGTTCTCTTTCTCTCTCTGCTTTCTGTTCCACATTTCGGTCACCCAACTTTTCGATCAAACGTGCAAACTTTTGGTCATTTTCTTCCTTGTCCTTTAATCTTTGCTCTTTTTCTTCTTCCTTTTCTTTTAATCTTTGCTCTTTTTCAGCTTCTTTTTCTTTCTTAAAATCAGTCATAAAGGAGATCATCATTTCCCTCCAACTCTAATCTGTTGGGGTTGGTGTAACTTGTTTTTCCACGCACTGTCTACATTTAACGTCTACCTCCGCTGCTACGACAGATCCTGGGGTTTTATGTGCGCAACGTTCATGAATGTATCTGTTGCAGCCGGAGCATGGTAATTAGGTTTCCTCCTTCTTTTCTTCATTCGATCAGCAAACGAGCCTCTCCTTTTGCTGCCTGGTCAAAGGTCTCTGGGAACCTATCATCTTTGCTTCTTCTGTTTCTGGAACAGGCTTCTTCTTCTTCTGCTGGGCCACGAGGATCCACATGTGGTTGCTTCGATGGTCCTGTCCACGGTCACCAAAAATCACTGACACGCACCTTCTGCCTTTTGGGCTTTAGGTTAGTCTGGTTATAACACTTTTATCAGACTTCTCAAAGGCTTCTAAGGTTAGTAGGACCAAGCCCTTGCGAGGTCTGTGGTGTAGGATTTATTTTTAATTATCACCTATGTAGGTTTGAAATGAAAGATCATTAAGACCTTTTTACTCGAAGATTTATTTAAACTTCTGATGTTATACAAACACTTTTTCAAACAGACAATTCACCCGGCACAACTTGTAGGCCTAAACCTATTAGTTGTACCAAAGTTTATAAAACTGGTCTTTTTGATGATGCAGGAGAACGCCTTATTCAGATTTGGGTTTGTGGAATATCTGCCAAATGGAGTACAAGTACACCAGCCAATCCGAAGATTGAAGCAAGATATTACCCAACGTCCCTTGAACCATCAGCCTTTCGGAAACCAGGAGAATGTCCCGTAGACTTACAAAAGTCTAGCTCTTTTATATCACAATTTTGTTAACAATTTACCAAGGTTACTACATAGTTGTTTTATATTTGCATAGTTTCAACATTTTTTCTGATTTAAGTTAAACAATTCATTTCCTATTGTAACATTAACAATAACACATTTTTAAAGAAAAGATTCCAACATAGATTAATACAATACAGATTGAATAGTTCTGTGCTTGAAAAAGTATGGAATGGGAGATGGATTTTGTAAAGGAAATACAGGTTGTTCTGCAATTATCTTGCAAATTGAAGTATTTACAAGTCCCCCCAGAAGAAAATATAATTAAATATAAGTGAACGTTACTTAATTTTGTTTTATAACTTTTTCTCCCTTTTTTTGTATATTTTCATTTTTCTTTCAATTCTTCTTCTTCATGATGTGAGGCGATTGGACTTCATTCTTCATCTGCACTTAGCTTCTGGAGAAAACATTAAATGGTTTTACATCTTGTTCAACACACTCCTTCCTTAAAACTTCTTGACGTCCATTAGCCAGGTCTTCCATCCATTTAGGTCTTCTTCTAGATTCTCCTCTTTTGTAATGGGAGATGGATTTTGTAAAGGAAATACAGGTTGTTCTGCAATTATCTTGCAAATCGAAGTATTTACAAGTCCCTTTTTTTCAGAAAATAAAGGGCAGTGTAGTTTCTCCTCATCTTCTTGATTCAGCAACCCTGGAGCGAAAACCTTCTTTCTTATATCTTCCTCGGCGGCGGACCTATTGTCTGAATGTGATTCCCTTTCAGCCATCGATAGTTTAACACATGAAGTCTTACCATTAATTGCTTCGAAACTATCTTCTTGGTCATCTGGAATCAAACTTTCTTCAACGACTTGTCCCTTCACCGTTAAATATAATTTATTGGCACCTGCATCCAAATTGATTCTATATCTCTTGAAGAAGGGATATCCAAATAACAAATCTGGCTCTAAATTCTTCACTACGTAGAGTTGATCTTCAAAAGTGTGTCCTGCAATTTCAAAAATAATGGTTCGGCATCCTACAATACGGGACCTCTCATGTCCAACAAAATCCTTTAACCTTATACCTGGACACCTTTGCAGTTTCAAGCATGGTAATCTCTCTCGGAGCTTTACCAAACATTATAATTCATGACTGTGCACTCGCTTCCTGTATCCAAAGTACATCTTATTTTTAATCCTAAAACTTATATTAGAATCTCTGGCTTCTTGCTGCAATTCCCAGTTACTTCGAAAACATTAAACAATTTCTCTTCTTCTGAATTCGGATAAGAATTTAGATCTAGATATGAAACATCTAAATTTTCATTAGTAATTAGTTTGTCTTCTTCGCTCTCACAAACATCAAGTTTGTGTCACGTTGTAGAAGGGAGAGCATCATCTACAACGACCTCTGGTTCAAATTTGCTCGACTGGTAGAGGGAATTTCCCATACAGGTGCTCTAGGGTTCAAAGCACAGTCTTCTGGACTTTCGTCAGTCTGTATTCCGCATTATTTCTTGCGAGACTGGTTCCAGTTTCTTTGATTCTGGTTCTTATTCCGGAATGTCCTTCTATCGGCATCCTTCCTTTGGAACCTTAGATTTCCATTAAACCTTTGGTTGATCGGTGTGTACCTCTTATCTTCTTCTCCTCCATTCCTCCGGGATAGCTCTAGATTCCTTATTCGAGGTTGAGGATTTCTTCGTTCATCAGTCCTTTGGTGATCAGCTTTCCATCCTTCCATTTGTTCAGACGCTTCGAACTTTCCCAGGAAATTCGTGAGTTAGTCTATGTTGGCGGGATCTCGAGTTAGTACCCGTTGTCGCACTCGTGAAGGTAATTGGCTAATGATTAAGTTCGGCACTTCTGATTGGTTGATGGTTTCCATCAGATTGCAGTATGCAGCAGTATTCCTCCAATGATAACCCTCACCTTTGCTATAATGTTTATTCCTCGGGGCATTCATTTCCCTCTGTTTTGCTTCAGGTGTTGCGTATTGCTTTCTAAATGCAGAGCGGAAATGTTCAAAAGTTTTCCATCTCTTTTCGTTTGCCATAAACCAAGCCTTGGCTTTACCTACCATTAACGAAGGGAGGACTTTTAGTCGATACATCATGGGCATTTTCATTAAATCCATATAAGTATTTATCTCTTCCAGTTCCCTCTCAGCGGATACTGAATTTATTTCTCCATTAAACTTGGTGAGGGAATTGACGTCAGACATTCGGAGAATCCGATTGGATGAATGGTTTAAGTAGGAATTATCTTCTACCATTTCTTCCGTAGCGTAGTCTCTAGTTCGTCTCATTCTGCCACTCCTTCTTCGTTTCTTTCTTTGGCATGGTTCAGAATGTTCGGGAGATTCGGAACTGGAAGAATGCAAGGAGCAAGAGGTTCTTACACATATCTTCTTTGGCAGAGTTTCCATCTCTTCATTCCTATTCTCCTTGCCTAGTTGTAAGGTTTCCAACTTTGAGGTTAACGTTTTTATAATTTCAACTTGTTGTATTTGGGCCTTTTTTGATACTCTTATTTCACCCTCCAAATTTACGGACATTTCCTTTTGATTTTCCTTCAGCTCAGTCATTTCTTGGTTCAAGCCTTCTTGTAGCTGTTAAAAACGGTCATCATCTATCTGCCGATCTTCTCTCCTTCTTTCCACTAGTTCTTCATATTTTTCGTCTCTCTCTCTTTTCTGATTTCAGCTATCGCTTCGGATATTTCTTTTCCTAGATTTACTTTAAAATCTTCAAACATTTTCTTACTCATTTCTCGTTCCCTTTCTCTCTCTGCTTTCTGTTCAGCATCTCTTTCACCCAAGGTTTCAATCAAACGTGCGAACTTTTGGTCACTCATTTCTCGTTCTCTTTCTCTCTCTGCTTTCTGTTCCACATTTCGGTCACCCAACTTTTCGATCAAACGTGCAAACTTTTGGTCATTTTCTTCCTTGTCCTTTAATCTTTGCTCTTTTTCTTCTTCCTTTTCTTTTAATCTTTGCTCTTTTTCAGCTTCTTTTTCTTTCTTAAAATCAGTCATAAAGGAGATCATCATTTCCCTCCAACTCTAATCTGTTGGGGTTGGTGTAACTTGTTTTTCCACGCACTGTCTACATTTAACGTCTACCTCCGCTGCTACGACAGATCCTGGGGTTTTATGTGCGCAACGTTCATGAATGTATCTGTTGCAGCCGGAGCATGGTAATTAGGTTTCCTCCTTCTTTTCTTCATTCGATCAGCAAACGAGCCTCTCCTTTTGCTGCCTGGTCAAAGGTCTCTGGGAACCTATCATCTTTGCTTCTTCTGTTTCTGGAACAGGCTTCTTCTTCTTCTGCTGGGCCACGAGGATCCACATGTGGTTGCTTCGATGGTTCTGTCCACGGTCACCAAAAATCACTGACAAGCACCTTCTGCCTTTAGGGCTTTATGTTAGTCTGGTTATAACACTTTTATCAGACTTCTCAAAGGCTTCTAAGGTTAGTAGGACCAAGCCCTTGCGAGGTCTGTGGTGTAGGATTTATTTTTAATTATCACCTATGTAGGTTTGAAATGAAAGATCATTAAGACCTTTTTACTCGAAGATTTATTTAAACTTCTGATGTTATACAAACACTTTTTCAAACAGACAATTCACCCGGCACAACTTGTAGGCCTAAACCTATTAGTTGTACCAAAGTTTATAAAACTGGTCTTTTTGATGATGCAGGAGAACGCCTTATTCAGAGTTGGGTTTGTGGAATATCTGCCAAATGGAGTACAAGTACACCAGCCAATCCGAAGATTGAAGCAAGATATTACCCAACGTCCCTTGAACCATCAGCCTTTCGGCAACCAGGAGAATGTCCCGTAGACTTACAAAAGTCTAGCTCTTTTATATCACAATTTTGTTAACAATTTACCAAGGTTACTACATAGTTGTTTTATATTTGCATAGTTTCAACATTTTTTCTGATTTAAGTTAAACAATTCATTTCCTATTGTAACATTAACAATAACACATTTTTAAAGAAAAGATTCCAACATAGATTAATACAATACAGATTGAATAGTTCTGTGCTTGAAAAAGTATGGAATGGGAGATGGATTTTGTAAAGGAAATACAGGTTGTTCTGCAATTATCTTGCAAATTGAAGTATTTACAAGTCCCCCCAGAAGAAAATATAATTAAATATAAGTGAACGTTACTTAATTTTGTTTTATAACTTTTTCTCCCTTTTTTTGTATATTTTCATTTTTCTTTCAATTCTTCTTCTTCATGATGTGAGGCGATTGGACTTCATTCTTCATCTGCACTTAGCTTCTGGAGAAAACATTAAATGGTTTTACATCTTGTTCAACACACTCCTTCCTTAAAACTTCTTGACGTCCATTAACCAGGTCTTCCATCCATTTAGGTCTTCTTCTAGATTCTCCTCTTTTGTAATGGGAGATGGATTTTGTAAAGGAAATACAGGTTGTTCTGCAATTATCTTGCAAATCGAAGTATTTACAAGTCCCTCTTTGTCAGAAAATAAAGGGCAGTGTAGTTTCTCCTCATCTTCTTGATTCAGCAACCCTGGAGCGAAAACCTTCTTTCTTATATCTTCCTCGGCGACGGACCTATTGTCTGAATGTGATTCCCTTTCAGCCATCGATAGTTTAACACATGAAGTCTTACCATTAATTGCTTCGAAACTATCTTCTTGGTCATCTGGAATCAAACTTTCTTCAACGACTTGTCCCTTCACCGTTAAATATAATTTATTGGCACCTGCATCCAAATTGATTCTATATCTCTTGAAGAAGGGATATCCAAATAACAAATCTGGCTCTAAATTCTTCACTACGTAGAGTTGATCTTCAAAAGTGTGTCCTGCAATTTCAAAAATAATGGTTCGGCATCCTACAATACGGGACCTCTCATGTCCAACAAAATCCTTTAACCTTATACCTGGACACCTTTGCAGTTTCAAGCATGGTAATCTCTCTCGGAGCTTTACCAAACATTATAATTCATGACTGTGCACTCGCTTCCTGTATCCAAAGTACATCTTATTTTTAATCCTAAAACTTATATTAGAATCTCTGGCTTCTTGCTGCAATTCCCAGTTACTTCGAAAACATTAAACAATTTCTCTTCTTCTGAATTCGGATAAGAATTTAGATCTAGATATGAAACATCTAAATTTTCATTAGTAATTAGTTTGTCTTCTTCGCTCTCACAAACATCAAGTTTGTGTCACGTTGTAGAAGGGAGAGCATCATCTACAACGACCTCTGGTTCAAATTTGCTCGACTGGTAGAGGGAATTTCCCATACAGGTGCTCTAGGGTTCAAAGCACAGTCTTCTGGACTTTCGTCAGTCTGTATTCCGCATTATTTCTTGCGAGACTGGTTCCAGTTTCTTTGATTCTGGTTCTTATTCCGGAATGTCCTTCTATCGGCATCCTTCCTTTGGAACCTTAGATTTCCATTAAACCTTTGGTTGATCGGTGTGTACCTCTTATCTTCTTCTCCTCCATTCCTCCGGGATAGCTCTAGATTCCTTATTCGAGGTTGAGGATTTCTTCGTTCATCAGTTCTTTGGTGATCAGCTTTCCATCCTTCCATTTGTTCAGACGCTTCGAACTTTCCCAGGAAATTCGTGAGTTAGTCTATGTTGGCGGGATCTCGAGTTAGTACCCGTTGTCGCACTCGTGAAGGTAATTGGCCAATGATTAAGTTCGGCACTTCTGATTGGTTGATGGTTTCCATCAGATTGCAGTATGCAGCAATATTCCTCCAATGATAACCCTCACCTTTGCTATAATGTTTATTCCTCGGGGCATTCATTTCCCTCTGTTTTGCTTCAGGTGATGCGTATTGCTTTCTAAATGCAGAGCGGAAATGTTCAAAAGTTTTCCATCTCTTTTCGTTTGCCATAAACCAAGCCTTGGCTTTACCTACCATTAACGAAGGGAGGACTTTTAGTCGATACATCATGGGCATTTTCATTAAATCCATATAAGTATTTATCTCTTCCAGTTCCCTCTCAGCGGATACTGAATTTATTTCTCCATTAAACTTGGTGAGGGAATTGACGTCAGACATTCGGAGAATCCGATTGGATGAATGGTTTAAGTAGGAATTATCTTCTACCATTTCTTCCGTAGCGTAGTCTCTAGTTCGTCTCATTCTGCCACTCCTTCTTCGTTTCTTTCTTTGGCATGGTTCAGAATGTTCGGGAGATTCGGAACTGGAAGAATGCAAGGAGCAAGAGGTTCTTACACATATCTTCTTTGGCAGAGTTTCCATCTCTTCATTCCTATTCTCCTTGCCTAGTTGTAAGGTTTCCAACTTTGAGGTTAACGTTTTTATAATTTCAACTTGTTGTATTTGGGCCTTTTTTGTTACTCTTATTTCACCCTCCAAATTTACGGACATTTCCTTTTGATTTTCCTTCAGCTCAGTCATTTCTTGGTTCAAGCCTTCTTGTAGCTGTTAAAAACGGTCATCATCTATCTGCCGATCTTCTCTCCTTCTTTCCACTAGTTCTTCATATTTTTCGTCTCTCTCTCTTTTCTGATTTCAGCTATCGCTTCGGATATTTCTTTTCCTAGATTTACTTTAAAATCTTCAAACATTTTCTTACTCATTTCTCGTTCCCTTTCTCTCTCTGCTTTCTGTTCAGCATCTCTTTCACCCAAGGTTTCAATCAAACGTGCGAACTTTTGGTCACTCATTTCTCGTTCTCTTTCTCTCTCTGCTTTCTGTTCCTCATTTCGGTCACCCAACTTTTCGATCAAACGTGCAAACTTTTGGTCATTTTCTTCCTTGTCCTTTAATCTTTGCTCTTTTTCTTCTTCCTTTTCTTTTAATCTTTGCTCTTTTTCAGCTTCTTTTTCTTTCTTAAAATCAGTCATAAAGGAGATCATCATTTCCCTCCAACTCTAATCTGTTGGGGTTGGTGTAACTTGTTTTTCCACGCACTGTCTACATTTAACGTCTACCTCCGCTGCTACGACAGATCCTGGGGTTTTATGTGCGCAACTTTCATGAATGTATCTGTTGCAGCCGGAGCATGGTAATTAGGTTTCCTCCTTCTTTTCTTCATTCGATCAGCAAACGAGCCTCTCCTTTTGCTGCCTGGTCAAAGGTCTCTGGGAACCTATCATCTTTGCTTCTTCTGTTTCTGGAACAGGCTTCTTCTTCTTCTGCTGGGCCACGAGGATCCACATGTGGTTGCTTCGATGGTCCTGTCCACGGTCACCAAAAATCACTGACACGCACCTTCTGCCTTTAGGGCTTTAGGTTAGTCTGGTTATAACACTTTTATCAGACTTCTCAAAGGCTTCTAAGGTTAGTAGGACCAAGCCCTTGCGAGGTCTGTGGTGTAGGATTTATTTTTAATTATCACCTATGTAGGTTTGAAATGAAAGATCATTAAGACCTTTTTACTCGAAGATTTATTTAAACTTCTGATGTTATACAAACACTTTTTCAAACAGACAATTCACCCGGCACAACTTGTAGGCCTAAACCTATTAGTTGTACCAAAGTTTATAAAACTGGTCTTTTTGATGATGCAGGAGAACGCCTTATTCAGATTTGGGTTTGTGGAATATCTGCCAAATGGAGTACAAGTACACCAGCCAATCCGAAGATTGAAGCAAGATATTACCCAACGTCCCTTGAACCATCAGCCTTTCGGCAACCAGGAGAATGTCCCGTAGACTTACAAAAGTCTAGCTCTTTTATATAACAATTTTGTTAACAATTTACCAAGGTTACTACATAGTTGTTTTATACTTGCATAGTTTCAACATTTTTTCTGATTTAAGTTAAACAATTCATTTCCTATTGTAACATTAACAATAACACATTTTTAAAGAAAAGATTCCAACATAGATTAATACAATACAGATTGAATAGTTCTGTGCTTGAAAAAGTATGGAATGGGAGATGGATTTTGTAAAGGAAATACAGGTTGTTCTGCAATTATCTTGCAAATTGAAGTATTTACAAGTCCCCCCAGAAGAAAATATAATTAAATATAAGTGAACGTTACTTAATTTTGTTTTATAACTTTTTCTCCCTTTTTTTGTATATTTTCATTTTTCTTTCAATTCTTCCTCTTCATGATGTGAGGCGATTGGACTTCATTCTTCATCTGCACTTAGCTTCTGGAGAAAACATTAAATGGTTTTACATCTTGTTCAACACACTCCTTCCTTAAAACTTCTTGACGTCCATAAGCCAGGTCTTCCATCCATTTAGGTCTTCTTCTAGATTCTCCTCTTTTGTAATGGGAGATGGATTTTGTAAAGGAAATACAGGTTGTTCTTCAATTATCTTGCAAATCGAAGTATTTACAACTCCCTCTTTGTCAGAAAATAAAGGGCAGTGTAGTTTCTCCTCATCTTCTTGATTCAGCAACCCTGGAGCGAAAAACCATCTTTCTTATATCTTCCTCGGCGGCGGACCTATTGTCTGAATGTGATTCCCTTTCAGCCATCGATAGTTTAACACATGAAGTCTTACCATTAATTGCTTCGAAACTATCTTCTTGGTCATCTGGAATCAAACTTTCTTCAACGACTTGTCCCTTCACCATTAAATATAATTTATTGGCACCTGCATCCAAATTGATTCTATATCTCTTGAAGAAGGGATATCCAAATAACAAATCTGGCTCTAAATTCTTCACTACGTAGAGTTGATCTTCAAAAGTGTGTCCTGCAATTTCAAAAATAATGGTTCGGCATCCTACAATACGGGACCTCTCATGTCCAACAAAATCCTTTAACCTTATACCTGGACACCTTTGCAGTTTCAAGCATGGTAATCTCTCTCGGAGCTTTACCAAACATTATAATTCATGACTGTGCACTCGCTTCCTGTATCCAAAGTACATCTTATTTTTAATCCTAAAACTTATATTAGAATCTCTGGCTTCTTGCTGCAATTCCCAGTTACTTCGAAAACATTAAACAATTTCTCTTCTTCTGAATTCGGATAAGAATTTAGATCTAGATATGAAACATCTAAATTTTCATTAGTAATTAGTTTGTCTTCTTCGCTCTCACAAACATCAAGTTTGTGTCACGTTGTAGAAGGGAGAGCATCATCTACAACGACCTCTGGTTCAAATTTGCTCGACTGGTAGAGGGAATTTCCCATACAGGTGCTCTAGGGTTCAAAGCACAGTCTTCTGGACTTTCGTCAGTCTGTATTCCGCATTATTTCTTGCGAGACTGGTTCCAGTTTCTTTGATTCTGGTTCTTATTCCGGAATGTCCTTCTATCGGCATCCTTCCTTTGGAACCTTAGATTTCCATTAAACCTTTGGTTGATCGGTGTGTACCTCTTATCTTCTTCTCCTCCATTCCTCCGGGATAGCTCTAGATTCCTTATTCGAGGTTGAGGATTTCTTCGTTCATCAGTCCTTTGGTGATCAGCTTTCCATCCTTCCATTTGTTCAGACGCTTCGAACTTTCCCAGGAAATTCGTGAGTTAGTCTATGTTGGCGGGATCTCGAGTTAGTACCCGTTGTCGCACTCGTGAAGGTAATTGGCTAATGATTAAGTTCGGCACTTCTGATTGGTTGATGGTTTCCATCAGATTGCAGTATGCAGCAATATTCCTCCAATGATAACCCTCACCTTTGCTATAATGTTTATTCCTCGGGGCATTCATTTCCCTCTGTTTTGCTTCAGGTGTTGCGTATTGCTTTCTAAATGCAGAGCGGAAATGTTCAAAAGTTTTCCATCTCTTTTCGTTTGCCATAAACCAAGCCTTGGCTTTACCTACCATTAACGAAGGGAGGACTTTTAGTCGATACATCATGGGCATTTTCATTAAATCCATATAAGTATTTATCTCTTCCAGTTCCCTCTCAGCGGATACTGAATTTATTTCTCCATTAAACTTGGTGAGGGAATTGACGTCAGACATTCGGAGAATCCGATTGGATGAATGGTTTAAGTAGGAATTATCTTCTACCATTTCTTCCGTAGCGTAGTCTCTAGTTCGTCTCATTCTGCCACTCCTTCTTCGTTTCTTTCTTTGGCATGGTTCAAAATGTTCGGGAGATTCGGAACTGGAAGAATGCAAGGAGCAAGAGGTTCTTACACATATCTTCTTTGGCAGAGTTTCCATCTCTTCATTCCTATTCTCCTTGCCTAGTTGTAAGGTTTCCAACTTTGAGGTTAACGTTTTTATAATTTCAACTTGTTGTATTTGGGCCTTTTTTGTCACTCTTATTTCACCCTCCAAATTTACGGACATTTCCTTTTGATTTTCCTTCAGCTCAGTCATTTCTTGGTTCAAGCCTTCTTGTAGCTGTTTAAAACGGTCATCATCTATCTGCCGATCTTCTCTCCTTCTTTCCACTAGTTCTTCATATTTTTCGTCTCTCTCTCTTTTCTGATTTCAGCTATCGCTTCGGATATTTCTTTTCCTAGATTTACTTTAAAATCTTCAAACATTTTCTTACTCATTTCTCGTTCCCTTTCTCTCTCTGCTTTCTGTTCAGCATCTCTTTCACCCAAGGTTTCAATCAAACTTGCGAACTTTTGGTCACTCATTTCTCGTTCTCTTTCTCTCTCTGCTTTCTGTTCCTCATTTCGGTCACCCAACTTTTCGATCAAACGTGCAAACTTTTGGTCATTTTCTTCCTTGTCCTTTAATCTTTGCTCTTTTTCTTCTTCCTTTTCTTTTAATCTTTGCTCTTTTTCAGCTTCTTTTTCTTTCTTAAAATCAGTCATAAAGGAGATCATCATTTCCCTCCAACTCTAATCTGTTGGGGTTGGCGTGACTTGTTTTTTCACGCACTGTCTACATTTAACGTCTACCTCCGCTGCTACGACAGATCCTGGGGTTTTATGTGCGCAACTTTCATGAATGTATCTGTTGCAGCCGGAGCATGGTAATTAGGTTTCCTCCTTCTTTTCTTCATTCGTACAGCAAACGAGCCTCTCCTTTTGCTGCCTGGTCAAAGGTCTCTGTTAACCTATCATCTTTGCTTCTTCTGTTTCTGGAACAGGCTTCTTCTTCTGCTGCTGGGCCACGAGGATCCACATGTGGTTGCTTCGATGGTCCTGTCCACGGTCACCAAAAATCACTGACACGCACCTTCTGCCTTTAGGGCTTTAGGTTAGTCTGGTTATAACACTTTTATCGGACTTCTCAAAGGCTTCTAAGGTTAGTAGGACCAAGCCCTTGCGAGGTCTGTGGTGTAGGATTTATTTTTAATTATCACCTGTGTAGGTTTGAAATGAAAGATCATTAAGACCTTTTTACTCGAAGATTTATTTAAACTTCTGATGTTATACAAACACTTTTTCAAACAGACAATTCACCCGGCACAACTTGTAGGCCTAAACCTATTAGTTGTACCAAAGTTTATAAAACTGGTCTTTTTGATGATGCAGGAGAACGCCTTATTCAGAGTTGGGTTTGTGGAATATGTGCCAAATGGAGTACAAGTACACCAGCCAATCCGAAGATTGAAGCAAGATATTACCCAACGTCCCTTGAACCATCAGCCTTTCGGCAACCAGGAGAATGTCCCGTAGACTTACAAAAGTCTAGCTCTTTTATATCATAATTTTGTTAACAATTTACCAAGGTTACTACATAGTTGTTTTATATTTGCATAGTTTCAACATTTTTTCTGATTTAAGTTAAACAATTCATTTCCTATTGTAACATTAACAATAACACATTTTTAAAGAAAAGATTCCAACATAGATTAATACAATACAGATTGAATAGTTCTGTGCTTGAAAAAGTATGGAATGGGAGATGGATTTTGTTAAGGAAATACAGGTTGTTCTGCAATTATCTTCCAAATTGAAGTATTTACAGGTCCCCCCAGAAGAAAATATAATTAAATATAAGTGAACGTTACTTAATTTTGTTTTATAACTTTTTCTCCCTTTTTTTGTATATTTTCATTTTTCTTTCACTTCTTCTTCTTCATGATGTGAGGCGATTGGACTTCATTCTTCATCTGCACTTAGCTTCTGGAGAAAACATTAAATGGTTTTACATCTTGTTCAAAACACTCCTTCCTTAAAACTTCTTGACGTCCATTAGCCAGGTCTTCCATCCATTTGGGTCTTCTTCTAGATTCTCCTCTTTTGTAATGGGAGATGGATTTTGAAAAGGAAATACAGGTTGTTCTGCAATTATCTTGCAAATTGAAGTATTTACAAGTCCCTGTTTGTCAGAAAATAAAGGGCAGTGTAGTTTCTCCTCATCTTCTTGATTCAGCAACCCTGGAGCGAAAACCATCTTTCTTATATCTTCCTCGACGGCGGACCTATTGTCTGAATGTGATTCCCTTTCAGCCATCGATAGTTTAACACATGAAGTCTTACCATTAATTGCATCAAAACTATCTTCTTGGTTATCTGCAATCAAACTTTCTTCAACGACTTGTCCCTTCACCGTTAAATATAATTTATTGGCACCTGCATCCAAATTGATTCCATATCCCCTGAAGAAGGGATATCCAAATAACAAATCTGGCTCTAAATTCTTCACTACGTAGAGTTGATCTTCAAAAGTGTGTCCTGCAATTTCAAAAAGAATGGTTCGGCATCCTACAATACGGGACCTCTCATGTCCAACAAAATCCTTTAACCTTATTCCTGGACATCTTTGCAGTTTCAAGCATGGTAATCTCTCTCGGAGCTTTACCAAACATTATAATTCATGACAGTGCACTCGCTTCCTTTATCCAAAGTACATCTTATTTTTAATCCTAAAACTTATATTAGAATCTCTGGCTTCTTGCTGCAATTCCCAGTTACTTCGAAAACATTAAACAATTTCTCTTCTTCTGAATTCGGATAAGAATTTAGATCTAGATATGAAACATCTAAATTTTCATTAGTAATTAGTTTGTCTTCTTCGCTCTCACAAACATCAAGTTTGTGTCACGTTGTAGAAGGGAGAGCTTCATCTACAAAGACCTCTGGTTTAAATTTGCTCGACTGCTAGAGGGAATTTCCCATACAGGTGCTGTAGGGTTCAAAGCACAGTCTTCTGGACTTTCGTCAGTCTGTATTCCGCATTATTTCTTGCGAGACTGGTTCCAGTTTCTTTGATTCTGGTTCTTATTCCGGAATGTCCTTCTATCGGCATCCTTCCTTTGGAACCTTAGATTTCCATTAAACCTTTGGTTGATCGGTGTGTACCTCTTATCTTCTTCTCCTCCATTCCTCCGGGATAGCTCTAGATTCCTTATTCGAGGTTGAGGATTTCTTCGTTCATCAGTTCTTTGGTGATCAGCTTTCCATCCTTCCATTTGTTCAGACGCTTCGAACTTTCCCAGGAAATTCGTGAGTTGGTCTATGTTGGCGGGATCTCGAGTTAGTACCCGTTGTCGCACTCGTGAAGGTAATTGGCCAATGATGAAGTTCAGCACTTCTGATTGGTTGATGGTTTCCATCAGATTGCAGTATGCATCAATGTTCCTCCAATGATAACCCTCACCTTTGCTATAATGTTTATTCCTCGGGGCATTCATTTCCCTCTGTTTTGCTTCAGGTGATGCGTATTGCTTTCTAAATGCAGAGCGGAAATGTTCAAAAGTTTTCCATCTCTTTTCGTTTGCCATAAACCAAGCCTTGGCTTTACCTACCATTAACGAAGGGAGGACTTTTAGTCGATACATCATGGGCATTTTCATTAAATCCATATAAGTATTTATCTCTTCCAGTTCCCTCTCAGCGGATACTGAATTTATTTCTCCATTAAACTTGGTGAGGGAATTGACGTCAGATATTCGGAGAATCCGATTGGATGAATGGTTTAAGTAGGAATTATCTTCTACCATTTCTTCCGTAGCGTAGTCTCTAGTTCGTCTCATTCTGCCACTCCTTCTTCGTTTCTTTCTTTGGCATGGTTCAGAATGTTCGGGAGATTCGGAACTGGAAGAATGCAAGGAGCAAGAGGTCCTTACACATATCTTCTTTGGCAGAGTTTCCATCTCTTCATTCCTATTCTCCTTGCCTAGTTGTAAGGTTTCCAACTTTGAGGTTAACGTTTTTATAATTTCAACTTGTTGTGTTTGGGCCTTTTTTGTCACTCTTATTTCACCCTCCAAATTTACGGACATTTCCTTTTGACTTTCCTTCAGCTCAGTCATTTCTTGGTTCAAGCCTTCTTGTAGCTGTTTAAAACGGTCATCATCTATCTGCCGATCTTCTCTCCTTCTTTCCACTAGTTCTTCATATTTTTCGTCTCTCTCTTTTCTGATTTCAGCTATCGCTTCGGATATTTCTTTTCCTAGATTTACTTTAAAATCTTCAAACATTTTCTTACTCATTTCTCGTTCCCTTTCTCTTTCTGCTTTCTGTTCAGCATCTCTTTCACCCAAGGTTTCAATCAAACGTGCGAACTTTTGGTCACTCATTTCTCGTTCTCTCTCGCTCTCTGCTTTCTGTTCCACATTTCGGTCACCCAACTTTTCGATCAAACGTGCAAATTTTGGTCATTTTCTTCCTTGTCCTTTAATCTTTGCTCTCTTTCTTCTTTCTTTTCTTTTAATCTTTGCTCTTTTTCAGCTTCTTTTTCTTTCTTAAAATCAGTCATAAAGGAGATCATCATTTCCCTCCAACTATAATCTGTTGGGGTTGGCGTAACTTGTTTTTCCACGCACTGTCTACATTTAACGTCTACCTCCACTGCTACGACAGATCCTGGGGTTTTATGTGCGCAACTTTCATGAATGTATCTGTTGCAGCCTTAGCATGGTAATAAGGTTTCCTCCTTCTTTTCTTCATTCGTACAGCAAACGAGCCTCTCCTTTTGCTGCCTGGTCAAAGGTCTCTGGGAACCTATCATCTTTGCTTCTTCTGTTTCTGGAACAGGCTTCTTCTTCTACTGCTGGGCCACGAGGATCCACATGTGGTTGCTTCGATGGTCCTGTCCAAGGTCACCAAAAATCACTGACACGCACCTTCTGCCTTTAGGGCTTTAGGTTAGTCTGGTTATAACACTTTTATCAGACTTCTCAAAGGCTTCTAAGCTTAGTAGGACCAAGCCCTTGCGAGGTCTGTGGTGTAGGATTTATTTTTAATTATCACCTATGTAGGTTTGAAATGAAAGATCATTAAGACCTTTTTACTCGAAGATTTATTTAAACTTCTGATGTTATACAAACACTTTTTCAAACAGACAATTCACCCGGCACAACTTGTAGGCCTAAACCTATTAGTTGTACCAAAGTTTATAAAACTGGTCTTTTTGATGATGCAGGAGAACGCCTTATTCAGATTTGGGTTTGTGGAATATCTGCCAAATGGAGTACAAGTACACCAGCCAATCCGAAGATTGAAGCAAGATATTACCCAACGTCCCTTGAACCATCAGCCTTTCGGCAACCAGGAGAATGTCCCGTAGACTTACAAAAGTCTAGCTCTTTTATATAACAATTTTGTTAACAATTTACCAAGGTTACTACATAGTTGTTTTATACTTGCATAGTTTCAACATTTTTTCTGATTTAAGTTAAACAATTCATTTCCTATTGTAACATTAACAATAACACATTTTTAAAGAAAAGATTCCAACATAGATTAATACAATACAGATTGAATAGTTCTGTGCTTGAAAAAGTATGGAATGGGAGATGGATTTTGTAAAGGAAATACAGGTTGTTCTGCAATTATCTTGCAAATTGAAGTATTTACAAGTCCCCCCAGAAGAAAATATAATTAAATATAAGTGAACGTTACTTAATTTTGTTTTATAACTTTTTCTCCCTTTTTTTGTATATTTTCATTTTTCTTTCAATTCTTCCTCTTCATGATGTGAGGCGATTGGACTTCATTCTTCATCTGCACTTAGCTTCTGGAGAAAACATTAAATGGTTTTACATCTTGTTCAACACACTCCTTCCTTAAAACTTCTTGACGTCCATTAGCCAGGTCTTCCATCCATTTAGGTCTTCTTCTAGATTCTCCTCTTTTGTAATGGGAGATGGATTTTGTAAAGGAAATACAGGTTGTTCTTCAATTATCTTGCAAATCGAAGTATTTACAACTCCCTCTTTGTCAGAAAATAAAGGGCAGTGTAGTTTCTCCTCATCTTCTTGATTCAGCAACCCTGGAGCGAAAAACCATCTTTCTTATATCTTCCTCGGCGGCGGACCTATTGTCTGAATGTGATTCCCTTTCAGCCATCGATAGTTTAACACATGAAGTCTTACCATTAATTGCTTCGAAACTATCTTCTTGGTCATCTGGAATCAAACTTTCTTCAACGACTTGTCCCTTCACCATTAAATATAATTTATTGGCACCTGCATCCAAATTGATTCTATATCTCTTGAAGAAGGGATATCCAAATAACAAATCTGGCTCTAAATTCTTCACTACGTAGAGTTGATCTTCAAAAGTGTGTCCTGCAATTTCAAAAAGAATGGTTCGGCATCCTACAATACGGGACCTCTCATGTCCAACAAAATCCTTTAACCTTATACCTGGACACCTTTGCAGTTTCAAGCATGGTAATCTCTCTCGGAGCTTTACCAAACATTATAATTCATGACTGTGCACTCGCTTCCTGTATCCAAAGTACATCTTATTTTTAATCCTAAAACTTATATTAGAATCTCTGGCTTCTTGCTGCAATTCCCAGTTACTTCGAAAACATTAAACAATTTCTCTTCTTCTGAATTCGGATAAGAATTTAGATCTAGATATGAAACATCTAAATTTTCATTAGTAATTAGTTTGTCTTCTTCGCTCTCACAAACATCAAGTTTGTGTCACGTTGTAGAAGGGAGAGCATCATCTACAACGACCTCTGGTTCAAATTTGCTCGACTGGTAGAGGGAATTTCCCATACAGGTGCTCTAGGGTTCAAAGCACAGTCTTCTGGACTTTCGTCAGTCTGTATTCCGCATTATTTCTTGCGAGACTGGTTCCAGTTTCTTTGATTCTGGTTCTTATTCCGGAATGTCCTTCTATCGGCATCCTTCCTTTGGAACCTTAGATTTCCATTAAACCTTTGGTTGATCGGTGTGTACCTCTTATCTTCTTCTCCTCCATTCCTCCGGGATAGCTCTAGATTCCTTATTCGAGGTTGAGGATTTCTTCGTTCATCAGTCCTTTGGTGATCAGCTTTCCATCCTTCCATTTGTTCAGACGCTTCGAACTTTCCCAGGAAATTCGTGAGTTAGTCTATGTTGGCGGGATCTCGAGTTAGTACCCGTTGTCGCACTCGTGAAGGTAATTGGCTAATGATTAAGTTCGGCACTTCTGATTGGTTGATGGTTTCCATCAGATTGCAGTATGCAGCAATATTCCTCCAATGATAACCCTCACCTTTGCTATAATGTTTATTCCTCGGGGCATTCATTTCCCTCTGTTTTGCTTCAGGTGTTGCGTATTGCTTTCTAAATGCAGAGCGGAAATGTTCAAAAGTTTTCCATCTCTTTTCGTTTGCCATAAACCAAGCCTTGGCTTTACCTACCATTAACGAAGGGAGGACTTTTAGTCGATACATCATGGGCATTTTCATTAAATCCATATAAGTATTTATCTCTTCCAGTTCCCTCTCAGCGGATACTGAATTTATTTCTCCATTAAACTTGGTGAGGGAATTGACGTCAGACATTCGGAGAATCCGATTGGATGAATGGTTTAAGTAGGAATTATCTTCTACCATTTCTTCCGTAGCGTAGTCTCTAGTTCGTCTCATTCTGCCACTCCTTCTTCGTTTCTTTCTTTGGCATGGTTCAAAATGTTCGGGAGATTCGGAACTGGAAGAATGCAAGGAGCAAGAGGTTCTTACACATATCTTCTTTGGCAGAGTTTCCATCTCTTCATTCCTATTCTCCTTGCCTAGTTGTAAGGTTTCCAACTTTGAGGTTAACGTTTTTATAATTTCAACTTGTTGTATTTGGGCCTTTTTTGTCACTCTTATTTCACCCTCCAAATTTACGGACATTTCCTTTTGATTTTCCTTCAGCTCAGTCATTTCTTGGTTCAAGCCTTCTTGTAGCTGTTTAAAACGGTCATCATCTATCTGCCGATCTTCTCTCCTTCTTTCCACTAGTTCTTCATATTTTTCGTCTCTCTCTCTTTTCTGATTTCAGCTATCGCTTCGGATATTTCTTTTCCTAGATTTACTTTAAAATCTTCAAACATTTTCTTACTCATTTCTCGTTCCCTTTCTCTCTCTGCTTTCTGTTCAGCATCTCTTTCACCCAAGGTTTCAATCAAACTTG
Source organism: Lepisma saccharinum (assembly GCF_977018435.1). NCBI lineage: Eukaryota > Metazoa > Arthropoda > Insecta > Zygentoma > Lepismatidae > Lepisma > Lepisma saccharinum. The sequence continues at coordinate 62,629,829 of NC_139253.1, read as the reverse complement.
CGAACTTTTGGTCACTCATTTCTCGTTCTCTTTCTCTCTCTGCTTTCTGTTCCTCATTTCGGTCACCCAACTTTTCGATCAAACGTGCAAACTTTTGGTCATTTTCTTCCTTGTCCTTTAATCTTTGCTCTTTTTCTTCTTCCTTTTCTTTTAATCTTTGCTCTTTTTCAGCTTCTTTTTCTTTCTTAAAATCAGTCATAAAGGAGATCATCATTTCCCTCCAACTCTAATCTGTTGGGGTTGGCGTGACTTGTTTTTTCACGCACTGTCTACATTTAACGTCTACCTCCGCTGCTACGACAGATCCTGGGGTTTTATGTGCGCAACTTTCATGAATGTATCTGTTGCAGCCGGAGCATGGTAATTAGGTTTCCTCCTTCTTTTCTTCATTCGTACAGCAAACGAGCCTCTCCTTTTGCTGCCTGGTCAAAGGTCTCTGTTAACCTATCATCTTTGCTTCTTCTGTTTCTGGAACAGGCTTCTTCTTCTGCTGCTGGGCCACGAGGATCCACATGTGGTTGCTTCGATGGTCCTGTCCACGGTCACCAAAAATCACTGACACGCACCTTCTGCCTTTAGGGCTTTAGGTTAGTCTGGTTATAACACTTTTATCGGACTTCTCAAAGGCTTCTAAGGTTAGTAGGACCAAGCCCTTGCGAGGTCTGTGGTGTAGGATTTATTTTTAATTATCACCTGTGTAGGTTTGAAATGAAAGATCATTAAGACCTTTTTACTCGAAGATTTATTTAAACTTCTGATGTTATACAAACACTTTTTCAAACAGACAATTCACCCGGCACAACTTGTAGGCCTAAACCTATTAGTTGTACCAAAGTTTATAAAACTGGTCTTTTTGATGATGCAGGAGAACGCCTTATTCAGAGTTGGGTTTGTGGAATATGTGCCAAATGGAGTACAAGTACACCAGCCAATCCGAAGATTGAAGCAAGATATTACCCAACGTCCCTTGAACCATCAGCCTTTCGGCAACCAGGAGAATGTCCCGTAGACTTACAAAAGTCTAGCTCTTTTATATCATAATTTTGTTAACAATTTACCAAGGTTACTACATAGTTGTTTTATATTTGCATAGTTTCAACATTTTTTCTGATTTAAGTTAAACAATTCATTTCCTATTGTAACATTAACAATAACACATTTTTAAAGAAAAGATTCCAACATAGATTAATACAATACAGATTGAATAGTTCTGTGCTTGAAAAAGTATGGAATGGGAGATGGATTTTGTTAAGGAAATACAGGTTGTTCTGCAATTATCTTCCAAATTGAAGTATTTACAGGTCCCCCCAGAAGAAAATATAATTAAATATAAGTGAACGTTACTTAATTTTGTTTTATAACTTTTTCTCCCTTTTTTTGTATATTTTCATTTTTCTTTCACTTCTTCTTCTTCATGATGTGAGGCGATTGGACTTCATTCTTCATCTGCACTTAGCTTCTGGAGAAAACATTAAATGGTTTTACATCTTGTTCAAAACACTCCTTCCTTAAAACTTCTTGACGTCCATTAGCCAGGTCTTCCATCCATTTGGGTCTTCTTCTAGATTCTCCTCTTTTGTAATGGGAGATGGATTTTGAAAAGGAAATACAGGTTGTTCTGCAATTATCTTGCAAATTGAAGTATTTACAAGTCCCTGTTTGTCAGAAAATAAAGGGCAGTGTAGTTTCTCCTCATCTTCTTGATTCAGCAACCCTGGAGCGAAAACCATCTTTCTTATATCTTCCTCGACGGCGGACCTATTGTCTGAATGTGATTCCCTTTCAGCCATCGATAGTTTAACACATGAAGTCTTACCATTAATTGCATCAAAACTATCTTCTTGGTTATCTGCAATCAAACTTTCTTCAACGACTTGTCCCTTCACCGTTAAATATAATTTATTGGCACCTGCATCCAAATTGATTCCATATCCCCTGAAGAAGGGATATCCAAATAACAAATCTGGCTCTAAATTCTTCACTACGTAGAGTTGATCTTCAAAAGTGTGTCCTGCAATTTCAAAAAGAATGGTTCGGCATCCTACAATACGGGACCTCTCATGTCCAACAAAATCCTTTAACCTTATTCCTGGACATCTTTGCAGTTTCAAGCATGGTAATCTCTCTCGGAGCTTTACCAAACATTATAATTCATGACAGTGCACTCGCTTCCTTTATCCAAAGTACATCTTATTTTTAATCCTAAAACTTATATTAGAATCTCTGGCTTCTTGCTGCAATTCCCAGTTACTTCGAAAACATTAAACAATTTCTCTTCTTCTGAATTCGGATAAGAATTTAGATCTAGATATGAAACATCTAAATTTTCATTAGTAATTAGTTTGTCTTCTTCGCTCTCACAAACATCAAGTTTGTGTCACGTTGTAGAAGGGAGAGCTTCATCTACAAAGACCTCTGGTTTAAATTTGCTCGACTGCTAGAGGGAATTTCCCATACAGGTGCTGTAGGGTTCAAAGCACAGTCTTCTGGACTTTCGTCAGTCTGTATTCCGCATTATTTCTTGCGAGACTGGTTCCAGTTTCTTTGATTCTGGTTCTTATTCCGGAATGTCCTTCTATCGGCATCCTTCCTTTGGAACCTTAGATTTCCATTAAACCTTTGGTTGATCGGTGTGTACCTCTTATCTTCTTCTCCTCCATTCCTCCGGGATAGCTCTAGATTCCTTATTCGAGGTTGAGGATTTCTTCGTTCATCAGTTCTTTGGTGATCAGCTTTCCATCCTTCCATTTGTTCAGACGCTTCGAACTTTCCCAGGAAATTCGTGAGTTGGTCTATGTTGGCGGGATCTCGAGTTAGTACCCGTTGTCGCACTCGTGAAGGTAATTGGCCAATGATGAAGTTCAGCACTTCTGATTGGTTGATGGTTTCCATCAGATTGCAGTATGCATCAATGTTCCTCCAATGATAACCCTCACCTTTGCTATAATGTTTATTCCTCGGGGCATTCATTTCCCTCTGTTTTGCTTCAGGTGATGCGTATTGCTTTCTAAATGCAGAGCGGAAATGTTCAAAAGTTTTCCATCTCTTTTCGTTTGCCATAAACCAAGCCTTGGCTTTACCTACCATTAACGAAGGGAGGACTTTTAGTCGATACATCATGGGCATTTTCATTAAATCCATATAAGTATTTATCTCTTCCAGTTCCCTCTCAGCGGATACTGAATTTATTTCTCCATTAAACTTGGTGAGGGAATTGACGTCAGATATTCGGAGAATCCGATTGGATGAATGGTTTAAGTAGGAATTATCTTCTACCATTTCTTCCGTAGCGTAGTCTCTAGTTCGTCTCATTCTGCCACTCCTTCTTCGTTTCTTTCTTTGGCATGGTTCAGAATGTTCGGGAGATTCGGAACTGGAAGAATGCAAGGAGCAAGAGGTCCTTACACATATCTTCTTTGGCAGAGTTTCCATCTCTTCATTCCTATTCTCCTTGCCTAGTTGTAAGGTTTCCAACTTTGAGGTTAACGTTTTTATAATTTCAACTTGTTGTGTTTGGGCCTTTTTTGTCACTCTTATTTCACCCTCCAAATTTACGGACATTTCCTTTTGACTTTCCTTCAGCTCAGTCATTTCTTGGTTCAAGCCTTCTTGTAGCTGTTTAAAACGGTCATCATCTATCTGCCGATCTTCTCTCCTTCTTTCCACTAGTTCTTCATATTTTTCGTCTCTCTCTTTTCTGATTTCAGCTATCGCTTCGGATATTTCTTTTCCTAGATTTACTTTAAAATCTTCAAACATTTTCTTACTCATTTCTCGTTCCCTTTCTCTTTCTGCTTTCTGTTCAGCATCTCTTTCACCCAAGGTTTCAATCAAACGTGCGAACTTTTGGTCACTCATTTCTCGTTCTCTCTCGCTCTCTGCTTTCTGTTCCACATTTCGGTCACCCAACTTTTCGATCAAACGTGCAAATTTTGGTCATTTTCTTCCTTGTCCTTTAATCTTTGCTCTCTTTCTTCTTTCTTTTCTTTTAATCTTTGCTCTTTTTCAGCTTCTTTTTCTTTCTTAAAATCAGTCATAAAGGAGATCATCATTTCCCTCCAACTATAATCTGTTGGGGTTGGCGTAACTTGTTTTTCCACGCACTGTCTACATTTAACGTCTACCTCCACTGCTACGACAGATCCTGGGGTTTTATGTGCGCAACTTTCATGAATGTATCTGTTGCAGCCTTAGCATGGTAATAAGGTTTCCTCCTTCTTTTCTTCATTCGTACAGCAAACGAGCCTCTCCTTTTGCTGCCTGGTCAAAGGTCTCTGGGAACCTATCATCTTTGCTTCTTCTGTTTCTGGAACAGGCTTCTTCTTCTACTGCTGGGCCACGAGGATCCACATGTGGTTGCTTCGATGGTCCTGTCCAAGGTCACCAAAAATCACTGACACGCACCTTCTGCCTTTAGGGCTTTAGGTTAGTCTGGTTATAACACTTTTATCAGACTTCTCAAAGGCTTCTAAGCTTAGTAGGACCAAGCCCTTGCGAGGTCTGTGGTGTAGGATTTATTTTTAATTATCACCTATGTAGGTTTGAAATGAAAGATCATTAAGACCTTTTTACTCGAAGATTTATTTAAACTTCTGATGTTATACAAACACTTTTTCAAACAGACAATTCACCCGGCACAACTTGTAGGCCTAAACCTATTAGTTGTACCAAAGTTTATAAAACTGGTCTTTTTGATGATGCAGGAGAACGCCTTATTCAGAGTTGGGTTTGTGGAATATCTGCCAAATGGAGTACAAGTACACCAGCCAATCCGAAGATTGAAGCAAGATATTACCCAACGTCCCTTGAACCATCAGCCTTTCGGCAACCAGGAGAATGTCCCGTAGACTTACAAAAGTCTAGCTCTTTTATATCACAATTTTGTTAACAATTTACCAAGGTTACTACATAGTTGTTTTATATTTGCATAGTTTCAACATTTTTTCTGATTTAAGTTAAACAATTCATTTCCTATTGTAACATTAACAATAACACATTTTTAAAGAAAATATTCCAACATAGATTAATACAATACAGATTGAATAGTTCTGTGCTTGAAAAAGTATGGAATGGGAGATGGATTTTGTAAAGGAAATACAGGTTGTTCTGCAATTATCTTGCAAATTGAAGTATTTACAAGTCCCCCAAGAAGAAAATATGATTAAATATAAGTGAACGTTACTTAATTTTGTTTTATAACTTTTTCTCCCTTTTTTTGTATATTTTCATTTTTCTTTCACTTCTTCTTCTTCATGATGTGAGGCGATTGGACTTCATTCTTCATCTGCACTTAGCTTCTGGAGAAAACAGGAAATGGTTTTACATCTTGTTCAACACACTCCTTCCTTAAAACTTCTTGACGTCCATTAGCCAGGTCTTCCATCCATTTAGGTCTTCTTCTAGATTCTCCTCTTTTGGAATGGGAGATGGATTTTGTAAAGGAAATACAGGTTGTTCTGCAATTATCTTGCAAATTGAAGTATTTACAAGTCCCTGTTTGTCAGAAAATAAAGGGCAGTGTAGTTTCTCCTCATCTTCTTGATTCAGCAACCCTGGAGCGAAAAACCTTCTTTCTTATATCTTCCTCGGCGGCGGACCTATTGTCTGAATGTGATTCCCTTTCAGCCATCGATAGTTTAACACATGAAGTCTTACCATTAATTGCTTCAAAACTATCTTCTTGGTCATCTGGAATCAAACTTTCTTCAACGACTTGTCCCTTCACCGTTAAATATAATTTATTGGCACCTGCATCCAAATTGATTCTATATCTCTTGAAGAAGGGATATCCAAATAACAAATCTGGCTCTAAATTCTTCACTACGTAGAGTTGATCTTCAAAAGTGTGTCCTGCAATTTCAAAAATAATGGTTCGGCATCCTACAATACGGGACCTCTCATGTCCAACAAAATCCTTTAACCTTATACCTGGACACCTTTGCAGTTTCAAGCATGGTAATCTCTCTCGGAGCTTTACCAAACATTATAATTCATGACTGTGCACTCGCTTCCTTTATCCAAAGTACATCTTATTTTTAATCCTAAAACTTATATTAGAATCTCTGGCTTCTTGCTGCAATTCCCAGTTACTTCGAAAACATTAAACAATTTCTCTTCTTCTGAATTCGGATAAGAATTTAGATCTAGATATGAAACATCTAAATTTTCATTAGTAATTAGTTTGTCTTCTTCGCTCTCACAAACATCAAGTTTGTGTCACGTTGTAGAAGGGAGAGCATCATCTACAACGACCTCTGGTTCAAATTTGCTCGACTGGTAGAGGGAATTTCCCATACAGGTGCTGTAGGGTTCAAAGCACAGTCTTCTGGACTTTCGTCAGTCTGTATTCCGCATTATTTCTTGCGAGACTGGTTCCAGTTTCTTTGATTCTGGTTCTTATTCCGGAATGTCCTTCTATCGGCATCCTTCCTTTGGAACCTTAGATTTCCATTAAACCTTTGGTTGATCGGTGTGTACCTCTTATCTTCTTCTCCTCCATTCCTCCGGGATAGCTCTAGATTCCTTATTCGAGGTTGAGGATTTCTTCGTTCATCAGTCCTTTGGTGATCAGCTTTCCATTCTTCCATTTGTTCAGACGCTTCGAACTTTCCCAGGAAATTCGTGAGTTAGTCTATGTTGGCGGGATCTCGAGTTAGTACCCGTTGTCGCACTCGTGAAGGTAATTGGCCAATGATTAAGTTCGGCACTTCTGATTGGTTGATGGTTTCCATCAGATTGCAGTATGCAGCAATATTCCTCCAATGATAACCCTCACCTTTGCTATAATGTTTATTCCTCGGGGCATTCATTTCCCTCTGTTTTGCTTCAGGTGATGCGTATTGCTTTCTAAATGCAGAGCGGAAATGTTCAAAAGTTTTCCATCTCTTTTCGTTTGCCATAAACCAAGCCTTGGCTTTACCTACCATTAACGAAGGGAGGACTTTTAGTCGATACATCATGGGCATTTTCATTAAATCCATATAAGTATTTATCTCTTCCAGTTCCCTCTCAGCGGATACTGAATTTATTTCTCCATTAAACTTGGTGAGGGAATTGACGTCAGACATTCGGAGAATCCGATTGGATGAATGGTTTAAGTAGGAATTATCTTCTACCATTTCTTCCGTAGCGTAGTCTCTAGTTCGTCTCATTCTGCCACTCCTTCTTCGTTTCTTTCTTTGGCATGGTTCAAAATGTTCGGGAGATTCGGAACTGGAAGAATGCAAGGAGCAAGAGGTTCTTACACATATCTTCTTTGGCAGAGTTTCCATCTCTTCATTCCTATTCTCCTTGCCTAGTTGTAAGGTTTCCAACTTTGAGGTTAACGTTTTTATAATTTCAACTTGTTGTATTTGGGCCTTTTTTGTCACTCTTATTTCACCCTCCAAATTTACGGACATTTCCTTTTGATTTTCCTTCAGCTCAGTCATTTCTTGGTTCAAGCCTTCTTGTAGCTGTTTAAAACGGTCATCATCTATCTGCCGATCTTCTCTCCTTCTTTCCACTAGTTCTTCATATTTTTCGTCTCTCTCTCTTTTCTGATTTCAGCTATCGCTTCGGATATTTCTTTTCCTAGATTTACTTTAAAATCTTCAAACATTTTCTTTCTCATTTCTCGTTCCCTTTCTCTCTCTGCTTTCTGTTCAGCATCTCTTTCACCCAAGGTTTCAATCAAACTTGCGAACTTTTGGTCACTCATTTCTCGTTCTCTTTCTCTCTCTGCTTTCTGTTCCTCATTTCGGTCACCCAACTTTTCGATCAAACGTGCAAACTTTTGGTCATTTTCTTCCTTGTCCTTTAATCTTTGCTCTTTTTCTTCTTCCTTTTCTTTTAATCTTTGCTCTTTTTCAGCTTCTTTTTCTATCTTAAAATCAGTCATAAAGGAGATCATCATTTCCCTCCAACTCTAATCTGTTGGGGTTGGCGTGACTTGTTTTTTCACGCACTGTTTACATTTAACGTCTACCTCCGCTGCTACGACAGATCCTGGGGTTTTATGTGCGCAACTTTCATGAATGTATCTGTTGCAGCCGGAGCATGGTAATTAGGTTTCCTCCTTCTTTTCTTCATTCGTACAGCAAACGAGCCTCTCCTTTTGCTGCCTGGTCAAAGGTCTCTGGGAACCTATCATCTTTGCTTCTTCTGTTTCTGGAACAGGCTTCTTCTTCTTCTGCTGGGCCACGAGGATCCACATGTGGTTGCTTCGATGGTCCTGTCCACGGTCACCAAAAATCACTGACACGCACCTTCTGCCTTTAGGGCTTTAGGTTAGTCTGGTTATAACACTTTTATCGGACTTCTCAAAGGCTTCTAAGGTTAGTAGGACCAAGCCCTTGCGAGGTCTGTGGTGTAGGATTTATTTTTAATTATCACCTGTGTAGGTTTGAAATGAAAGATCATTAAGACCTTTTTACTCGAAGATTTATTTAAACTTCTGATGTTATACAAACACTTTTTCAAACAGACAATTCACCCGGCACAACTTGTAGGCCTAAACCTATTAGTTGTACCAAAGTTTATAAAACTGGTCTTTTTGATGATGCAGGAGAACGCCTTATTCAGAGTTGGGTTTGTGGAATATCTGCCAAATGGAGTACAAGTACACCAGCCAATCCGAAGATTGAAGCAAGATATTACCCAACGTCCCTTGAACCATCAGCCTTTCGGCAACCAGGAGAATGTCCCGTAGACTTACAAAAGTCTAGCTCTTTTATATCATAATTTTGTTAACAATTTACCAAGGTTACTACATAGTTGTTTTATATTTGCATAGTTTCAACATTTTTTCTGATTTAAGTTAAACAATTCATTTCCTATTGTAACATTAACAATAACACATTTTTAAAGAAAAGATTCCAACATAGATTAATACAATACAGATTGAATAGTTCTGTGCTTGAAAAAGTATGGAATGGGAGATGGATTTTGTTAAGGAAATACAGGTTGTTCTGCAATTATCTTCCAAATTGAAGTATTTACAGGTCCCCCCAGAAGAAAATATAATTAAATATAAGTGAACGTTACTTAATTTTGTTTTATAACTTTTTCTCCCTTTTTTTGTATATTTTCATTTTTCTTTCACTTCTTCTTCTTCATGATGTGAGGCGATTGGACTTCATTCTTCATCTGCACTTAGCTTCTGGAGAAAACATTAAATGGTTTTACATCTTGTTCAAAACACTCCTTCCTTAAAACTTCTTGACGTCCATTAGCCAGGTCTTCCATCCATTTGGGTCTTCTTCTAGATTCTCCTCTTTTGTAATGGGAGATGGATTTTGAAAAGGAAATACAGGTTGTTCTGCAATTATCTTGCAAATTGAAGTATTTACAAGTCCCTGTTTGTCAGAAAATAAAGGGCAGTGTAGTTTCTCCTCATCTTCTTGATTCAGCAACCCTGGAGCGAAAACCATCTTTCTTATATCTTCCTCGACGGCGGACCTATTGTCTGAATGTGATTCCCTTTCAGCCATCGATAGTTTAACACATGAAGTCTTACCATTAATTGCATCAAAACTATCTTCTTGGTTATCTGCAATCAAACTTTCTTCAACGACTTGTCCCTTCACCGTTAAATATAATTTATTGGCACCTGCATCCAAATTGATTCCATATCCCCTGAAGAAGGGATATCCAAATAACAAATCTGGCTCTAAATTCTTCACTACGTAGAGTTGATCTTCAAAAGTGTGTCCTGCAATTTCAAAAAGAATGGTTCGGCATCCTACAATACGGGACCTCTCATGTCCAACAAAATCCTTTAACCTTATTCCTGGACATCTTTGCAGTTTCAAGCATGGTAATCTCTCTCGGAGCTTTACCAAACATTATAATTCATGACAGTGCACTCGCTTCCTTTATCCAAAGTACATCTTATTTTTAATCCTAAAACTTATATTAGAATCTCTGGCTTCTTGCTGCAATTCCCAGTTACTTCGAAAACATTAAACAATTTCTCTTCTTCTGAATTCGGATAAGAATTTAGATCTAGATATAAAACATCTAAATTTTCATTAGTAATTAGTTTGTCTTCTTCGCTCTCACAAACATCAAGTTTGTGTCACGTTGTAGAAGGGAGAGCTTCATCTACAAAGACCTCTGGTTTAAATTTGCTCGACTGCTAGAGGGAATTTCCCATACAGGTGCTGTAGGGTTCAAAGCACAGTCTTCTGGACTTTCGTCAGTCTGTATTCCGCATTATTTCTTGCGAGACTGGTTCCAGTTTCTTTGATTCTGGTTCTTATTCCGGAATGTCCTTCTATCGGCATCCTTCCTTTGGAACCTTAGATTTCCATTAAACCTTTGGTTGATCGGTGTGTACCTCTTATCTTCTTCTCCTCCATTCCTCCGGGATAGCTCTAGATTCCTTATTCGAGGTTGAGGATTTCTTCGTTCATCAGTTCTTTGGTGATCAGCTCTCCATCCTTCCATTTGTTCAGACGCTTCGAACTTTCCCAGGAAATTCGTGAGTTGATCTATGTTGGCGGGATCTCGAGTTAGTACCCGTTGTCGCACTCGTGAAGGTAATTGGCCAATGATGAAGTTCAGCACTTCTGATTGGTTGATGGTTTCCATCAGATTGCAGTATGCATCAATGTTCCTCCAATGATAACCCTCACCTTTGCTATAATGTTTATTCCTCGGGGCATTCATTTCCCTCTGTTTTGCTTCAGGTGATGCGTATTGCTTTCTAAATGCAGAGCGGAAATGTTCAAAAGTTTTCCATCTCTTTTCGTTTGCCATAAACCAAGCCTTGGCTTTACCTACCATTAACGAAGGGAGGACTTTTAGTCGATACATCATGGGCATTTTCATTAAATCCATATAAGTATTTATCTCTTCCAGTTCCCTCTCAGCGGATACTGAATTTATTTCTCCATTAAACTTGGTGAGGGAATTGACGTCAGATATTCGAAGAATCCGATTGGATGAATGGTTTAAGTAGGAATTATGTTCTACCATTTCTTCCGTAGCGTAGTCTCTAGTTCGTCTCATTCTGCCACTCCTTCTTCGTTTCTTTCTTTGGCATGGTTCAGAATGTTCGGGAGATTCGGAACTGGAAGAATGCAAGGAGCAAGAGGTCCTTACACATATCTTCTTTGGCAGAGTTTCCATCTCTTCATTCCTATTCTCCTTGCCTAGTTGTAAGGTTTCCAACTTTGAGGTTAACGTTTTTATAATTTCAACTTGTTGTGTTTGGGCCTTTTTTGTCACTCTTATTTCACCCTCCAAATTTACGGACATTTCCTTTTGACTTTCCTTCAGCTCAGTCATTTCTTGGTTCAAGCCTTCTTGTAGCTGTTTAAAACGGTCATCATCTATCTGCCGATCTTCTCTCCTTCTTTCCACTAGTTCTTCATATTTTTCGTCTCTCTCTTTTCTGATTTCAGCTATCGCTTCGGATATTTCTTTTCCTAGATTTACTTTAAAATCTTCAAACATTTTCTTACTCATTTCTCGTTCCCTTTCTCTTTCTGCTTTCTGTTCAGCATCTCTTTCACCCAAGGTTTCAATCAAACGTGCGAACTTTTGGTCACTCATTTCTCGTTCTCTCTCGCTCTCTGCTTTCTGTTCCACATTTCGGTCACCCAACTTTTCGATCAAAAGTGCAAATTTTGGTCATTTTCTTCCTTGTCCTTTAATCTTTGCTCTCTTTCTTCTTTCTTTTCTTTTAATCTTTGCTCTTTTTCAGCTTCTTTTTCTTTCTTAAAATCAGTCATAAAGGAGATCATCATTTCCCTCCAACTATAATCTGTTGGGGTTGGCGTAACTTGTTTTTCCACGCACTGTCTACATTTAACGTCTACCTCCACTGCTACGACAGATCCTGGGGTTTTATGTGCGCAACTTTCATGAATGTATCTGTTGCAGCCTTAGCATGGTAATAAGGTTTCCTCCTTCTTTTCTTCATTCGTACAGCAAACGAGCCTCTCCTTTTGCTGCCTGGTCAAAGGTCTCTGGGAACCTATCATCTTTGCTTCTTCTGTTTCTGGAACAGGCTTCTTCTTCTACTGCTGGGCCACGAGGATCCACATGTGGTTGCTTCGATGGTCCTGTCCAAGGTCACCAAAAATCACTGACACGCACCTTCTGCCTTTAGGGCTTTAGGTTAGTCTGGTTATAACACTTTTATCAGACTTCTCAAAGGCTTCTAAGCTTAGTAGGACCAAGCCCTTGCGAGGTCTGTGGTGTAGGATTTATTTTTAATTATCACCTATGTAGGTTTGAAATGAAAGATCATTAAGACCTTTTTACTCGAAGATTTATTTAAACTTCTGATGTTATACAAACACTTTTTCAAACAGACAATTCACCCGGCACAACTTGTAGGCCTAAACCTATTAGTTGTACCAAAGTTTATAAAACTGGTCTTTTTGATGATGCAGGAGAACGCCTTATTCAGAGTTGGGTTTGTGGAATATCTGCCAAATGGAGTACAAGTACACCAGCCAATCCGAAGATTGAAGCAAGATATTACCCAACGTCCCTTGAACCATCAGCCTTTCGGCAACCAGGAGAATGTCCCGTAGACTTACAAAAGTCTAGCTCTTTTATATCACAATTTTGTTAACAATTTACCAAGGTTACTACATAGTTGTTTTATATTTGCATAGTTTCAACATTTTTTCTGATTTAAGTTAAACAATTCATTTCCTATTGTAACATTAACAATAACACATTTTTAAAGAAAAGATTCCAACATAGATTAATACAATACAGATTGAATAGTTCTGTGCTTGAAAAAGTATGGAATGGGAGATGGATTTTGTAAAGGAAATACAGGTTGTTCTGCAATTATCTTGCAAATTGAAGTATTTACAAGTCCCCCAAGAAGAAAATATGATTAAATATAAGTGAACGTTACTTAATTTTGTTTTATAACTTTTTCTCCCTTTTTTTTGTATATTTTCATTTTTCTTTCACTTCTTCTTCTTCATGATGTGAGGCGATTGGACTTCATTCTTCATCTGCACTTAGGTTCTGGAGAAAACAGGAAATGGTTTTACATCTTGTTCAACACACTCCTTCCTTAAAACTTCTTGACGTCCATTAGCCAGGTCTTCCATCCATTTAGGTCTTCTTCTAGATTCTCCTCTTTTGGAATGGGAGATGGATTTTGTAAAGGAAATACAGGTTGTTCTGCAATTATCTTGCAAATTGAAGTATTTACAAGTCCCTGTTTGTCAGAAAATAAAGGGCAGTGTAGTTTCTCCTCATCTTCTTGATTCAGCAACCCTGGAGCGAAAAACCTTCTTTCTTATATCTTCCTCGGCGGCGGACCTATTGTCTGAATGTGATTCCCTTTCAGCCATCGATAGTTTAACACATGAAGTCTTACCATTAATTGCTTCAAAACTATCTTCTTGGTCATCTGGAATCAAACTTTCTTCAACGACTTGTCCCTTCACCGTTAAATATAATTTATTGGCACCTGCATCCAAATTGATTCTATATCTCTTGAAGAAGGGATATCCAAATAACAAATCTGGCTCTAAATTCTTCACTACGTAGAGTTGATCTTCAAAAGTGTGTCCTGCAATTTCAAAAAGAATGGTTCGGCATCCTACAATACGGGACCTCTCATGTCCAACAAAATCCTTTAACCTTATACCTGGACACCTTTGCAGTTTCAAGCATGGTAATCTCTCTCGGAGCTTTACCAAACATTATAATTCATGACTGTGCACTCGCTTCCTGTATCCAAAGTACATCTTATTTTTAATCCTAAAACTTATATTAGAATCTCTGGCTTCTTGCTGCAATTCCCAGTTACTTCGAAAACATTAAACAATTTCTCTTCTTCTGAATTCGGATAAGAATTTAGATCTAGATATGAAACATCTAAATTTTCATTAGTAATTAGTTTGTCTTCTTCGCTCTCACAAACATCAAGTTTGTGTCACGTTGTAGAAGGGAGAGCATCATCTACAACGACCTCTGGTTCAAATTTGCTCGACTGGTAGAGGGAATTTCCCATACAGGTGCTCTAGGGTTCAAAGCACAGTCTTCTGGACTTTCGTCAGTCTGTATTCCGCATTATTTCTTGCGAGACTGGTTCCAGTTTCTTTGATTCTGGTTCTTATTCCGGAATGTCCTTCTATCGGCATCCTTCCTTTGGAACCTTAGATTTCCATTAAACCTTTGGTTGATCGGTGTGTACCTCTTATCTTCTTCTCCTCCATTCCTCCGGGATAGCTCTAGATTCCTTATTCGAATTTGAGGATTTCTTCGTTCATCAGTCCTTTGGTGATCAGCTTTCCATCCTTCCATTTGTTCAGACGCTTCGAACTTTCCCAGGAAATTCGTGAGTTAGTCTATGTTGGCGGGATCTCGAGTTAGTACCCGTTGTCGCACTCGTGAAGGTAATTGGCCAATGATTAAGTTCGGCACTTCTGATTGGTTGATGGTTTCCATCAGATTGCAGTATGCAGCAATATTCCTCCAATGATAACCCTCACCTTTGCTATAATGTTTATTCCTCGGGGCATTCATTTCCCTCTGTTTTGCTTCAGTTGATGCGTATTGCTTTCTAAATGCAGAGCGGAAATGTTCAAAAGTTTTAAATCTCTTTTCGTTTGCCATAAACCAAGCCTTGGCTTTACCTACCATTAACGAAGGGAGGACTTTTAGTCGATACATCATGGGCATTTTCATTAAATCCATATAAGTATTTATCTCTTCCAGTTCCCTCTCAGCGGATACTGAATTTATTTCTCCATTAAACTTGGTGAGGGAATCGACGTCAGACATTCGGAGAATCCGATTGGATGAATGGTTTAAGTAGGAATTATCTTCTACCATTTCTTCCGTAGCGTAGTCTCTAGTTCGTCTCATTCTGCCACTCCTTCTTCGTTTCTTTCTTTGGCATGGTTCAAAATGTTCGGGAGATTCGGAACTGGAAGAATGCAAGGAGCAAGAGGTTCTTACACATATCTTCTTTGGCAGAGTTTCCATCTCTTCATTCCTATTCTCCTTGCCTAGTTGTAAGGTTTCCAACTTTGAGGTTAACGTTTTTATAATTTCAACTTGTTGTATTTGGGCCTTTTTTGTCACTCTTATTTCACCCTCCAAATTTACGGACATTTCCTTTTGATTTTCCTTCAGCTCAGTCATTTCTTGGTTCAAGCCTTCTTGTAGCTGTTTAAAACGGTCATCATCTATCTGCCGATCTTCTCTCCTTCTTTCCACTAGTTCTTCATATTTTTCGTCTCTCTCTCTTTTCTGATTTCAGCTATCGCTTCGGATATTTCTTTTCCTAGATTTACTTTAAAATCTTCAAACATTTTCTTACTCATTTCTCGTTCCCTTTCTCTCTCTGCTTTCTGTTCAGCATCTCTTTCACCCAAGGTTTCAATCAAACTTGCGAACTTTTGGTCACTCATTTCTCGTTCTCTTTCTCTCTCTGCTTTCTGTTCCTCATTTCGGTCACCCAACTTTTCGATCAAACGTGCAAACTTTTGGTCATTTTCTTCCTTGTCCTTTAATCTTTGCTCTTTTTCTTCTTCCTTTTCTTTTAATCTTTGCTCTTTTTCAGCTTCTTTTTCTTTCTTAAAATCAGTCATAAAGGAGATCATCATTTCCCTCCAACTCTAATCTGTTGGGGTTGGCGTGACTTGTTTTTTCACGCACTGTTTACATTTAACGTCTACCTCCGCTGCTACGACAGATCCTGGGGTTTTATGTGCGCAACTTTCATGAATGTATCTGTTGCAGCCGGAGCATGGTAATTAGGTTTCCTCCTTCTTTTCTTCATTCGTACAGCAAACGAGCCTCTCCTTTTGCTGCCTGGTCAAAGGTCTCTGGGAACCTATCATCTTTGCTTCTTCTGTTTCTGGAACAGGCTTCTTCTTCTTCTGCTGGGCCACGAGGATCCACATGTGGTTGCTTCGATGGTCCTGTCCACGGTCACCAAAAATCACTGACACGCACCTTCTGCCTTTAGGGCTTTAGGTTAGTCTGGTTATAACACTTTTATCGGACTTCTCAAAGGCTTCTAAGGTTAGTAGGACCAAGCCCTTGCGAGGTCTGTGGTGTAGGATTTATTTTTAATTATCACCTGTGTAGGTTTGAAATGAAAGATCATTAAGACCTTTTTACTCGAAGATTTATTTAAACTTCTGATGTTATACAAACACTTTTTCAAACAGACAATTCACCCGGCACAACTTGTAGGCCTAAACCTATTAGTTGTACCAAAGTTTATAAAACTGGTCTTTTTGATGATGCAGGAGAACGCCTTATTCAGATTTGGGTTTGTGGAATATCTGCCAAATGGAGTACAAGTA
This sequence comes from Lepisma saccharinum, assembly GCF_977018435.1. Lineage (NCBI taxonomy): Eukaryota > Metazoa > Arthropoda > Insecta > Zygentoma > Lepismatidae > Lepisma > Lepisma saccharinum. Next base: position 62,613,546 of record NC_139253.1, on the reverse strand, counting down.
CACCAGCCAATCCGAAGATTGAAGCAAGATATTACCCAACGTCCCTTGAACCATCAGCCTTTCGGCAACCAGGAGAATGTCCCGTAGACTTACAAAAGTCTAGCTCTTTTATATCATAATTTTGTTAACAATTTACCAAGGTTACTACATAGTTGTTTTATATTTGCATAGTTTCAACATTTTTTCTGATTTAAGTTAAACAATTCATTTCCTATTGTAACATTAACAATAACACATTTTTAAAGAAAAGATTCCAACTTAGATTAATACAATACAGATTGAATAGTTCTGTGCTTGAAAAAGTATGGAATGGGAGATGGATTTTGTTAAGGAAATACAGGTTGTTCTGCAATTATCTTCCAAATTGAAGTATTTACAGGTCCCCCCAGAAGAAAATATAATTAAATATAAGTGAACGTTACTTAATTTTGTTTTATAACTTTTTCTCCCTTTTTTTGTATATTTTCATTTTTCTTTCACTTCTTCTTCTTCATGATGTGAGGCAATTGGACTTCATTCTTCATCTGCACTTAGCTTCTGGAGAAAACATTAAATGGTTTTACATCTTGTTCAAAACACTCCTTCCTTAAAACTTCTTGACGTCCATTAGCCAGGTCTTCCATCCATTTGGGTCTTCTTCTAGATTCTCCTCTTTTGTAATGGGAGATGGATTTTGAAAAGGAAATACAGGTTGTTCTGCAATTATCTTGCAAATTGAAGTATTTACAAGTCCCTGTTTGTCAGAAAATAAAGGGCAGTGTAGTTTCTCCTCATCTTCTTGATTCAGCAACCCTGGAGCGAAAACCATCTTTCTTATATCTTCCTCGACGGCGGACCTATTGTCTGAATGTGATTCCCTTTCAGCCATCGATAGTTTAACACATGAAGTCTTACCATTAATTGCATCAAAACTATCTTCTTGGTTATCTGCAATCAAACTTTCTTCAACGACTTGTCCCTTCACCGTTAAATATAATTTATTGGCACCTGCATCCAAATTGATTCCATATCCCCTGAAGAAGGGATATCCAAATAACAAATCTGGCTCTAAATTCTTCACTACGTAGAGTTGATCTTCAAAAGTGTGTCCTGCAATTTCAAAAAGAATGGTTCGGCATCCTACAATACGGGACCTCTCATGTCCAACAAAATCCTTTAACCTTATTCCTGGACATCTTTGCAGTTTCAAGCATGGTAATCTCTCTCGGAGCTTTACCAAACATTATAATTCATGACAGTGCACTCGCTTCCTTTATCCAAAGTACATCTTATTTTTAATCCTAAAACTTATATTAGAATCTCTGGCTTCTTGCTGCAATTCCCAGTTACTTCGAAAACATTAAACAATTTCTCTTCTTCTGAATTCGGATAAGAATTTAGATCTAGATATGAAACATCTAAATTTTCATTAGTAATTAGTTTGTCTTCTTCGCTCTCACAAACATCAAGTTTGTGTCACGTTGTAGAAGGGAGAGCTTCATCTACAAAGACCTCTGGTTTAAATTTGCTCGACTGCTAGAGGGAATTTCCCATACAGGTGCTGTAGGGTTCAAAGCACAGTCTTCTGGACTTTCGTCAGTCTGTATTCCGCATTATTTCTTGCGAGACTGGTTCCAGTTTCTTTGATTCTGGTTCTTATTCCGGAATGTCCTTCTATCGGCATCCTTCCTTTGGAACCTTAGATTTCCATTAAACCTTTGGTTGATCGGTGTGTACCTCTTATCTTCTTCTCCTCCATTCCTCCGGGATAGCTCTAGATTCCTTATTCGAGGTTGAGGATTTCTTCGTTCATCAGTTCTTTGGTGATCAGCTTTCCATCCTTCCATTTGTTCAGACGCTTCGAACTTTCCCAGGAAATTCGTGAGTTGGTCTATGTTGGCGGGATCTCGAGTTAGTACCCGTTGTCGCACTCGTGAAGGTAATTGGCCAATGATGAAGTTCAGCACTTCTGATTGGTTGATGGTTTCCATCAGATTGCAGTATGCATCAATGTTCCTCCAATGATAACCCTCACCTTTGCTATAATGTTTATTCCTCGGGGCATTCATTTCCCTCTGTTTTGCTTCAGGTGATGCGTATTGCTTTCTAAATGCAGAGCGGAAATGTTCAAAAGTTTTCCATCTCTTTTCGTTTGCCATAAACCAAGCCTTGGCTTTACCTACCATTAACGAAGGGAGGACTTTTAGTCGATACATCATGGGCATTTTCATTAAATCCATATAAGTATTTATCTCTTCCAGTTCCCTCTCAGCGGATACTGAATTTATTTCTCCATTAAACTTGGTGAGGGAATTGACGTCAGATATTCGGAGAATCCGATTGGATGAATGGTTTAAGTAGGAATTATCTTCTACCATTTCTTCCGTAGCGTAGTCTCTAGTTCGTCTCATTCTGCCACTCCTTCTTCGTTTCTTTCTTTGGCATGGTTCAGAATGTTCGGGAGATTCGGAACTGGAAGAATGCAAGGAGCAAGAGGTCCTTACACATATCTTCTTTGGCAGAGTTTCCATCTCTTCATTCCTATTCTCCTTGCCTAGTTGTAAGGTTTCCAACTTTGAGGTTAACGTTTTTATAATTTCAACTTGTTGTGTTTGGGCCTTTTTTGTCACTCTTATTTCACCCTCCAAATTTACGGACATTTCCTTTTGACTTTCCTTCAGCTCAGTCATTTCTTGGTTCAAGCCTTCTTGTAGCTGTTTAAAACGGTCATCATCTATCTGCCGATCTTCTCTCCTTCTTTCCACTAGTTCTTCATATTTTTCGTCTCTCTCTTTTCTGATTTCAGCTATCGCTTCGGATATTTCTTTTCCTAGATTTACTTTAAAATCTTCAAACATTTTCTTACTCATTTCTCGTTCCCTTTCTCTTTCTGCTTTCTGTTCAGCATCTCTTTCACCCAAGGTTTCAATCAAACGTGCGAACTTTTGGTCACTCATTTCTCGTTCTCTCTCGCTCTCTGCTTTCTGTTCCACATTTCGGTCACCCAACTTTTCGATCAAACGTGCAAATTTTGGTCATTTTCTTCCTTGTCCTTTAATCTTTGCTCTCTTTCTTCTTTCTTTTCTTTTAATCTTTGCTCTTTTTCAGCTTCTTTTTCTTTCTTAAAATCAGTCATAAAGGAGATCATCATTTCCCTCCAACTATAATCTGTTGGGGTTGGCGTAACTTGTTTTTCCACGCACTGTCTACATTTAACGTCTACCTCCACTGCTACGACAGATCCTGGGGTTTTATGTGCGCAACTTTCATGAATGTATCTGTTGCAGCCTTAGCATGGTAATAAGGTTTCCTCCTTCTTTTCTTCATTCGTACAGCAAACGAGCCTCTCCTTTTGCTGCCTGGTCAAAGGTCTCTGGGAACCTATCATCTTTGCTTCTTCTGTTTCTGGAACAGGCTTCTTCTTCTACTGCTGGGCCACGAGGATCCACATGTGGTTGCTTCGATGGTCCTGTCCAAGGTCACCAAAAATCACTGACACGCACCTTCTGCCTTTAGGGCTTTAGGTTAGTCTGGTTATAACACTTTTATCAGACTTCTCAAAGGCTTCTAAGCTTAGTAGGACCAAGCCCTTGCGAGGTCTGTGGTGTAGGATTTATTTTTAATTATCACCTATGTAGGTTTGAAATGAAAGATCATTAAGACCTTTTTACTCGAAGATTTATTTAAACTTCTGATGTTATACAAACACTTTTTCAAACAGACAATTCACCCGGCACAACTTGTAGGCCTAAACCTATTAGTTGTACCAAAGTTTATAAAACTGGTCTTTTTGATGATGCAGGAGAACGCCTTATTCAGATTTGGGTTTGTGGAATATCTGCCAAATGGAGTACAAGTACACCAGCCAATCCGAAGATTGAAGCAAGATATTACCCAACGTCCCTTGAACCATCAGCCTTTCGGCAACCAGGAGAATGTCCCGTAGACTTACAAAAGTCTAGCTCTTTTATATCACAATTTTGTTAACAATTTACCAAGGTTACTACATAGTTGTTTTATATTTGCATAGTTTCAACATTTTTTCTGATTTAAGTTAAACAATTCATTTCCTATTGTAACATTAACAATAACACATTTTTAAAGAAAAGATTCCAACATAGATTAATACAATACAGATTGAATAGTTCTGTGCTTGAAAAAGTATGGAATGGGAGATGGATTTTGTAAAGGAAATACAGGTTGTTCTGCAATTATCTTGCAAATTGAAGTATTTACAAGTCCCCCAAGAAGAAAATATGATTAAATATAAGTGAACGTTACTTAATTTTGTTTTATAACTTTTTCTCCCTTTTTTTGTATATTTTCATTTTTCTTTCACTTCTTCTTCTTCATGATGTGAGGCGATTGGACTTCATTCTTCATCTGCACTTAGCTTCTGGAGAAAACAGGAAATGGTTTTACATCTTGTTCAACACACTCCTTCCTTAAAACTTCTTGACGTCCATTAGCCAGGTCTTCCATCCATTTAGGTCTTCTTCTAGATTCTCCTCTTTTGGAATGGGAGATGGATTTTGTAAAGGAAATACAGGTTGTTCTGCAATTATCTTGCAAATTGAAGTATTTACAAGTCCCTGTTTGTCAGAAATTAAAGGGCAGTGTAGTTTCTCCTCATCTTCTTGATTCAGCAACCCTGGAGCGAAAACCTTCTTTCTTATATCTTCCTCGGCGGCGGACCTTTGTCTGAATGTGATTCCCTTTCAACCATCGATAGTTTAACACATGAAGTCTTACCATTAATTGCTTCAAAACTATCTTCTTGGTCATCTGGAATCAAACTTTCTTCAACGACTTGTCCCTTCACCATTAAATATAATTTATTGGCACCTGCATCCAAATTGATTCTATATCCCTTGAAGAAGGGATATCCAAATAACAAATCTGGCTCTAAATTCTTCACTACGTAGAGTTGATCTTCAAAAGTGTGTCCTGCAATTTCAAAAAGAATGGTTCGGCATCCTACAACACGGGACCTCTCATGTCCAACAAAATCCTTTAACCTTATTCCTGGACATCTTTGCAGTTTCAAGCATGGTAATCTCTCTCGGAGCTTTACCAAACATTATAATTCATAACGGTGCACTCGCTTCCTGTATCTAAAGTACATCTTATTTTTAATCCTAAAACTTAAATTATAATCTCTGGCTTCTTGCTGCAATTCCCAATTACCTCGAAAACATTAAACAATTTCTCTTCTTCTGAATTCGGATAAGAATTTAGATCTAGATATGAAACATCTAAATTTTCATTAGTAATTAGTTTGTCTTCTTCGCTCTCACAAACATCAAGTTTGTGTCACGTTGTAGAAGGTAGAGCATCATCTACAACGACCTCTGCTTCAAATTTGCTCGACTGGTAGAGGGAATTTCCCATACAGGTGCTCTAGGGTTCAAAGCACAGTCTTCTGGACTTTCGTCAGTCTGTATTCCGCATTATTTCTTGCGAGACTGGTTCCAGTTTCTTTGATTCTGGTTCTTATTCCGGAATGTCCTTCTATCGGCATCCTTCCTTTGGAACCTTAGATTTCCATTAAACCTTTGGTTGATCGGTGTGTACCTCTTATCTTCTTCTCCTCCATTCCTCCGGGATAGCTCTAGATTCCTTATTCGAGGTTGAGGATTTCTTCGTTCATCAGTCCTTTGGTGATCAGCTTTCCATCCTTCCATTTGTTCAGACGCTTCGAACTTTCCCAGGAAATTCGTGAGTTAGTCTATGTTGGCGGGATCTCGAGTTAGTACCCGTTGTCGCACTCGTGAAGGTAATTGGCCAATGATGAAGTTCAGCACTTCTGATTGGTTGATGGTTTCCATCAGATTGCAGTATGCAGCAATATTCCTCCAATGATAACCCTCACCTTTGCTATAATGTTTATTCCTCGGGGCATTCATTTCCCTCTGTTTTGCTTCAGGTGATGCGTATTGCTTTCTAAATGCAGAGCGGAAATGTTCAAAAGTTTTCCATCTCTTTTCGTTTGCCATAAACCAAGCGTTGGCTTTACCTACCATTAACGAAGGGAGGACTTTTAGTCGATACATCATGGGCATTTTCATTAAATCCATATAAGTATTTATCTCTTCCAGTTCCCTCTCAGCGGATACTGAATTTATTTCTCCATTAAACTTGGTGAGGGAATTGACGTCAGACATTCGGAGAATCCGATTGGATGAATGGTTTAAGTAGGAATTATCTTCTACCATTTCTTCCGTAGCGTAGTCTCTAGTTCGTCTCATTCTGCCACTCCTTCTTCGTTTCTTTCTTTGGCATGGTTCAAAATGTTCGGGAGATTCGGAACTGGAAGAATGCAAGGAGCAAGAGGTTCTTACACATATCTTCTTTGGCAGAGTTTCCATCTCTTCATTCCTATTCTCCTTGCCTAGTTGTAAGGTTTCCAACTTTGAGGTTAACGTTTTTATAATTTCAACTTGTTGTATTTGGGCCCTTTTTTTCACTCTTATTTCACCCTCCAAATTTACGGACATTTCCTTTTGATTTTCCTTCAGCTCAGTCATTTCTTGGTTCAAGCCTTCTTGTAGCTGTTTAAAACGGTCATCATCTATCTGCCGATCTTCTCTCCTTCTTTCCACTAGTTCTTCATATTTTTCGTCTCTCTCTCTTTTCTGATTTCAGCTATCGCTTCGGATATTTCTTTTCCTAGATTTACTTTAAAATCTTCAAACATTTTCTTACTCATTTCTCGTTCCCTTTCTCTCTCTGCTTTCTGTTCAGCATCTCTTTCACCCAAGGTTTCAATCAAACTTGCGAACTTTTGGTCACTCATTTCTCGTTCTCTTTCTCTCTCTGCTTTCTGTTCCTCATTTCGGTCACCCAACTTTTCGATCAAACGTGCAAACTTTTGGTCATTTTCTTCCTTGTCCTTTAATCTTTGCTCTTTTTCTTCTTCCTTTTCTTTTAATCTTTGCTCTTTTTCAGCTTCTTTTTCTATCTTAAAATCAGTCATAAAGGAGATCATCATTTCCCTCCAACTCTAATCTGTTGGGGTTGGCGTGACTTGTTTTTTCACGCACTGTTTACATTTAACGTCTACCTCCGCTGCTACGACAGATCCTGGGGTTTTATGTGCGCAACTTTCATGAATGTATCTGTTGCAGCCGGAGCATGGTAATTAGGTTTCCTCCTTCTTTTCTTCATTCGTACAGCAAACGAGCCTCTCCTTTCGCTGCCTGGTCAAAGGTCTCTGGGAACCTATCATCTTTGCTTCTTCTGTTTCTGGAACAGGCTTCTTCTTCTGCTGCTGGGCCACGAGGATCCACATGTGGTTGCTTCGATGGTCCTGTCCACGGTCACCAAAAATCACTGACACGCACCTTCTGCCTTTAGGGCTTTAGGTTAGTCTGGTTATAACACTTTTATCGGACTTCTCAAAGGCTTCTAAGGTTAGTAGGACCAAGCCCTTGCGAGGTCTGTGGTGTAGGATTTATTTTTAATTATCACCTGTGTAGGTTTGAAATGAAAGATCATTAAGACCTTTTTACTCGAAGTTTTATTTAAACTTCTGATGTTATACAAACACTTTTTCAAACAGACAATTCACCCGGCACAACTTGTAGGCCTAAACCTATTAGTTGTACCAAAGTTTATAAAACTGGTCTTTTTGATGATGCAGGAGAACGCCTTATTCAGAGTTGGGTTTGTGGAATATCTGCCAAATGGAGTACAAGTACACCAGCCAATCCGAAGATTGAAGCAAGATATTACCCAACGTCCCTTGAACCATCAGCCTTTCGGCAACCAGGAGAATGTCCCGTAGACTTACAAAAGTCTAGCTCTTTTATATCATAATTTTGTTAACAATTTACCAAGGTTACTACATAGTTGTTTTATATTTGCATAGTTTCAACATTTTTTCTGATTTAAGTTAAACAATTCATTTCCTATTGTAACATTAACAATAACACATTTTTAAAGAAAAGATTCCAACTTAGATTAATACAATACAGATTGAATAGTTCTGTGCTTGAAAAAGTATGGAATGGGAGATGGATTTTGTTAAGGAAATACAGGTTGTTCTGCAATTATCTTCCAAATTGAAGTATTTACAGGTCCCCCCAGAAGAAAATATAATTAAATATAAGTGAACGTTACTTAATTTTGTTTTATAACTTTTTCTCCCTTTTTTTTGTATATTTTCATTTTTCTTTCACTTCTTCTTCTTCATGATGTGAGGCGATTGGACTTCATTCTTCATCTGCACTTAGCTTCTGGAGAAAACATTAAATGGTTTTACATCTTGTTCAAAACACTCCTTCCTTAAAACTTCTTGACGTCCATTAGCCAGGTCTTCCATCCATTTGGGTCTTCTTCTAGATTCTCCTCTTTTGTAATGGGAGATGGATTTTGAAAAGGAAATACAGGTTGTTCTGCAATTATCTTGCAAATTGAAGTATTTACAAGTCCCTGTTTGTCAGAAAATAAAGGGCAGTGTAGTTTCTCCTCATCTTCTTGATTCAGCAACCCTGGAGCGAAAACCATCTTTCTTATATCTTCCTCGACGGCGGACCTATTGTCTGAATGTGATTCCCTTTCAGCCATCGATAGTTTAACACATGAAGTCTTACCATTAATTGCATCAAAACTATCTTCTTGGTTATCTGCAATCAAACTTTCTTCAACGACTTGTCCCTTCACCGTTAAATATAATTTATTGGCACCTGCATCCAAATTGATTCCATATCCCCTGAAGAAGGGATATCCAAATAACAAATCTGGCTCTAAATTCTTCACTACGTAGAGTTGATCTTCAAAAGTGTGTCCTGCAATTTCAAAAAGAATGGTTCGGCATCCTACAATACGGGACCTCTCATGTCCAACAAAATCCTTTAACCTTATTCCTGGACATCTTTGCAGTTTCAAGCATGGTAATCTCTCTCGGAGCTTTACCAAACATTATAATTCATGACAGTGCACTCGCTTCCTTTATCCAAAGTACATCTTATTTTTAATCCTAAAACTTATATTAGAATCTCTGGCTTCTTGCTGCAATTCCCAGTTACTTCGAAAACATTAAACAATTTCTCTTCTTCTGAATTCGGATAAGAATTTAGATCTAGATATAAAACATCTAAATTTTCATTAGTAATTAGTTTGTCTTCTTCGCTCTCACAAACATCAAGTTTGTGTCACGTTGTAGAAGGGAGAGCTTCATCTACAAAGACCTCTGGTTTAAATTTGCTCGACTGGTAGAGGGAATTTCCCATACAGGTGCTCTAGGGTTCAAAGCACAGTCTTCTGGACTTTCGTCAGTCTGTATTCCGCATTATTTCTTGCGAGACTGGTTCCAGTTTCTTTGATTCTGGTTCTTATTCCGGAATGTCCTTCTATCGGCATCCTTCCTTTGGAACCTTAGATTTCCATTAAACCTTTGGTTGATCGGTGTGTACCTCTTATCTTCTTCTCCTCCATTCCTCCGGGATAGCTCTAGATTCCTTATTCGAGGTTGAGGATTTCTTCGTTCATCAGTTCTTTGGTGATCAGCTTTCCATCCTTCCATTTGTTCAGACGCTTCGAACTTTCCCAGGAAATTCGTGAGTTGGTCTATGTTGGCGGGATCTCGAGTTAGTACCCGTTGTCGCACTCGTGAAGGTAATTGGCCAATGATGAAGTTCAGCACTTCTGATTGGTTGATGGTTTCCATCAGATTGCAGTATGCATCAATGTTCCTCCAATGATAACCCTCACCTTTGCTATAATGTTTATTCCTCGGGGCATTCATTTCCCTCTGTTTTGCTTCAGGTGATGCGTATTGCTTTCTAAATGCAGAGCGGAATTGTTCAAAAGTTTTCCATCTCTTTTCGTTTGTGATAAACCAAGCCTTGGCTTTACCTACCATTAACGAAGGGAGGACTTTTAGTCCATACATCATGGGCATTTTCATTAAATCCATATAAGTATTTATCTCTTCCAGTTCCCTCTCAGCGGATACTGAATTTATTTCTCCATTAAACTTGGTGAGGGAATTGACGTCAGATATTCGGAGAATCCGATTGGATGAATGGTTTAAGTAGGAATTATCTTCTACCATTTCTTCCGTAGCGTAGTCTCTAGTTCGTCTCATTCTGCCACTCCTTCTTCGTTTCTTTCTTTGGCATGGTTCAGAATGTTCGGGAGATTCGGAACTGGAAGAATGCAAGGAGCAAGAGGTCCTTACACATATCTTCTTTGGCAGAGTTTCCATCTCTTCATTCCTATTCTCCTTGCCTAGTTGTAAGGTTTCCAACTTTGAGGTTAACGTTTTTATAATTTCAACTTGTTGTATTTGGGCCTTTTTTTTTCACTCTTATTTCACCCTCCAAATTTACGGACATTTCCTTTTGATTTTCCTTCAGCTCAGTCATTTCTTGGTTCAAGCCTTCTTGTAGCTGTTTAAAACGGTCATCATCTATCTGCCGATCTTCTCTCCTTCTTTCCACTAGTTCTTCATATTTTTCGTCTCTCTCTTTTCTGATTTCAGCTATCGCTTCGGATATTTCTTTTCCTAGATTTACTTTAAAATCTTCAAACATTTTCTTACTCATTTCTCGTTCCCTTTCTCTTTCTGCTTTCTGTTCAGCATCTCTTTCACCCAAGGTTTCAATCAAACGTGCGAACTTTTGGTCACTCATTTCTCGTTCTCTCTCGCTCTCTGCTTTCTGTTCCACATTTCGGTCACCCAACTTTTCGATCAAACGTGCAAATTTTGGTCATTTTCTTCCTTGTCCTTTAATCTTTGCTCTCTTTCTTCTTTCTTTTCTTTTAATCTTTGCTCTTTTTCAGCTTCTTTTTCTTTCTTAAAATCAGTCATAAAGGAGATCATCATTTCCCTCCAACTATAATCTGTTGGGGTTGGCGTAACTTGTTTTTCCACGCACTGTCTACATTTAACGTCTACCTCCACTGCTACGACAGATCCTGGGGTTTTATGTGCGCAACTTTCTTGAATGTATCTGTTGCAGCCTTAGCATGGTAATAAGGTTTCCTCCTTCTTTTCTTCATTCGTACAGCAAACGAGCCTCTCCTTTTGCTGCCTGGTCAAAGGTCTCTGGGAACCTATCATCTTTGCTTCTTCTGTTTGTGGAACAGGCTTCTTCTTCTACTGCTGGGCCACGAGGATCCACATGTGGTTGCTTCGATGGTCCTGTCCAAGGTCACCAAAAATCACTGACACGCACCTTCTGCGTTTAGGGCTTTAGGTTAGTCTGGTTATAACACTTTTATCAGACTTCTCAAAGGCTTCTAAGCTTAGTAGGACCAAGCCCTTGCGAGGTCTGTGGTGTAGGATTTATTTTTAATTATCACCTATGTAGGTTTGAAATGAAAGATCATTAAGACCTTTTTACTCGAAGATTTATTTAAACTTCTGATGTTATACAAACACTTTTTCAAACAGACAATTCACCCGGCACAACTTGTAGGCCTAAACCTATTAGTTGTACCAAAGTTTATAAAACTGGTCTTTTTGATGATGCAGGAGAACGCCTTATTCAGAGTTGGGTTTGTGGAATATCTGCCAAATGGAGTACAAGTACACCAGCCAATCCGAAGATTGAAGCAAGATATTACCCAACGTCCCTTGAACCATCAGCCTTTCGGCAACCAGGAGAATGTCCCGTAGACTTACAAAAGTCTAGCTCTTTTATATCACAATTTTGTTAACAATTTACCAAGGTTACTACATAGTTGTTTTATATTTGCATAGTTTCAACATTTTTTCTGATTTAAGTTAAACAATTCATTTCCTATTGTAACATTAACAATAACACATTTTTAAAGAAAAGATTCCAACATAGATTAATACAATACAGATTGAATAGTTCTGTGCTTGAAAAAGTATGGAATGGGAGATGGATTTTGTAAAGGAAATACAGGTTGTTCTGCAATTATCTTGCAAATTGAAGTATTTACAAGTCCCCCAAGAAGAAAATATGATTAAATATAAGTGAACGTTACTTAATTTTGTTTTATAACTTTTTCTCCCTTTTTTTTTGTATATTTTCATTTTTCTTTCACTTCTTCTTCTTCATGATGTGAGGCGATTGGACTTCATTCTTCATCTGCACTTAGCTTCTGGAGAAAACAGGAAATGGTTTTACATCTTGTTCAACACACTCCTTCCTTAAAACTTCTTGACGTCCATTAGCCAGGTCTTCCATCCATTTAGGTCTTCTTCTAGATTCTCCTCTTTTGGAATGGGAGATGGATTTTGTAAAGGAAATACAGGTTGTTCTGCAATTATCTTGCAAATTGAAGTATTTACAAGTCCCTGTTTGTCAGAAAATAAAGGGCAGTGTAGTTTCTCCTCATCTTCTTGATTCAGCAACCCTGGAGCGAAAACCTTCTTTCTTATATCTTCCTCGGCGGCGGACCTTTGTCTGAATGTGATTCCCTTTCAACCATCGATAGTTTAACACATGAAGTCTTACCATTAATTGCTTCAAAACTATCTTCTTGGTCATCTGGAATCAAACTTTCTTCAACGACTTGTCCCTTCACCATTAAATATAATTTATTGGCACCTGCATCCAAATTGATTCTATATCCCTTGAAGAAGGGATATCCAAATAACAAATCTGGCTCTAAATTCTTCACTACGTAGAGTTGATCTTCAAAAGTGTGTCCTGCAATTTCAAAAAGAATGGTTCGGCATCCTACAATACGGGACCTCTCATGTCCAACAAAATCCTTTAACCTTATTCCTGGACATCTTTGCAGTTTCAAGCATGGTAATCTCTCTCGGAGCTTTACCAAACATTATAATTCATAACGGTGCACTCGCTTCCTGTATCTAAAGTACATCTTATTTTTAATCCTAAAACTTAAATTATAATCTCTGGCTTCTTGCTGCAATTCCCAATTACTTCGAAAACATTAAACAATTTCTCTTCTTCTGAATTCGGATAAGAATTTAGATCTAGATATGAAACATCTAAATTTTCATTAGTAATTAGTTTGTCTTCTTCGCTCTCACAAACATCAAGTTTGTGTCACGTTGTAGAAGGGAGAGCATCATCTACAACGACCTCTGGTTTAAATTTGCTCGACTGGTAGAGGGAATTTCCCATACAGGTGCTGTAGGGTTCAAAGCACAGTCTTCTGGACTTTCGTCAGTCTGTATTCCGCATTATTTCTTGCGAGACTGGTTCCAGTTTCTTTGATTCTGGTTCTTATTCCGGAATGTCCTTCTATCGGCATCCTTCCTTTGGAACGTTAGATTTCCATTAAACCTTTGGTTGATCGGTGTGTACCTCTTATCTTCTTCTCCTCCATTCCTCCGGGATAGCTCTAGATTCCTTATTCGAGGTTGAGGATTTCTTCGTTCATCAGTTCTTTGGTGATCAGCTTTCCATCCTTCCATTTGTTCAGACGCTTCGAACTTTCCCAGGAAATTCGTGAGTTGGTCTATGTTGGCGGGATCTCGAGTTAGTACCCGTTGTCGCACTCGTGAAGGTAATTGGCCAATGATGAAGTTCAGCACTTCTGATTGGTTGATGGTTTCCATCAGATTGCAGTATGCATCAATGTTCCTCCAATGATAACCCTCACCTTTGCTATAATGTTTATTCCTCGGGGCATTCATTTCCCTCTGTTTTGCTTCAGGTGATGCGTATTGCTTTCTAAATGCAGAGCGGAATTGTTCAAAAGTTTTCCATCTCTTTTCGTTTGCCATAAACCAAGCCTTGGCTTTACCTACCATTAACGAAGGGAGGACTTTTAGTCGATACATCATGGGCATTTTCATTAAATCCATATAAGTATTTATCTCTTCCAGTTCCCTCTCAGCGGATACTGAATTTATTTCTCCATTAAACTTGGTGAGGGAATTGACGTCAGATATTCGGAGAATCCGATTGGATGAATGGTTTAAGTAGGAATTATCTTCTACCATTTCTTCCGTAGCGTAGTCTCTAGTTCGTCTCATTCTGCCACTCCTTCTTCGTTTCTTTCTTTGGCATGGTTCAGAATGTTCGGGAGATTCGGAACTGGAAGAATGCAAGGAGCAAGAGGTCCTTACACATATCTTCTTTGGCAGAGTTTCCATCTCTTCATTCCTATTCTCCTTGCCTAGTTGTAAGGTTTCCAACTTTGAGGTTAACGTTTTTATAATTTCAACTTGTTGTATTTGGGCCTTTTTTTTTCACTCTTATTTCACCCTCCAAATTTACGGACATTTCCTTTTGATTTTCCTTCAGCTCAGTCATTTCTTGGTTCAAGCCTTCTTGTAGCTGTTTAAAACGGTCATCATCTATCTGCCGATCTTCTCTCCTTCTTTCCACTAGTTCTTCACATTTTTCGTCTCTCTCTCTTTTCTGATTTCAGCTATCGCTTCGGATATTTCTTTTCCTAGATTTACTTTAAAATCTTCAAACATTTTCTTACTCATTTCTCGTTCCCTTTCTCTCTCTGCTTTCTGTTCAGCATCTCTTTCACCCAAGGTTTCAATCAAACTTGCGAACTTTTGGTCACTCATTTCTCGTTCTCTTTCTCTCTCTGCTTTCTGTTCCTCATTTCGGTCACCCAACTTTTCGATCAAACGTGCAAACTTTTGGTCATTTTCTTCCTTGTCCTTTAATCTTTGCTCTTTTTCTTCTTCCTTTTCTTTTAATCTTTGCTCTTTTTCAGCTTCTTTTTCTTTCTTAAAATCAGTCATAAAGGAGATCATCATTTCCCTCCAACTCTAATCTGTTGGGGTTGGCGTGACTTGTTTTTTCACGCACTGTCTACATTTAACGTCTACCTCCGCTGCTACGACAGATCCTGGGGTTTTATGTGCGCAACTTTCATGAATGTATCTGTTGCAGCCGGAGCATGGTAATTAGGTTTCCTCCTTCTTTTCTTCATTCGTACAGCAAACGAGCCTCTCCTTTTGCTGCCTGGTCAAAGGTCTCTGGGAACCTATCATCTTTGCTTCTTCTGTTTCTGGAACAGGCTTCTTCTTCTTCTGCTGGGCCACGAGGATCCACATGTGGTTGCTTCGATGGTCCTGTCCACGGTCACCAAAAATCACTGACACGCACCTTCTGCCTTTAGGGCTTTAGGTTAGTCTGGTTATAACACTTTTATCGGACTTCTCAAAGGCTTCTAAGGTTAGTAGGACCAAGCCCTTGCGAGGTCTGTGGTGTAGGATTTATTTTTAATTATCACCTGTGTAGGTTTGAAATGAAAGATCATTAAGACCTTTTTACTCGAAGTTTTATTTAAACTTCTGATGTTATACAAACACTTTTTCAAACAGACAATTCACCCGGCACAACTTGTAGGCCTAAACCTATTAGTTGTACCAAAGTTTATAAAACTGGTCTTTTTGATGATGCAGGAGAACGCCTTATTCAGAGTTGGGTTTGTGGAATATGTGCCAAATGGAGTACAAGTACACCAGCCAATCCGAAGATTGAAGCAAGATATTACCCAACGTCCCTTGAACCATCAGCCTTTCGGCAACCAGGAGAATGTCCCGTAGACTTACAAAAGTCTAGCTCTTTTATATCATAATTTTGTTAACAATTTACCAAGGTTACTACATAGTTGTTTTATATTTGCATAGTTTCAACATTTTTTCTGATTTAAGTTAAACAATTCATTTCCTATTGTAACATTAACAATAACACATTTTTAAAGAAAAGATTCCAACATAGATTAATACAATACAGATTGAATAGTTCTGTGCTTGAAAAAGTATGGAATGGGAGATGGATTTTGTTAAGGAAATACAGGTTGTTCTGCAATTATCTTCCAAATTGAAGTATTTACAGGTCACCCCAGAAGAAAATATAATTAAATATAAGTGAACGTTACTTAATTTTGTTTTATAACTTTTTCTCCCTTTTTTTGTATATTTTCATTTTTCTTTCACTTCTTCTTCTTCATGATGTGAGGCGATTGGACTTCATTCTTCATCTGCACTTAGCTTCTGGAGAAAACATTAAATGGTTTTACATCTTGTTCAAAACACTCCTTCCTTAAAACTTCTTGACGTCCATTAGCCAGGTCTTCCATCCATTTGGGTCTTCTTCTAGATTCTCCTCTTTTGTAATGGGAGATGGATTTTGAAAAGGAAATACAGGTTGTTCTGCAATTATCTTGCAAATTGAAGTATTTACAAGTCCCTGTTTGTCAGAAAATAAAGGGCAGTGTAGTTTCTCCTCATCTTCTTGATTCAGCAACCCTGGAGCGAAAACCATCTTTCTTATATCTTCCTCGACGGCGGACCTATTGTCTGAATGTGATTCCCTTTCAGCCATCGATAGTTTAACACATGAAGTCTTACCATTAATTGCATCAAAACTATCTTCTTGGTTATCTGCAATCAAACTTTCTTCAACGACTTGTCCCTTCACCGTTAAATATAATTTATTGGCACCTGCATCCAAATTGATTCCATATCCCCTGAAGAAGGGATATCCAAATAACAAATCTGGCTCTAAATTCTTCACTACGTAGAGTTGATCTTCAAAAGTGTGTCCTGCAATTTCAAAAAGAATGGTTCGGCATCCTACAATACGGGACCTCTCATGTCCAACAAAATCCTTTAACCTTATTCCTGGACATCTTTGCAGTTTCAAGCATGGTAATCTCTCTCGGAGCTTTACCAAACATTATAATTCATGACAGTGCACTCGCTTCCTTTATCCAAAGTACATCTTATTTTTAATCCTAAAACTTATATTAGAATCTCTGGCTTCTTGCTGCAATTCCCAGTTACTTCGAAAACATTAAACAATTTCTCTTCTTCTGAATTCGGATAAGAATTTAGATCTAGATATAAAACATCTAAATTTTCATTAGTAATTAGTTTGTCTTCTTCGCTCTCACAAACATCAAGTTTGTGTCACGTTGTAGAAGGGAGAGCTTCATCTACAAAGACCTCTGGTTTAAATTTGCTCGACTGGTAGAGGGAATTTCCCATACAGGTGCTGTAGGGTTCAAAGCACAGTCTTCTGGACTTTCGTCAGTCTGTATTCCGCATTATTTCTTGCGAGACTGGTTCCAGTTTCTTTGATTCTGGTTCTTATTCCGGAATGTCCTTCTATCGGCATCCTTCCTTTGGAACCTTAGATTTCCATTAAACCTTTGGTTGATCGGTGTGTACCTCTTATCTTCTTCTCCTCCATTCCTCCGGGATAGCTCTAGATTCTTTATTCGAGGTTGAGGATTTCTTCGTTCATCAGTTCTTTGGTGATCAGCTTTCCATCCTTCCATTTGTTCAGACGCTTCGAACTTTCCCAGGAAATTCGTGAGTTGGTCTATGTTGGCGGGATCTCGAGTTAGTACCCGTTGTCGCACTCGTGAAGGTAATTGGCCAATGATGAAGTTCAGCACTTCTGATTGGTTGATGGTTTCCATCAGATTGCAGTATGCATCAATGTTCCTCCAATGATAACCCTCACCTTTGCTATAATGTTTATTCCTCGGGGCATTCATTTCCCTCTGTTTTGCTTCAGGTGATGCGTATTGCTTTCTAAATGCAGAGCGGAATTGTTCAAAAGTTTTCCATCTCTTTTCGTTTGCCATAAACCAAGCCTTGGCTTTACCTACCATTAACGAAGGGAGGACTTTTAGTCGATACATCATGGGCATTTTCATTAAATCCATATAAGTATTTATCTCTTCCAGTTCCCTCTCAGCGGATACTGAATTTATTTCTCCATTAAACTTGGTGAGGGAATTGACGTCAGATATTCGGAGAATCCGATTGGATGAATGGTTTAAGTAGGAATTATCTTCTACCATTTCTTCCGTAGCGTAGTCTCTAGTTCGTCTCATTCTGCCACTCCTTCTTCGTTTCTTTCTTTGGCATGGTTCAGAATGTTCGGGAGATTCGGAACTGGAAGAATGCAAGGAGCAAGAGGTCCTTACACATATCTTCTTTGGCAGAGTTTCCATCTCTTCATTCCTATTCTCCTTGCCTAGTTGTAAGGTTTCCAACTTTGAGGTTAACGTTTTTATAATTTCAACTTGTTGTATTTGGGCCTTTTTTTTCACTCTTATTTCACCCTCCAAATTTACGGACATTTCCTTTTGATTTTCCTTCAGCTCAGTCATTTCTTGGTTCAAGCCTTCTTGTAGCTGTTTAAAACGGTCATCATCTATCTGCCGATCTTCTCTCCTTCTTTCCACTAGTTCTTCATATTTTTCGTCTCTCTCTCTTTTCTGATTTCAGCTATCGCTTCGGATATTTCTTTTCCTAGATTTACTTTAAAATCTTCAAACATTTTCTTACTCATTTCTCGTTCCCTTTCTCTCTCTGCTTTCTGTTCAGCATCTCTTTCACCCAAGGTTTCAATCAAACTTGCGAACTTTTGGTCACTCATTTCTCGTTCTCTTTCTCTCTCTGCTTTCTGTTCCTCATTTCGGTCACCCAACTTTTCGATCAAACGTGCAAACTTTTGGTCATTTTCTTCCTTGTCCTTTAATCTTTGCTCTTTTTCTTCTTCCTTTTCTTTTAATCTTTGCTCTTTTACAGCTTCTTTTTCTTTCTTAAAATCAGTCATAAAGGAGATCATCATTTCCCTCCAACTCTAATCTGTTGGGGTTGGCGTGACTTGTTTTTTCACGCACTGTCTACATTTAACGTCTACCTTCGCTGCTACGACAGATCCTGGGGTTTTATGTGCGCAACTTTCATGAATGTATCTGTTGCAGCCGGAGCATGGTAATTAGGTTTCCTCCTTCTTTTCTTCATTCGTACAGCAAACGAGCCTCTCCTTTTGCTGCCTGGTCAAAGGTCTCTGGGAACCTATCATCTTTGCTTCTTCTGTTTCTGGAACAGGCTTCTTCTTCTTCTGCTGGGCCACGAGGATCCACATGTGGTTGCTTCGATGGTCCTGTCCACGGTCACCAAAAATCACTGACACGCACCTTCTGCCTTTAGGGCTTTAGGTTAGTCTGGTTATAACACTTTTATCGGACTTCTCAAAGGCTTCTAAGGTTAGTAGGACCAAGCCCTTGCGAGGTCTGTGGTGTAGGATTTATTTTTAATTATCACCTGTGTAGGTTTGAAATGAAAGATCATTAAGACCTTTTTACTCGAAGTTTTATTTAAACTTCTGATGTTATACAAACACTTTTTCAAACAGACAATTCACCCGGCACAACTTGTAGGCCTAAACCTATTAGTTGTACCAAAGTTTATAAAACTGGTCTTTTTGATGATGCAGGAGAACGCCTTATTCAGAGTTGGGTTTGTGGAATATGTGCCAAATGGAGTACAAGTACACCAGCCAATCCGAAGATTGAAGCAAGATATTACCCAACGTCCCTTGAACCATCAGCCTTTCGGCAACCAGGAGAATGTCCCGTAGACTTACAAAAGTCTAGCTCTTTTATATCATAATTTTGTTAACAATTTACCAAGGTTACTACATAGTTGTTTTATATTTGCATAGTTTCAACATTTTTTCTGATTTAAGTTAAACAATTCATTTCCTATTGTAACATTAACAATAACACATTTTTAAAGAAAAGATTCCAACATAGATTAATACAATACAGATTGAATAGTTCTGTGCTTGAAAAAGTATGGAATGGGAGATGGATTTTGTTAAGGAAATACAGGTTGTTCTGCAATTATCTTCCAAATTGAAGTATTTACAGGTCCCCCCAGAAGAAAATATAATTAAATATAAGTGAACGTTACTTAATTTTGTTTTATAACTTTTTCTCCCTTTTTTTGTATATTTTCATTTTTCTTTCACTTCTTCTTCTTCATGATGTGAGGCGATTGGACTTCATTCTTCATCTGCACTTAGCTTCTGGAGAAAACATTAAATGGTTTTACATCTTGTTCAAAACACTCCTTCCTTAAAACTTCTTGACGTCCATTAGCCAGGTCTTCCATCCATTTGGGTCTTCTTCTAGATTCTCCTCTTTTGTAATGGGAGATGGATTTTGAAAAGGAAATACAGGTTGTTCTGCAATTATCTTGCAAATTGAAGTATTTACAAGTCCCTGTTTGTCAGAAAATAAAGGGCAGTGTAGTTTCTCCTCATCTTCTTGATTCAGCAACCCTGGAGCGAAAACCATCTTTCTTATATCTTCCTCGACGGCGGACCTATTGTCTGAATGTGATTCCCTTTCAGCCATCGATAGTTTAACACATGAAGTCTTACCATTAATTGCATCAAAACTATCTTCTTGGTTATCTGCAATCAAACTTTCTTCAACGACTTGTCCCTTCACCGTTAAATATAATTTATTGGCACCTGCATCCAAATTGATTCCATATCCCCTGAAGAAGGGATATCCAAATAACAAATCTGGCTCTAAATTCTTCACTACGTAGAGTTGATCTTCAAAAGTGTGTCCTGCAATTTCAAAAAGAATGGTTCGGCATCCTACAATACGGGACCTCTCATGTCCAACAAAATCCTTTAACCTTATTCCTGGACATCTTTGCAGTTTCAAGCATGGTAATCTCTCTCGGAGCTTTACCAAACATTATAATTCATGACAGTGCACTCGCTTCCTTTATCCAAAGTACATCTTATTTTTAATCCTAAAACTTATATTAGAATCTCTGGCTTCTTGCTGCAATTCCCAGTTACTTCGAAAACATTAAACAATTTCTCTTCTTCTGAATTCGGATAAGAATTTAGATCTAGATATAAAACATCTAAATTTTCATTAGTAATTAGTTTGTCTTCTTCGCTCTCACAAACATCAAGTTTGTTTCACGTTGTAGAAGGGAGAGCTTCATCTACAAAGACCTCTGGTTTAAATTTGCTCGACTGGTAGAGGGAATTTCCCATACAGGTGCTGTAGGGTTCAAAGCACAGTCTTCTGGACTTTCGTCAGTCTGTATTCCGCATTATTTCTTGCGAGACTGGTTCCAGTTTCTTTGATTCTGGTTCTTATTCCGGAATGTCCTTCTATCGGCATCCTTCCTTTGGAACCTTAGATTTCCATTAAACCTTTGGTTGATCGGTGTGTACCTCTTATCTTCTTCTCCTCCATTCCTCCGGGATAGCTCTAGATTCCTTATTCGAGGTTGAGGATTTCTTCGTTCATCAGTTCTTTGGTGATCAGCTTTCCATCCTTCCATTTGTTCAGACGCTTCGAACTTTCCCAGGAAATTCGTGAGTTGGTCTATGTTGGCGGGATCTCGAGTTAGTACCCGTTGTCGCACTCGTGAAGGTAATTGGCCAATGATGAAGTTCAGCACTTCTGATTGGTTGATGGTTTCCATCAGATTGCAGTATGCATCAATGTTCCTCCAATGATAACCCTCACCTTTGCTATAATGTTTATTCCTCGGGGCATTCATTTCCCTCTGTTTTGCTTCAGGTGATGCGTATTGCTTTCTAAATGCAGAGCGGAATTGTTCAAAAGTTTTCCATCTCTTTTCGTTTGCCATAAACCAAGCCTTGGCTTTACCTACCATTAACGAAGGGAGGACTTTTAGTCGATACATCATGGGCATTTTCATTAAATCCATATAAGTATTTATCTCTTCCAGTTCCCTCTCAGCGGATACTGAATTTATTTCTCCATTAAACTTGGTGAGGGAATTGACGTCAGATATTCGGAGAATCCGATTGGATGAATGGTTTAAGTAGGAATTATCTTCTACCATTTCTTCCGTAGCGTAGTCTCTAGTTCGTCTCATTCTGCCACTCCTTCTTCGTTTCTTTCTTTGGCATGGTTCAGAATGTTCGGGAGATTCGGAACTGGAAGAATGCAAGGAGCAAGAGGTCCTTACACATATCTTCTTTGGCAGAGTTTCCATCTCTTCATTCCTATTCTCCTTGCCTAGTTGTAAGGTTTCCAACTTTGAGGTTAACGTTTTTATAATTTCAACTTGTTGTGTTTGGGCCTTTTTTGTCACTCTTATTTCACCCTCCAAATTTACGGACATTTCCTTTTGACTTTCCTTCAGCTCAGTCATTTCTTGGTTCAAGCCTTCTTGTAGCTGTTTAAAACGGTCATCATCTATCTGCCGATCTTCTCTCCTTCTTTCCACTAGTTCTTCATATTTTTCGTCTCTCTCTTTTCTGATTTCAGCTATCGCTTCGGATATTTCTTTTCCTAGATTTACTTTAAAATCTTCAAACATTTTCTTACTCATTTCTCGTTCCCTTTCTCTTTCTGCTTTCTGTTCAGCATCTCTTTCACCCAAGGTTTCAATCAAACGTGCGAACTTTTGGTCACTCATTTCTCGTTCTCTCTCGCTCTCTGCTTTCTGTTCCACATTTCGGTCACCCAACTTTTCGATCAAACGTGCAAATTTTGGTCATTTTCTTCCTTGTCCTTTAATCTTTGCTCTCTTTCTTCTTTCTTTTCTTTTAATCTTTGCTCTTTTTCAGCTTCTTTTTCTTTCTTAAAATCAGTCATAAAGGAGATCATCATTTCCCTCCAACTATAATCTGTTGGGGTTGGCGTAACTTGTTTTTCCACGCACTGTCTACATTTAACGTCTACCTCCACTGCTACGACAGATCCTGGGGTTTTATGTGCGCAACTTTCATGAATGTATCTGTTGCAGCCTTAGCATGGTAATAAGGTTTCCTCCTTCTTTTCTTCATTCGTACAGCAAACGAGCCTCTCCTTTTGCTGCCTGGTCAAAGGTCTCTGGGAACCTATCATCTTTGCTTCTTCTGTTTCTGGAACAGGCTTCTTCTTCTACTGCTGGGCCACGAGGATCCACATGTGGTTGCTTCGATGGTCCTGTCCAAGGTCACCAAAAATCACTGACACGCACCTTCTGCCTTTAGGGCTTTAGGTTAGTCTGGTTATAACACTTTTATCAGACTTCTCAAAGGCTTCTAAGCTTAGTAGGACCAAGCCCTTGCGAGGTCTGTGGTGTAGGATTTATTTTTAATTATCACCTATGTAGGTTTGAAATGAAAGATCATTAAGACCTTTTTACTCGAAGATTTATTTAAACTTCTGATGTTATACAAACACTTTTTCAAACAGACAATTCACCCGGCACAACTTGTAGGCCTAAACCTATTAGTTGTACCAAAGTTTATAAAACTGGTCTTTTTGATGATGCAGGAGAACGCCTTATTCAGAGTTGGGTTTGTGGAATATCTGCCAAATGGAGTACAAGTACACCAGCCAATCCGAAGATTGAAGCAAGATATTACCCAACGTCCCTTGAACCATCAGCCTTTCGGCAACCAGGAGAATGTCCCGTAGACTTACAAAAGTCTAGCTCTTTTATATCACAATTTTGTTAACAATTTACCAAGGTTACTACATAGTTGTTTTATATTTGCATAGTTTCAACATTTTTTCTGATTTAAGTTAAACAATTCATTTCCTATTGTAACATTAACAATAACACATTTTTAAAGAAAAGATTCCAACATAGATTAATACAATACAGATTGAATAGTTCTGTGCTTGAAAAAGTATGGAATGGGAGATGGATTTTGTAAAGGAAATACAGGTTGTTCTGCAATTATCTTGCAAATTGAAGTATTTACAAGTCCCCCAAGAAGAAAATATGATTAAATATAAGTGAACGTTACTTAATTTTGTTTTATAACTTTTTCTCCCTTTTTTTTGTATATTTTCATTTTTCTTTCACTTCTTCTTCTTCATGATGTGAGGCGATTGGACTTCATTCTTCATCTGCACTTAGCTTCTGGAGAAAACAGGAAATGGTTTTACATCTTGTTCAACACACTCCTTCCTTAAAACTTCTTGACGTCCATTAGCCAGGTCTTCCATCCATTTAGGTCTTCTTCTAGATTCTCCTCTTTTGGAATGGGAGATGGATTTTGTAAAGGAAATACAGGTTGTTCTGCAATTATCTTGCAAATTGAAGTATTTACAAGTCCCTGTTTGTCAGAAAATAAAGGGCAGTGTAGTTTCTCCTCATCTTCTTGATTCAGCAACCCTGGAGCGAAAACCTTCTTTCTTATATCTTCCTCGGCGGCGGACCTTTGTCTGAATGTGATTCCCTTTCAACCATCGATAGTTTAACACATGAAGTCTTACCATTAATTGCTTCAAAACTATCTTCTTGGTCATCTGGAATCAAACTTTCTTCAACGACTTGTCCCTTCACCATTAAATATAATTTATTGGCACCTGCATCCAAATTGATTCTATATCCCTTGAAGAAGGGATATCCAAATAACAAATCTGGCTCTAAATTCTTCACTACGCAGAGTTGATCTTCAAAAGTGTGTCCTGCAATTTCAAAAAGAATGGTTCGGCATCCTACAATACAGGACCTCTCATGTCCAACAAAATCCTTTAACCTTATTCCTGGACATCTTTGCAGTTTCAAGCATGGTAATCTCTCTCGGAGCTTTACCAAACATTATAATTCATAACGGTGCACTCGCTTCCTGTATCTAAAGTACATCTTATTTTTAATCCTAAAACTTAAATTATAATCTCTGGCTTCTTGCTGCAATTCCCAATTACTTCGAAAACATTAAACAATTTCTCTTCTTCTGAATTCGGATAAGAATTTAGATCTAGATATGAAACATCTAAATTTTCATTAGTAATTAGTTTGTCTTCTTCGCTCTCACAAACATCAAGTTTGTGTCACGTTGTAGAAGGGAGAGCATCATCTACAACGACCTCTGGTTTAAATTTGCTCGACTGGTAGAGGGAATTTCCCATACAGGTGCTGTAGGGTTCAAAGCACAGTCTTCTGGACTTTCGTCAGTCTGTATTCCGCATTATTTCTTGCGAGACTGGTTCCAGTTTCTTTGATTCTGGTTCTTATTCCGGAATGTCCTTCTATCGGCATCCTTCCTTTGGAACCTTAGATTTCCATTAAACCTTTGGTTGATCGGTGTGTACCTCTTATCTTCTTCTCCTCCATTCCTCCGGGATAGCTCTAGATTCCTTATTCGAGGTTGAGGATTTCTTCGTTCATCAGTTCTTTGGTGATCAGCTTTCCATCCTTCCATTTGTTCAGACGCTTCGAACTTTCCCAGGAAATTCGTGAGTTGGTCTATGTTGGCGGGATCTCGAGTTAGTACCCGTTGTCGCACTCGTGAAGGTAATTGGCCAATGATGAAGTTCAGCACTTCTGATTGGTTGATGGTTTCCATCAGATTGCAGTATGCATCAATGTTCCTCCAATGATAACCCTCACCTTTGCTATAATGTTTATTCCTCGGGGCATTCATTTCCCTCTGTTTTGCTTCAGGTGATGCGTATTGCTTTCTAAATGCAGAGCGGAATTGTTCAAAAGTTTTCCATCTCTTTTCGTTTGCCATAAACCAAGCCTTGGCTTTACCTACCATTAACGAAGGGAGGACTTTTAGTCGATACATCATGGGCATTTTCATTAAATCCATATAAGTATTTATCTCTTCCAGTTCCCTCTCAGCGGATACTGAATTTATTTCTCCATTAAACTTGGTGAGGGAATTGACGTCAGATATTCGGAGAATCCGATTGGATGAATGGTTTAAGTAGGAATTATCTTCTACCATTTCTTCCGTAGCGTAGTCTCTAGTTCGTCTCATTCTGCCACTCCTTCTTCGTTTCTTTCTTTGGCATGGTTCAGAATGTTCGGGAGATTCGGAACTGGAAGAATGCAAGGAGCAAGAGGTCCTTACACATATCTTCTTTGGCAGAGTTTCCATCTCTTCATTCCTATTCTCCTTGCCTAGTTGTAAGGTTTCCAACTTTGAGGTTAACGTTTTTATAATTTCAACTTGTTGTGTTTGGGCCTTTTTTGTCACTCTTATTTCACCCTCCAAATTTACGGACATTTCCTTTTGACTTTCCTTCAGCTCAGTCATTTCTTGGTTCAAGCCTTCTTGTAGCTGTTTAAAACGGTCATCATCTATCTGCCGATCTTCTCTCCTTCTTTCCACTAGTTCTTCATATTTTTCGTCTCTCTCTTTTCTGATTTCAGCTATCGCTTCGGATATTTCTTTTCCTAGATTTACTTTAAAATCTTCAAACATTTTCTTACTCATTTCTCGTTCCCTTTCTCTTTCTGCTTTCTGTTCAGCATCTCTTTCACCCAAGGTTTCAATCAAACGTGCGAACTTTTGGTCACTCATTTCTCGTTCTCTCTCGCTCTCTGCTTTCTGTTCCACATTTCGGTCACCCAACTTTTCGATCAAACGTGCAAATTTTGGTCATTTTCTTCCTTGTCCTTTAATCTTTGCTCTCTTTCTTCTTTCTTTTCTTTTAATCTTTGCTCTTTTTCAGCTTCTTTTTCTTTCTTAAAATCAGTCATAAAGGAGATCATCATTTCCCTCCAACTATAATCTGTTGGGGTTGGCGTAACTTGTTTTTCCACGCACTGTCTACATTTAACGTCTACCTCCACTGCTACGACAGATCCTGGGGTTTTATGTGCGCAACTTTCATGAATGTATCTGTTGCAGCCTTAGCATGGTAATAAGGTTTCCTCCTTCTTTTCTTCATTCGTACAGCAAACGAGCCTCTCCTTTTGCTGCCTGGTCAAAGGTCTCTGGGAACCTATCATCTTTGCTTCTTCTGTTTCTGGAACAGGCTTCTTCTTCTACTGCTGGGCCACGAGGATCCACATGTGGTTGCTTCGATGGTCCTGTCCAAGGTCACCAAAAATCACTGACACGCACCTTCTGCCTTTAGGGCTTTAGGTTAGTCTGGTTATAACACTTTTATCAGACTTCTCAAAGGCTTCTAAGCTTAGTAGGACCAAGCCCTTGCGAGGTCTGTGGTGTAGGATTTATTTTTAATTATCACCTATGTAGGTTTGAAATGAAAGATCATTAAGACCTTTTTACTCGAAGATTTATTTAAACTTCTGATGTTATACAAACACTTTTTCAAACAGACAATTCACCCGGCACAACTTGTAGGCCTAAACCTATTAGTTGTACCAAAGTTTATAAAACTGGTCTTTTTGATGATGCAGGAGAACGCCTTATTCAGAGTTGGGTTTGTGGAATATCTGCCAAATGGAGTACAAGTACACCAGCCAATCCGAAGATTGAAGCAAGATATTACCCAACGTCCCTTGAACCATCAGCCTTTCGGCAACCAGGAGAATGTCCCGTAGACTTACAAAAGTCTAGCTCTTTTATATCACAATTTTGTTAACAATTTACCAAGGTTACTACATAGTTGTTTTATATTTGCATAGTTTCAACATTTTTTCTGATTTAAGTTAAACAATTCATTTCCTATTGTAACATTAACAATAACACATTTTTAAAGAAAAGATTCCAACATAGATTAATACAATACAGATTGAATAGTTCTGTGCTTGAAAAAGTATGGAATGGGAGATGGATTTTGTAAAGGAAATACAGGTTGTTCTGCAATTATCTTGCAAATTGAAGTATTTACAAGTCCCCCAAGAAGAAAATATGATTAAATATAAGTGAACGTTACTTAATTTTGTTTTATAACTTTTTCTCCCTTTTTTTTGTATATTTTCATTTTTCTTTCACTTCTTCTTCTTCATGATGTGAGGCGATTGGACTTCATTCTTCATCTGCACTTAGCTTCTGGAGAAAACAGGAAATGGTTTTACATCTTGTTCAACACACTCCTTCCTTAAAACTTCTTGACGTCCATTAGCCAGGTCTTCCATCCATTTAGGTCTTCTTCTAGATTCTCCTCTTTTGGAATGGGAGATGGATTTTGTAAAGGAAATACAGGTTGTTCTGCAATTATCTTGCAAATTGAAGTATTTACAAGTCCCTGTTTGTCAGAAAATAAAGGGCAGTGTAGTTTCTCCTCATCTTCTTGATTCAGCAACCCTGGAGCGAAAACCTTCTTTCTTATATCTTCCTCGGCGGCGGACCTTTGTCTGAATGTGATTCCCTTTCAACCATCGATAGTTTAACACATGAAGTCTTACCATTAATTGCTTCAAAACTATCTTCTTGGTCATCTGGAATCAAACTTTCTTCAACGACTTGTCCCTTCACCATTAAATATAATTTATTGGCACCTGCATCCAAATTGATTCTATATCCCTTGAAGAAGGGATATCCAAATAACAAATCTGGCTCTAAATTCTTCACTACGTAGAGTTGATCTTCAAAAGTGTGTCCTGCAATTTCAAAAAGAATGGTTCGGCATCCTACAATACGGGACCTCTCATGTCCAACAAAATCCTTTAACCTTATTCCTGGACATCTTTGCAGTTTCAAGCATGGTAATCTCTCTCGGAGCTTTACCAAACATTATAATTCATAACGGTGCACTCGCTTCCTGTATCTAAAGTACATCTTATTTTTAATCCTAAAACTTAAATTATAATCTCTGGCTTCTTGCTGCAATTCCCAATTACTTCGAAAACATTAAACAATTTCTCTTCTTCTGAATTCGGATAAGAATTTAGATCTAGATATGAAACATCTAAATTTTCATTAGTAATTAGTTTGTCTTCTTCGCTCTCACAAAC
Organism: Lepisma saccharinum; assembly: GCF_977018435.1. Lineage (NCBI taxonomy): Eukaryota > Metazoa > Arthropoda > Insecta > Zygentoma > Lepismatidae > Lepisma > Lepisma saccharinum. The sequence continues at coordinate 62,585,225 of NC_139253.1, read as the reverse complement.
ATCAAGTTTGTGTCACGTTGTAGAAGGGAGAGCATCATCTACAACGACCTCTGGTTTAAATTTGCTCGACTGGTAGAGGGAATTTCCCATACAGGTGCTGTAGGGTTCAAAGCACAGTCTTCTGGACTTTCGTCAGTCTGTATTCCGCATTATTTCTTGCGAGACTGGTTCCAGTTTCTTTGATTCTGGTTCTTATTCCGGAATGTCCTTCTATCGGCATCCTTCCTTTGGAACCTTAGATTTCCATTAAACCTTTGGTTGATCGGTGTGTACCTCTTATCTTCTTCTCCTCCATTCCTCCGGGATAGCTCTAGATTCCTTATTCGAGGTTGAGGATTTCTTCGTTCATCAGTTCTTTGGTGATCAGCTTTCCATCCTTCCATTTGTTCAGACGCTTCGAACTTTCCCAGGAAATTCGTGAGTTGGTCTATGTTGGCGGGATCTCGAGTTAGTACCCGTTGTCGCACTCGTGAAGGTAATTGGCCAATGATGAAGTTCAGCACTTCTGATTGGTTGATGGTTTCCATCAGATTGCAGTATGCATCAATGTTCCTCCAATGATAACCCTCACCTTTGCTATAATGTTTATTCCTCGGGGCATTCATTTCCCTCTGTTTTGCTTCAGGTGATGCGTATTGCTTTCTAAATGCAGAGCGGAATTGTTCAAAAGTTTTCCATCTCTTTTCGTTTGCCATAAACCAAGCCTTGGCTTTACCTACCATTAACGAAGGGAGGACTTTTAGTCGATACATCATGGGCATTTTCATTAAATCCATATAAGTATTTATCTCTTCCAGTTCCCTCTCAGCGGATACTGAATTTATTTCTCCATTAAACTTGGTGAGGGAATTGACGTCAGATATTCGGAGAATCCGATTGGATGAATGGTTTAAGTAGGAATTATCTTCTACCATTTCTTCCGTAGCGTAGTCTCTAGTTCGTCTCATTCTGCCACTCCTTCTTCGTTTCTTTCTTTGGCATGGTTCAGAATGTTCGGGAGATTCGGAACTGGAAGAATGCAAGGAGCAAGAGGTCCTTACACATATCTTCTTTGGCAGAGTTTCCATCTCTTCATTCCTATTCTCCTTGCCTAGTTGTAAGGTTTCCAACTTTGAGGTTAACGTTTTTATAATTTCAACTTGTTGTGTTTGGGCCTTTTTTGTCACTCTTATTTCACCCTCCAAATTTACGGACATTTCCTTTTGACTTTCCTTCAGCTCAGTCATTTCTTGGTTCAAGCCTTCTTGTAGCTGTTTAAAACGGTCATCATCTATCTGCCGATCTTCTCTCCTTCTTTCCACTAGTTCTTCATATTTTTCGTCTCTCTCTTTTCTGATTTCAGCTATCGCTTCGGATATTTCTTTTCCTAGATTTACTTTAAAATCTTCAAACATTTTCTTACTCATTTCTCGTTCCCTTTCTCTTTCTGCTTTCTGTTCAGCATCTCTTTCACCCAAGGTTTCAATCAAACGTGCGAACTTTTGGTCACTCATTTCTCGTTCTCTCTCGCTCTCTGCTTTCTGTTCCACATTTCGGTCACCCAACTTTTCGATCAAACGTGCAAATTTTGGTCATTTTCTTCCTTGTCCTTTAATCTTTGCTCTCTTTCTTCTTTCTTTTCTTTTAATCTTTGCTCTTTTTCAGCTTCTTTTTCTTTCTTAAAATCAGTCATAAAGGAGATCATCATTTCCCTCCAACTATAATCTGTTGGGGTTGGCGTAACTTGTTTTTCCACGCACTGTCTACATTTAACGTCTACCTCCACTGCTACGACAGATCCTGGGGTTTTATGTGCGCAACTTTCATGAATGTATCTGTTGCAGCCTTAGCATGGTAATAAGGTTTCCTCCTTCTTTTCTTCATTCGTACAGCAAACGAGCCTCTCCTTTTGCTGCCTGGTCAAAGGTCTCTGGGAACCTATCATCTTTGCTTCTTCTGTTTCTGGAACAGGCTTCTTCTTCTACTGCTGGGCCACGAGGATCCACATGTGGTTGCTTCGATGGTCCTGTCCAAGGTCACCAAAAATCACTGACACGCACCTTCTGCCTTTAGGGCTTTAGGTTAGTCTGGTTATAACACTTTTATCAGACTTCTCAAAGGCTTCTAAGCTTAGTAGGACCAAGCCCTTGCGAGGTCTGTGGTGTAGGATTTATTTTTAATTATCACCTATGTAGGTTTGAAATGAAAGATCATTAAGACCTTTTTACTCGAAGATTTATTTAAACTTCTGATGTTATACAAACACTTTTTCAAACAGACAATTCACCCGGCACAACTTGTAGGCCTAAACCTATTAGTTGTACCAAAGTTTATAAAACTGGTCTTTTTGATGATGCAGGAGAACGCCTTATTCAGAGTTGGGTTTGTGGAATATCTGCCAAATGGAGTACAAGTACACCAGCCAATCCGAAGATTGAAGCAAGATATTACCCAACGTCCCTTGAACCATCAGCCTTTCGGCAACCAGGAGAATGTCCCGTAGACTTACAAAAGTCTAGCTCTTTTATATCACAATTTTGTTAACAATTTACCAAGGTTACTACATAGTTGTTTTATATTTGCATAGTTTCAACATTTTTTCTGATTTAAGTTAAACAATTCATTTCCTATTGTAACATTAACAATAACACATTTTTAAAGAAAAGATTCCAACATAGATTAATACAATACAGATTGAATAGTTCTGTGCTTGAAAAAGTATGGAATGGGAGATGGATTTTGTAAAGGAAATACAGGTTGTTCTGCAATTATCTTGCAAATTGAAGTATTTACAAGTCCCCCAAGAAGAAAATATGATTAAATATAAGTGAACGTTACTTAATTTTGTTTTATAACTTTTTCTCCCTTTTTTTTGTATATTTTCATTTTTCTTTCACTTCTTCTTCTTCATGATGTGAGGCGATTGGACTTCATTCTTCATCTGCACTTAGCTTCTGGAGAAAACAGGAAATGGTTTTACATCTTGTTCAACACACTCCTTCCTTAAAACTTCTTGACGTCCATTAGCCAGGTCTTCCATCCATTTAGGTCTTCTTCTAGATTCTCCTCTTTTGGAATGGGAGATGGATTTTGTAAAGGAAATACAGGTTGTTCTGCAATTATCTTGCAAATTGAAGTATTTACAAGTCCCTGTTTGTCAGAAAATAAAGGGCAGTGTAGTTTCTCCTCATCTTCTTGATTCAGCAACCCTGGAGCGAAAACCTTCTTTCTTATATCTTCCTCGGCGGCGGACCTTTGTCTGAATGTGATTCCCTTTCAACCATCGATAGTTTAACACATGAGGTCTTACCATTAATTGCTTCAAAACTATCTTCTTGGTCATCTGGAATCAAACTTTCTTCAACGACTTGTCCCTTCACCATTAAATATAATTTATTGGCACCTGCATCCAAATTGATTCTATATCCCTTGAAGAAGGGATATCCAAATAACAAATCTGGCTCTAAATTCTTCACTACGTAGAGTTGATCTTCAAAAGTGTGTCCTGCAATTTCAAAAAGAATGGTTCGGCATCCTACAATACGGGACCTCTCATGTCCAACAAAATCCTTTAACCTTATTCCTGGACATCTTTGCAGTTTCAAGCATGGTAATCTCTCTCGGAGCTTTACCAAACATTATAATTCATAACGGTGCACTCGCTTCCTGTATCTAAAGTACATCTTATTTTTAATCCTAAAACTTAAATTATAATCTCTGGCTTCTTGCTGCAATTCCCAATTACTTCGAAAACATTAAACAATTTCTCTTCTTCTGAATTCGGATAAGAATTTAGATCTAGATATGAAACATCTAAATTTTCATTAGTAATTAGTTTGTCTTCTTCGCTCTCACAAACATCAAGTTTGTGTCACGTTGTAGAAGGGAGAGCATCATCTACAACGACCTCTGGTTTAAATTTGCTCGACTGGTAGAGGGAATTTCCCATACAGGTGCTGTAGGGTTCAAAGCACAGTCTTCTGGACTTTCGTCAGTCTGTATTCCGCATTATTTCTTGCGAGACTGGTTCCAGTTTCTTTGATTCTGGTTCTTATTCCGGAATGTCCTTCTATCGGCATCCTTCCTTTGGAACCTTAGATTTCCATTAAACCTTTGGTTGATCGGTGTGTACCTCTTATCTTCTTCTCCTCCATTCCTCCGGGATAGCTCTAGATTCCTTATTCGAGGTTGAGGATTTCTTCGTTCATCAGTCCTTTGGTGATCAGCTTTCCATCCTTCCATTTGTTCAGACGCTTCGAAATTCGTGAGTTAGTCTATGTTGGCTGGATCTCGAGTTAGTACCCGTTGCCGCACTCGTGAAGGTAATTGGCCAATGATTAAGTTCGGCACTTCTGATTGGTTGATGGTTTCCATCAGATTGCAGTATGCAGCAATATTCCTCCAATGATAACCCTCACCTTTGCTATAATGTTTATTCCTCGGGGCATTCATTTCCCTCTGTTTTGCTTCAGGTGATGCGTATTGCTTTCTAAATGCAGAGCGGAAATGTTCAAAAGTTTTCCATCTCTTTTCGTTTGCCATAAACCAAGCCTTGGCTTTACCTACCATTAACGAAGGGAGGACTTTTAGTCGATACATCATGGGCATTTTCATTAAATCCATATAAGTATTTATCTCTTCCAGTTCCCTCTCAGCGGATACTGAATTTATTTCTCCATTAAACTTGGTGAGGGAATTGACGTCAGACATTCGGAGAATCCGATTGGATGAATGGTTTAAGTAGGAATTATCTTCTACCATTTCTTCCGTAGCGTAGTCTCTAGTTCGTCTCATTCTGCCACTCCTTCTTCGTTTCTTTCTTTGGCATGGTTCAAAATGTTAGGGAGATTCGGAACTGGAAGAATGCAAGGAGCAAGAGGTTCTTACACATATCTTCTTTGGCAGAGTTTCCATCTCTTCATTCCTATTCTCCTTGCCTAGTTGTAAGGTTTCCAACTTTGAGGTTAACGTTTTTATAATTTCAACTTGTTGTATTTGGGCCTTTTTTGTCACTCTTATTTCACCCTCCAAATTTACGGACATTTCCTTTTGATTTTCCTTCAGCTCAGTCATTTCTTGGTTCAAGCCTTCTTGTAGCTGTTAAAAACGGTCATCATCTATCTGCCGATCTTCTCTCCTTCTTTCCACTAGTTCTTCATATTTTTCGTCTCTCTCTCTTTTCTGATTTCAGCTATCGCTTCGGATATTTCTTTTCCTAGATTTACTTTAAAATCTTCAAACATTTTCTTACTCATTTCTCGTTCCCTTTCTCTCTCTGCTTTCTGTTCAGCATCTCTTTCACCCAAGGTTTCAATCAAACGTGCGAACTTTTGGTCACTCATTTCTCGTTCTCTTTCTCTCTCTGCTTTCTGTTCCACATTTCGGTCACCCAACTTTTCGATCAAACGTGCAAACTTTTGGTCATTTTCTTCCTTGTCCTTTAATCTTTGCTCTTTTTCTTCTTCCTTTTCTTTTAATCTTTGCTCTTTTTCAGCTTCATTTTCTTTCTTAAAATCAGTCATAAAGGAGATCATCATTTCCCTCCAACTCTAATCTGTTGGGGTTGGCGTAACTTGTTTTTTCACGCACTGTCTACATTTAACGTCTACCTCCGCTGCCACGACAGATCCTGGGGTTTTATGTGCGCAACTTTCATGAATGTATCTGTTGCAGCCGGAGCGTGGTAATAAGGTTTCCTCCTTCTTTTCTTCATTCGATCAGCAAACGAGCCTCTCCTTTTGCTGCCTGGTCAAAGGTCTCTGGGAACCTATCATCTTTGCTTCTTCTGTTTCTGGAACAGGCTTCTTCTTCCTCTGCTGGGCCACGTGGATCCACATGTGGTTGCTTCGATGGTCCTGTCCACGGTCACCAAAAATCACTGACACGCACCTTCTGCCTTTAGGGCTTTAGGTTAGTCTGGTTATAACACTTTTATCGGACTTCTCAAAGGCTTCTAAGGTTAGTAGGACCAAGCCCTTGCGAGGTCTGTGGTGTAGGATTTATTTTTAATTATCACCTGTGTAGGTTTGAAATGAAAGATCATTAAGACCTTTTTACTCGAAGATTAATTTAAACTTCTGATGTTATACAAACACTTTTTGAAACAGACAATTCACCCGGCACAACTTGTAGGCCTAAACCTATTAGTTGTACCAAAGTTTATAAAACTGGTCTTTTTGATGATGCAGGAGAACGCCTTATTCAGAGTTGGGTTTGTGGAATATGTGCCAAATGGAGTACAAGTACACCAGCCAATCCGAAGATTGAAGCAAGATATTACCCAACGTCCCTTGAACCATCAGCCTTTCGGCAACCAGGAGAATGTCCCGTAGACTTACAAAAGTCTAGCTCTTTTATATCACAATTTTGTTAACAATTTACCAAGGTTACTACATAGTTGTTTTATATTTGCATAGTTTCAACATTTTTTCTGATTTAAGTTAAACAATTCATTTCCTATTGTAACATTAACAATAACACATTTTTAAAGAAAAGATTCCAACATAGATTAATACAATACAGATTGAATAGTTCTGTGCTTGAAAAAGTATGGAATGGGAGATGGATTTTGTTAAGGAAATACAGGTTGTTCTGCAATTATCTTCCAAATTGAAGTATTTGCAGGTCCCCCCAGAAGAAAATATAATTAAATATAAGTGAACGTTACTTAATTTTGTTTTATAACTTTTTCTCCCTTTTTTTTGTATATTTTCATTTTTCTTTCACTTCTTCTTCTTCATGATGTGAGGCGATTGGACTTCATTCTTCATCTGCACTCAGCTTCTGGAGAAAACAGGAAATGGTTTTACATCTTGTTCAAAACACTCCTTCCTTAAAACTTCTTGACGTCCATTAGCCAGGTCTTCCATCCTTTTAGGTCTTCTTCTAGATTCTCCTCTTTTGTAATGGGAGATGGATTTTGTAAAGGAAATACAGGTTGTTCTGCAATTATCTTGCAAATTGAAGTATTTACAAGTCCCTGTTTGTCAGAAAATAAAGGGCAGTGTAGTTTCTCCTCATCTTCTTGATTCAGCAACCCTGGAGCGAAAACCATCTTTCTTATATCTTCCTCGACGGCGGACCTATTGTCTGAATGTGATTCCCTTTCAGCCATCGATAGTTTAACACATGAAGTCTTACCATTAATTGCTTCAAAACTATCTTCTTGGTCATCTGGAATCAAACTTTCTTCAACGACTTGTCCCTTCACCGTTAAATATAATTTATTGGCACCTGCATCCAAATTGATTCCATATCCCCTGAAGAAGGGATATCCAAATAACAAATCTGGCTCTAAATTCTTCACTACGTAGAGTTGATCTTCAAAAGTGTGTCCTGCAATTTCAAAAAGAATGGTTCGGCATCCTGCAATACGGGACCTCTCATGTCCAACAATATCCTTTAACCTTATTCCTGGACATCTTTGCAGTTTCAAGCATGGTAATCTCTCTCGGAGCTTTACCAAACATTATAATTCATGACAGTGCACTCGCTTCCTTTATCCAAAGTACATCTTATTTTTAATCCTAAAACTTATATTAGAATCTCTGGCTTCTTGCTGCAATTCCCAGTTACTTCGAAAACATTAAACAATTTCTCTTCTTCTGAATTCGGATAAGAATTTAGATCTAGATATAAAACATCTAAATTTTCATTAGTAATTAGTTTGTCTTCTTCGCTCTCACAAACATCAAGTTTGTGTCACGTTGTAGAAGGGAGAGCTTCATCTACAACGACCTCTGGTTTAAATTTGCTCGACTGCTAGAGGGAATTTCCCATACAGGTGCTGTAGGGTTCAAAGCACAGTCTTCTGGACTTTCGTCAGTCTGTATTCCGCATTATTTCTTGCGAGACTGGTTCCAGTTTCTTTGATTCTGGTTCTTATTCCGGAATGTCCTTCTATCGGCATCCTTCCTTTGGAACCTTAGATTTCCATTAAACCTTTGGTTGATCGGTGTGTACCTCTTATCTTCTTCTCCTCCATTCCTCCGGGATAGCTCTAGATTCTTTATTCGAGGTTGAGGATTTCTTCGTTCATCAGTTCTTTGGTGATCAGCTTTCCATCCTTCCATTTGTTCAGACGCTTCGAACTTTCCCAGGAAATTCGTGAGTTGGTCTATGTTGGCGGGATCTCGAGTTAGTACCCGTTGTCGCACTCGTGAAGGTAATTGGCCAATGATTAAGTTCAGCACTTCTGATTGGTTGATGGTTTCCATCAGATTGCAGTATGCAGCAATATTCCTCCAATGATAACCCTCACCTTTGCTATAATGTTTATTCCTCGGGGCATTCATTTCCCTCTGTTTTGCTTCAGGTGATGCGTATTGCTTTCTAAATGCAGAGCGGAAATGTTCAAAAGTTTTCAATCTCTTTTCGTTTGCCATAAACCAAGCCTTGGCTTTACCTACCATTAACGAAGGGAGGACTTTTAGTCGATACATCATGGGCATTTTCATTAAATCCATATAAGTATTTATCTCTTCCAGTTCCCTCTCAGCGGATACTGAATTTATTTCTCCATTAAACTTGGTGAGGGAATTGACGTCAGACATTCGGAGAATCCGATTGGATGAATGGTTTAAGTAGGAATTATCTTCTACCATTTCTTCCGTAGCGTAGTCTCTAGTTCGTCTCATTCTGCCACTCCTTCTTCGTTTCTTTCTTTGGCATGGTTCAGAATGTTCGGGAGATTCGGAACTGGAAGAATGCAAGGAGCAAGAGGTTCTTACACATATCTTCTTTGGCAGAGTTTCCATCTCTTCATTCCTATTCTCCTTGCCTAGTTGTAAGGTTTCCAACTTTGAGGTTAACGTTTTTATAATTTCAACTTGTTGTGTTTGGGCCTTTTTTGTCACTCTTATTTCACCCTCCAAATTTACGGACATTTCCTTTTGACTTTCCTTCAGCTCAGTCATTTCTTGGTTCAAGCCTTCTTGTAGCTGTTTAAAACGGTCATCATCTATCTGCCGATCTTCTCTCCTTCTTTCCACTAGTTCTTCATATTTTTCGTCTCTCTCTTTTCTGATTTCAGCTATCGCTTCGGATATTTCTTTTCCTAGATTTACTTTAAAATCTTCAAACATTTTCTTACTCATTTCTCGTTCCCTTTCTCTTTCTGCTTTCTGTTCAGCATCTCTTTCACCCAAGGTTTCAATCAAACGTGCGAACTTTTGGTCACTCATTTCTCGTTGTCTCTCGCTCTCTGCTTTCTGTTCCACATTTCGGTCACCCAACTTTTCGATCAAACGTGCAAATTTGGTCATTTTCTTCCTTGTCCTTTAATCTTTGCTCTCTTTCTTCTTTCTTTTCTTTTAATCTTTGCTCTTTTTCAGCTTCTTTCTCTTTCTTACAATCAGTCATAAAGGAGATCATCATTTCCCTCCAACTATAATCTGTTGGGGTTGGCGTAACTTGTTTTTCCACGCACTGTCTACATTTAACGTCTACCTCCACTGCTACGACAGATCCTGGGGTTTTATGTGCGCAACTTTCATGAATGTATCTGTTGCAGCCTTAGCATGGTAATAAGGTTTCCTCCTTCTTTTCTTCATTCGTACAGCAAACGAGCCTCTCCTTTTGCTGCCTGGTCAAAGGTCTCTGGGAACCTATCATCTTTGCTTCTTCTGTTTCTGGAACAGGCTTCTTCTTCTTCTGCTGGGCCACGAGGATCCACATGTGGTTGCTTCGATGGTCCTGTCCACGGTCACCAAAAATCACTGACACGCACCTTCTGCCTTTAGGGCTTTAGGTTAGTCTGGTTATAACACTTTTATCAGACTTCTCAAAGGCTTCTAAGGTTAGTAGGACCAAGCCCTTGCGGGGTCTGTGGTGTAGGATTTATTTTTAATTATCAGCTGTGTAGGTTTGAAATGAAAGATCATTAAGACCTTTTTACTCGAAGATTTATTTAAACTTTTGATGTTATACAAACACTTTTTCAAACAGACAATTCACCCGGCACAACTTGTAGGCCTAAACCTATTAGTTGTACCAAAGTTTATAAAACTGGTCTTTTTGATGATGCAGGAGAACGCCTTATTCAGAGTTGGGTTTGTGGAATATCTGCCAAATGGAGTACAAGTACACCAGCCAATCCGAAGATTGAAGCAAGATATTACCCAACGTCCCTTGAACCATCAGCCTTTCGGCAACCAGGAGAATGTCCCGTAGACTTACAAAAGTCTAGCTCTTTTATATCACAATTTTGTTAACAATTTACCAAGGTTACTACATAGTTGTTTTATATTTGCATAGTTTCAACATTTTTTCTGATTTAAGTTAAACAATTCATTTCCTATTGTAACATTAACAATAACACATTTTTAAAGAAAAGATTCCAACATAGATTAATACAATACAGATTGAATAGTTCTGTGCTAAAAAAGTATGTGTTGACAGGGGGGACACATACCTATGACCCTACTGGCTATCAAATTGCGAATTTAAATGCACATATGTAATGCTATTCCATAATGTATATTTACAGAAAAGTTCATTGAGATTGCCTAAATATTAAAAGTAGTACAACAATTTTTCAATGTCTAGTAACTTCTTGCCAAGTATTCTCGTATTAAGTATTCCTTTTACAAATTAATAAAACATAATGAGTTACATTTGTCATTATTAACACCCTGCAGCACAAAATTCTTTAATATTTCAGTGTTCATAATATTATCTTTTTCTTCTATTTCATGCAAGCCTTCCTCTTTTTTTTGTGCTGACTTCCATGGTGGAGTGGTTAGCAAAACATGCTATGATGTCATGGTTCCCTGTTTCAAAACCTGGTCTAGGAATGGGTGTTCTTTGTGATTGTACCTTCATCAATTTCATAATTACCACTCATCTCCATTATTACACACTTAGCTAAAAGTCACGTTGCACTAGTGATGCTAAATAACAGAAATGAAGTTAAATCAAATTACTTTTTGTTTTTCCTGACAAGAAGCAAGTATTCTTTGAGTGGTTTTTTTTGTCTATGTTAATATGTGAAATTAGTGTATACTTCGAAAATGACAAAATTGTCTTACTTTGTAGTAAAACAATATCACCCTATACTTCTCATACACAGTTACACACATTTTCTCTCAGATATTAGGAATTATTGCTAAAATGAAAATTTCATAACCCTATTAAGTTGAATATGTGTGTGTGGACTATCAAATAACCATTCTCTACATTAGTGGCAGATTCTGTCTATTTGTACAGTCATACATGAACACCAAAATATAACAATGAAATAAATAATTTTCAATATACTGATTCATTGAGAGCCATGTCTTTCAAAATATCAATAATTTTCATACCACTTCATATTCCACTCGCTTCCATACTTTACCAGCCTTTCTGTCTGCTGTTTGTCTCTTGCATCGACTAAAGCCCAAGGACTCTCTTCAGTGAACTTTCCAAAGACTCCTTCAGCACACAAAATGTATAACAACCCACAGGCAACCACTGGCATTCATGTTGTGTTTCAACTCAGTTCCATTACAGGTCAAGTAATGAACCTAGAGCAACAGACAGATCATTCCAGATTGAGGGATTCCCCTTAGAAAATGGAAATTTTTGTTACAAGTATGTACCACGAAGAGAAAAACTTTCTACCATTTTCATCAATGTTTCAAGTCTATGCAAGCAGCAAGAGAGTGAATAATGAAATCATCTGCTTGCATTGGTACCCTGCCTGTGCATTGCCAAAATGTGCATTGCTGTCAAAAGCTCATTGCCTTCATCTTTATCAAGTGTAAATTCATGTAAAATAAATGCATATGTGGATGTGACCATCTGGTAATATATACAATAGTCAACCTCACTTCCATGTAGTACACCCTGTTAACTGCTTCTTGCAGGCCAACAAACCTCTGGTACCTGGACCTATTGTCGTACTGTTTGCTCAATGCCTCTGTACAGCATCAGCTTTTGAGGTAAGGATATTTTAATTCTCAGAGAAGTATAGTTTTAGTTCTTATTTAGTAATAATTGAATGAATTTGTTTTAAAATGTTAGTAATGAAATTTTGAAGAAACATATTTTATTATTTTTTTTGTTAGGGGATTGTCCTCAAGTTTGTTTCAGTTAACACTAGACTGGCGGGAGACGTCAAAATGACCCCTACCTTCACTGTTTTTCTTAAAAAATACTGTTTTTCTTAAAATATACTGTTTTTCTTATTTTTCCTCGAAATTTTGTGACTTTTCTTAATTCTTTGACCTTCTTAAGATGGTTTATATAACTAACTAACTAACTCTCTAGCCTTCTTAAACCCGAAGGTTCATGGCTGCAGCAACATAGGCCTTCCATCTGTCCCTATCTTGAGCAAGATCTATATACTCTTTCCCATCCCTACCGATTTCCTTTAGGTCCATCTCAACGTTGTCCCTCCATCTTCGTCTTGGCCTTCCTACAGGTCTCTTACCATCAGGTTTCCCAACAAGAATTCTGTAAACTCCTCTTTCCTCTCCCATTCGTGCCATTATATAAATCTACAAAATATAAATTCTTTCTGTAAAGTTTCACATTTTACCCCTAGAGCAATGGGAGGGTCAATTTGACCACTGTAAGTTTTCATTTATACATGCTGCAATATAAGCATCAGGTTGCCTTTCCTGTATCATCCTGTCTTAAGCATGTACCCACTTGTCACAGTATACTTGCACGCAGTCATTTATGTAGTGTTCTCAGAATGGGAAAGATGTCTCAGAACATGTCGCTTCAAGGTAGCAGTTTCTCATGATGTAATGTTGTAAGTAATCATAAATAGATCAAAGCTAATTTTTAATTGAAAATCAAGTTTGAGATTTTATAATCTACTTCCTTATATATAGGAGAAAGTGTTATTTAATTTCAATATTTTGAAAGAAAAGTACTAAAATTTCTTGGAAACTGCCCCTCCCACACTATCCCTTTATCAGCCAGTCAACAAAGCCTAAATTTCAAAGAAACATCTGATGAGATTCAGAATGATATATTGTAGTCTATGCCTGTAGTGTATCAAGATCAAATTAAAACTTTAAACCAGGGAATGTTTTCATTATAGTAGATCAAACAGAGTATAAAATTTTCTGTCAAAGCAGTTAGTGAACAAGTTTCTCTTCAAGCCTCATGGGTGTGACATGACTACCAGTACCCACTCCACTCTACTATACATTCAACACCTGTTCGGAGGACCATTCACGCCTGTTCTGCAAAATGCTACCACAGATATGAGTATATAATATTATCTGTGACTACAGATTTATGACTCACCATGGTATTTCTATTCCCTTATGTTTCTTTATATCTATTTTAATTATTTTACATTACATTTCTGTATGTCTAGGATAATTGTGATGGTGAAGGTAAATGAAATATACAACGATAGATCCATACCTTATCCAAGATACAAGCCTAGGACATACTGGCTTCGAAGTTCATTGCACGAAACCACTCCAACACAAGTGTCAGGTTCCTTGTCTTCATCACTTCACCAACTGCATTTACACATCTTTCATCCATATCATAACAATTATACCATATAAGTAGAAGGAAATTATAAGGCAAATTCAGAATCATGAACTTACATAAACACAAGTTTGCAAATAGTCCTGTTACTTTTAAAGATTGTTTAGACAATTGGCAACTAGTAGCCTGAGTCTTTATAAGTGTGTATCTCAGCGTCACTTCCAATTACTCACACGTAGTTTTGAATACATATGATGGTAATTGTATCAACAATTCAAGTTTTCTAGGCTTAACAAGAAAAATGTGATTTTCATGATTAGGGAAGGGTATCTTTGGTGTTTTTTCTGTGCCACTGCTGATGAAAGGGTTCTGCTGCAGTGAAGGATATCTATAGCATACAAGCTGAAGGAATACCAAGGGACATCCTACAGAAATGAAAGAAAAATCCAACTCTTTTGGCCCAAAGGCATCAGTGTTTGAATGACAAGGTGTCAACAAGCAGTAAGCACCATTACTGAGGTTCTACTCTAAGTACACTGGAAGCAGCAGCTGACAATTAGTAACAAAAGAGGACTACAGTATGTATCATTTGTTATCTGCATCAGCTTGGTCATTAGGTGACCTTGAATGGTTAGTTCTGATCTCAGATCAAGCTCAGAAACTCGTCAACCTTTCCTTACAAAGTGCTGCACATGTCACACTTTGACAGATTTTGGTGGAGACTGATAACATATTATGACATGTGAGTCCTTTTTTGCTATACCAAGACTGGAAACCAATGGCTTTAGCCAACAAACCTCAAGAAGGCATTTTGTGTGGAGGAACCACTGGAAGCACTAAAATATCATTAAATCCAAATATAAGCGCAATTACAATAACTATCTATGGACATTCATCTTTATTATTCTATGAATATATTAAGTAAGACTAATCAATTCATGCTCAAGGCCTGTTCTGGGCACCAGAATGGACCTACAGTTTGTACTTCTTCTATCGCCTGTATAGTATATTTTACATATATTGTTTGGTTAATTTGGTGTTTTGAGTCCACTTTATGGACAGTATGGTTAATCAGGACTGGAACTACAGTTTAAAATGAGATCCGGACCTCTATGTCCCTCCACAAGGTATAAAACCTGGTAACCCTTGATTAAAAGTTGACGATCTTACCACCTACCTGGTTTACATACTCATATGCTTGTTTTATATTATATATATATATATATATATATATATATATATGGGACATTCCATTGTTATGGGTGGGACACATGCACTAATTACACTGGGGAACAAAAAAAAGATTTTATTTTGCGGCATAAAGTTTAATAACAGTTTCAGCACACAAAACAGCTGTGATTGCCAATTGTATGATTGGTTCAGTTGAATTGACTCCAGTTATAAAAATAAACACCATGGAAAATATAGGAGGTAAAATTACTCTACGCTTTTCTCGGTAATATCAAAATTTGATAATGGGCTGAAATTCCCATAATAAACATATTTATTTATTTGTAAATTGTTGCTAGGCAACTTATGAAGCATTGCTAGGCAATATATCGGACACTCAACAAACCTTAAGGAAGAATACTAAAACATAAAAATGGTTTTAGAAAAAAATTGAATATGCTGAACATAAGTGCCTCGTGTGTGTGCATTTGAAGATGGTGATTTTTTTTACTAGGACAACAAAGTGGGTACACAAAGTATCCCTGTTTCCTATGTTTGTGGGATAGTCGTGCTAGAGAAAAGCATTGGACGATAAAAGTTTGGCCCCCAAGGGAAAATATTAGTGGGAAAAGCTAATATCATTCATGAACCGCTGATAGATATGGACAAAATCATCCTTCCGCCACTGCATATTAAACTTGGGTTGATAAAACAGTTTGTCAAGGCCTTAGATACAAGTGGTGATTGTTTCAAATATATATGCCACACTTTTCCAGGACTAAGTATTGAAAAATTGAAGGCAGGAATCTTTGACGGACCACCACAGATTCGTACACTCATGAATGATGCCAATTTTACAACTTACATGTCTTACATCGAATCTGAGGCCTGACTGAGCTTTGTGTCCGTCGTCAAAAACTTTTTGGGGAATCGCAGAGCAGAAGTGTACCCCGATATAGTTGGAAATATGTTGAAAAATTTTGAGAAATTGGGAGCTAATATGAGTGTGAAGATACATTTTCTACATAGCCACATTGACAGATTCCCTGAGAACCTTGGTGATTTTAGTGAAGAACAGGGGGAAAGGTTCCATCAGGATATAAGAATAATGGAAGAAAGGTACCAGGGACGGTGGGATCGCCACGTGATGGCCGACTACTGTTGGAGCTTACAGAGGGATTGTCCTCAAAAGCAATACAGCAGGAAATCGTATAGAAAACTTTCACATAGTTTGTTACTTCATTGTGTACATATTTTCTTAATTATTTTGATCATATTCCTATATAAATGTATTTTTATAATAATGATTGTTATCACAAAAATAAATATTAAATGGTTGTTGGAAGTGCATTTATATATATGTCTTATGTTTCCGCCATTTTGGTTTAGTTGCATTTATTTCATAAATTAGAGCCAATTCAGGAAATATATTATTATATCATTATTCAGCAGCATGAAATTGCCCTAAATTAGCTCTCAAACACTGTGCCGCAATTTCACTGTTCCCCAGTGTTATTTATTAAAGTAATTATTCAACTGGGAGTGAAGTAACATTTTTCGTACAGTTTCTGTGCAATGAAATATCAAACTTAACACCGTTAATTAAACATAACTACCATTTAAATACCTTCCCAGATTTACGAGTGAACAAATTTGTGTTCCAGGTGGGACAGATGAAACACTGTATCCTTACTTAATAAGAAATTTATTAAATTCTGTGAATTTTCAAATGATGAAAAGTATATTTTTTAAAAGTAGAATGGAGTGGAGTTGATTGGAAAATGTAAAAATTTAAAGAATAAATTAATTGTTTTCTGGTGTCATGAGTGGGACACATTTAATAAAAATCAAAAGTAAATCAACTAGTTAAAATGAACGAACAATATGTAAAGTAACTGCTACATTCTAATTATTTATAATACTTTAAATTTTATCCAAATGATAATTTTATATTATTCACTCAGGAGATAGAGTAAAGTTACAACATTGCATTTCATTTTAAAAATTGAGATTCAGGGTTATTTTGACATGGAATGCTCCATTTGTGCATTATAAATTATAAATAAATATGAAATTAAAAAGGTGGGGGAACCGATTAAATTCAATCAACGGATGTCCTGGTTTATTTAAGGAAACCAGGAGTTGAGTGCATACCCTCAAATGTATGAGGGTGGAGGGGAGCATACTTTGCACCCCACCCCTTTTTGGTCTTTACCACATGGTTTAATCGTCTATTAGCCTACCAGCTGCAGAAGTGCATAATGTATTGGTCCAATGATGTAACAACAGATGGTTCTCACACATGCAACAATGTCCCATGTGACAGGGCACGCTTCTTCTGAAAGAAAATTCAGGACTTCGAGAGCCTGAAATACTACTACACCCAGCCTATAGCCTGGAGCTGGTGACATCTAATTTTCACTGTTTTGTTCCATGGCACACTTCTTGAGAAACAGACAGTTTAATTCATTGAATGAAGAGAAAATGATGTCACTGAGTTCTTCTTATATTGAAGCCAGCTGCCAAAGGTTACCATTTGTGTCAGAAAGTTGGAGAAAGAGTGGAGACTTCAATCAACTGTATTTTGCATAATATTCAACAATTGTCTTCATGTGGTAGAGGGTTGAATATGCTACCCAGAAATGCAACAAATTTATGATTCACCCTGGTAATGCTGCCAAGGCAGAACTTAAACCACAGACTATGTACGACCTAACACGTATGAAAATTGTAATACATCTAGCTCAAACTCTGAAAATAAAAATGTTGCAGAAGTATTTAACACATGATGACTCAGGAATCTCATAATTTGTTGAAATAATCTTAAGAGATGGAATTACGAATTTTATTTTAATATCTATTGACACATTTTCATGTATTGTTTCCTACCATGGATGCAATTTTCACATCTGGCTCACATATCATCAGTAGAACTCGTTTATTGTTTCACCGAACAACCTTGTCCAAGGTCATTTGATACCATAGCCTATTTTGGCAAAAATTAAGCTATATTTTCAAATCTTCTAATGGATTTAGCTAATTTGTAGGTGTAGCAAAATGCCTAACCCTAGTACGAATACTAAAAAAACCTTTCTGCTAAGATTCTTGAATATCTAGCTTGGGAATTCTACCCTTAGAGTCATGTGACACACTGTTTATTAGTTGTGAGTGTACTTAACTTTGCTCCAAACAGGTGGCTAGTTTTGTTTGAGAATGGTGTCAAGGTAGTTTCTTAAGTATGAAAAAATTACAGAATATTTAATTACTAGTTATTTTTGAGATACTCATATTTGCTCAGATCTAGTAAATACTACAAGTATGTTACTTATTATATACTCTTATTTAATAGTTTAATTTTATAATATTTGGATCTAAATAATATTAACAATCAAGAGAGTTTTGACAACTAAAATTGTTCTGTGACTCTTTCATTCTTCACATCATAAACAAAAGTCTTCTCTGCAATAAGAATAACACTACATAAAGTGTTGTGAGGCAGAGGTTAATGGAATTCACATACAAGTTTGATATTAGTTCTGTCATTGACTACCACTTGTTTTCTTTTTGATGTGTTAATAACAAACATTGGTCTGGGTGCCTTGAATTCACTAAGAGTGTAGTATACATCTATGTTTCCTTCAGTTACTCTTTTGTAAGCAGTGTAAGCCTCATATAATTTAAGAAAATCATCTTGTGCTATATCCAGATTACAATTTTCACGGGGGAGAATCTCATTATGTCCATTTTCAGATAAATATTTTTAATCTTGCAAACATCAAATTTGCTAGAATATTTTTCTTGACTGTTCTCTCTCCCAGTCTGGAACAACACAATTTCAACATCTGGCATATCATACTGTATACTACTGAATTGATTATTAGTATCAAATTCATAATGTCCACCAGAGGCTGGTTTTTGAACACACTGGTAAGTGTAGAACCCAATAGGAACTTGTGGATTTTTTAGAATATTTGCTTTGTATTTGAGAGCATAATTAGTTTAATATTCTACTACTGGTAATCTTACCTCCATGGTCTTGATGATACACTTGGCTGTTTCAGGCAAGGTTTTGCATAATGTTGTACCATCAGGATTTAAAGTACTATAACGCATTAGTGCATTATTGTTATTAGCTGCCCTGCGAAAAGTGACCCTCACACCACCTCTCCATATGATGTCCTTGTAGTCTGAGAAGAAACCAGGCAGCAGATGCATGGGAAATAGTACTGTGTGGTTTTTTGTCAGAATTTTGTTTCCTGATTCAAATCCCCCTGCCCGGTAATATTTTGCATCTACTTTGGAAAATTTAAGTGGTCCTATGGCAGTAGAAGTAATGCCTGGATAGTCTATTCTATCTATCACAGTACCATGTTTTCTAATTTCTACTTGAGAGAACAAGTGTAGTACAAAAATATGTACTAGCTTTATGTTTGCACCAGGGGGAAATGTTTCATTATTTTCATTTTTTACTATTTCAAATTTAATATGCAAGTCAGCCCTGTGAGGATGTACATAATTGTTACCCACATACACGTCAAATTCAATTTCACGATGGGGTTCATTGAGATTAGCAAATGTACGATGATTGGGAGGAAAAGAATGTAATTCATAACTTTCAATATGCTCCATGTTAATGGTTATTTTATATATTAATTTATGTGATTGCTGTTGTAGAAGCACCAGCAAAATCTACTACTTCTCCTTTTTTGTTGGTTACCACCAACTCTATGTGGTCTATACGATTGTGAGATACTGGAAAATAGATAGGCATGGAGGGTGTGTAGATGATAGGTTCCATGAACTCAGAATTTGGTTTGAAAGTTGCTATTTTTCCAGTTTGTTTGTGACTACCTATGTTGCCATCAGAATTGGTAATCATTCCTTCTGCCACATTACAATGGATGTTCAAAGTCTCTATGGACAAGAATTTAGGAATATTGCCACCAAAGTGTTTGATGCCAGGCTCAAGTTTTATGTTATTCTCAAAACATAGTAGTTTACCCAGTGTACCTGGATCAACTGTTTCAGTTGCAGAAACTAAACTAAACAGAATTTTGTGATAGTAACACACCTCTAGGTAGATGAGCTTGTAATGTTGATAGATTATACTCACCAGGAGTCATAATATTTTTTTTCATTTCCTACTGCAAGCCTATTATTGTGTTCTGTGATATTGGTAATAAGATACACACTGTAGAAAAACATAGAGCTATAGATTTAGGATAGATAATATCATTGTGTAAGCTAAGTTTTAGTATTGAAGCCTCACTAGTGAGATGGAATACTCCGATTATGCTTTAGATGCCACAATGCTTTCTGAAAATCTTCAATTGTTTGTTTAATTATTTCAGATAAGAAGACCAGCATAGAAACACATAGGTGGCCACAATTTACATCCTCAAAACCCTGTATACGTTCGTTACAATAATAAAGATTAGAAGTATTAAGATAACTAACTAAGCTTGTTGGTGGTATTCCACCAAAAGAATCAAAAACAAAAGCTATGTTAGGTTGTTTGTAATAACAAATCCAGTGAGTACCTTGATTTTTCAAACTATCCAAATTGACTTCTCCACACTCTATTCTAAATGGTCCTTTGATAGGTAGAGAATATGACATGTAAACACCTCTGAAGTATTTAATTTTCAGTAATTTAATCATATTTTCAATATCATAGATGGATAATGGTTCTATTTTATATATATTTTCTCAAAGCATTAATACCCTTGTCTTTCTTCTCCATTGCCAGATTATGACGTTTTTGCTCATCTCGTTCAGCTTTGTTCTTCTTTGCGTCAATTACTGTTTTTGCTATAGCTGCACTACCCCCTGCTAGACTCCCCACAGCACCCAGAGCTGCTAAAATAGCTGGAATACTGAATACCAAATCACCAGTGTGTTTCTTTTTTCTGGAACTCTGCAATCTTTTCAAGTGTTAATATCATTCCCTGAAATCTACTCAAACAAGATTTCTTCTTCTCCTGTTGTTTTTTAGTGAGGAGATTGTCTAAGGATCCTAGAGATTTTAGATCTGAATAAAGTATTTGGTATACAATACCTTTAGGTTTCATCATAATGGGTATATATATATATATATATATATATATATATATATACTATTATAGTCCCCACCCAAATTTTTGTTTTGTATTCATGACAATGGTTGTACCTAATGCTGCTATTTTTTCACCTGATGAAGCACCTTTGCTGATTTGTCTTCCAAATGCTACTTGTTCCAATTTTTGATCAGCCTCATGACAAGCACTAAGGTCATTGTGAGTATTGTATGCAATGTTATGGCCTTTACAAGCTGTATCCAAAGGATTAAATCCTTTCTCTCCTTTCTACAGTCTATGTTCTAGTTTAGTCCATGGACCACAGTATTGGTAACCAGGTTAATGCATTTCGAAAGGAAGTTTGTTAATACTGTCATTACCTGACCCTTACAGAATTTTTGAGGTAGAGTATTAATAATTTTAATTAAGTATCCTATGTCTTTACTGTCATTTACAATAAAATTTGCTAGTTTAGTACTAATCATATCTACAATGCATATTTTTCATTATGGAAATTATTATTGCCAGCATTTTCTTCTCCTGCTGTGATCAAATATCTATCTATGAGTTTTCTCACATCATCCACCCACACAAACCCTTTGGGTAGAGTATTGTAGTGTTTAATGCCACTACCAGTTTTAAGTTGGTTCCATATAGGTTTAATCAGATTTTTGTATTTGTCTCCACTGCTAGATGTAACTCTATTCTGACTAGCATCATTGTTTTGGTATAAAGCTTCAGAGAGTATTAAAATTTGTGAGTAACTCTGGTAATCTTCATCTGTATAATCTCTAGGATGTTTCTTGGTGATGAGTTCCCACAGTCCCACAGTGCCAGGATATCTAGGCCAGCTATTTGCTCCACCAAAATTGACTTTTACGTCATCTCCTTGGAATGTAACTCTAGATTTTCCAGTTTTTCAAACTACACCCTCATTAGGCTCCATGGTTGGACATAATCCAAACATTTCATCTTTGTCAAATTTCCCAGTACTCAGGTAATCTCTTGCCAAGGGACCTAATTCATTTTTTTCTGAATCTCCTATGGCCTTAGTAGGTAGTTGTTGGAGTACTAGAGGAGTATGAATACTAGATAATGGTGTAGGATAAAAATCTGCGTAATTTCTAGCAGTAAGAGGCACTGGCTCAATCATGAGATTCTTATTTTGTTCTGTCACACACTTAATTTCTCTACCAAGACCACTGATAGCATCAATAATTGGTTGATCTTGACGTTTGTGTTGTTCATAGTATCCTCTATTCTCAGATTTCCAGCCTTTAAATCTTTTAGCCAGATAGTCACGTAAATTCAAATGGTCATCAATTTTATGTTTTGTCATTTTTGTTTATAGGTTATTTATAATGTCACAACATATTTTATAATGACTCAACATCTATAAAATTGTTAATTTTGTTTCTATATTTTTCATTGCTTGGTTTTTGAGTCATATCAATTGTGGCAAATCGAAAATCACCTTTGTTCCAGCAGGAAGAACAGAATTTTGAAAATTGACTGTAGTTTAAATCTTCTCCTACATAGTCATTATATACATGTTTGAGATTAGTTTGGTTCTGACAAAACAGACAAACTAGATTTGTATTATCAAGAAGTAACTGTTTGGGAATCTTAGAATAAGTCTGTGCCAGATGAAAACAGTCTATTCTCCTGTATCGAACCTGAGTAAAAAGATTACATACGTACTTCATTTTGATTTTCTAAAATTACATAATCAAAAACTACAACTGAGTTTTCAAGATAATGATCAAGTGGCTTTATTTCCGATCCAAAGGTAGCTATGCCCAGTCTCTCATACATTTTAATAAGCTGCTGGTATTTTGGTTGTTCCAAACTTTTTGAGAAAATATGCAAATGTCTGTTCTTCCAGTCTAACCAATTGCGGGCAAGCAGAAAATTATCTACAAGTAGTGTAGTTTTTCCACAACCAGATGGAGCTACAATGAGACACCTCATATTGTTAGGTAGCAACTCACCAATTTTCTTTCTAGTTTCTAGTAAATCAGGCCAATGCCTTACCACATTCCATGTTGTAGTCATAGAATTATTTGGTCTGTGGTAATCCAAATTTTTTCTGGAAGTAACAACCATTTCACTAATAACTTTTTGTTTCTTCTACATAGTACCTACTCAATAAGATACGTATCTGGGTATTCAGTTTTGCTGAGTTCTTCTTCATAAAATCTTCCTTTCAATATTTCATTGCAATTGCCTTTTATTATGTATGTATACCTGTTTTCTGGCAAGACTTCACCCACAGTGAACAACTCTGTACTCAAATTTTCAGTAAAACCTTTTCAAAATGATGTTTCAATTTACTAATTCTCACTTGATCTCCTACTTTGTACTTGGGTTTCTTGGTTGTATGTTGATATTTAGGACAGTGAACAGTAGAAATCAATTGTAATTCGTCAGATTTAGTTACTTCAGCAGGCTTCATACATATAGTTCTATGTATAGAGTTATTGTAATTATGAACAAGATCAGATAAAATTGTTACCCACTTATAGTTACCTAGCAAAACTAAACTGTTTCCACATATGATTTTTTAGTGTCCTGTTGAATCTCTCAATTATGCTAGCTTTCAAATTACTGCATGTAGAATAATGTCTAATATCATGCTGGACCATTAATTTGGTGAATGTGGAATTGTAAAATTATTTTCCTCTGTCTGTCTGTAGGTGACGAGGTATTCTGCCTTGTTCAAAAATAGACTTAAAGGCCTCAGTGACACAAGCTTCTGTTTTAGATTTCAGAGGAACATCCCAAGCATATTTACTAAAAGTGTCTATTACAGTAAGCAAATACTTAAAACCATGATTTATCTTATTCAGATTTTTCAAATTTCCTGTGTTCATTTCAATCAAATCAGCCTGCTACAAATCATCAATTCCTTCTGTTATCGCAGATAGTCATTTGTAGTTACGACGAGCTGGTCTGTGTAGTTCATTAACTATATCTTGTCTAGACATTGTGTCTGGTAAGAGAAGATTACATAAAAGAGATTATCCTCTGAGTACAATTGTTTAACTTCAAATAATAATTGGTCACCAGTTTCCACATCAAAAACAAACAATTGTTTATCTTCATATATTTTGTATTTATTGGTAGTATTATCCCAAGATGCTATTGGTATTTCAAGTGCCCTGAATACACCATCTTTTCTTTGTATAGTGGAAAGTGGCACCTCAAATTGTTTTCCTTTTTTCAATATCCAAACTTCAGAAATTGAATAGTACTATTGAGGAAAAATTCATGAGTCTGTGAGTAAGGATATAATTTGGAAATATAACCAGCCTTAACATATGTCCAGTGCCCTCTAGTATTTGTAATACTGTGAAGTCTGACAATCTCAACTGAGAATAACTGACTAGATGCTACTTCATCCAATCTGCTCAACAATGGTTCCAAGTGTTCCTTTATAGTATGAAGAATCTCATCATAGCTGGGTATGATTTTCACATCAACATACAGTTGTTTAAATTGTTCTTTTAAATCATGGAGCTGTGTGGTGAAACTTGATAAGGCTGATTCTTAATTTGTTTCCATAATTCCAATTTGAAGCTTAATATTTGAAATAATTTACTGTAAACTCTCCACAAGCCTCAATTTGGAACTCTGGATAGAAAGATCATGTACTTGGTATAAGATTTCTATAAATAATGAGTGAAGTTCACTGATAATTTGGTTGGTGGGCAAAGTGGCAATAGTTTCTTGAATTTGTGCAATTTCCACCTGAATGTTTTTTTAATATCTTCAGATTAAAGTATTCTATTTACTGATCTTTTCACTGCTCTTAATTCCTGAGAAGTAGGTAAGCTAGCTACAGTATTTTGAAGTATTGTCAAAGCTTCTTTCACAGCATTTAATTCAGTAGCATTGGCTACAGTACTTAAGGCATTTTGGAGTCGTATTATGTCATTTTGAGTAGTTGTTGATTGTTGAAGTGTTTCTAATTTGTTTTGAATGTCATCTATCAAATGATGAAAATGAGCTAATTCAGATTCAGTGTTCAGATTTTCCAGGTTAGTAATTTGTTGTTGGACTATACTCATAGTTTCAGTAATGCCAGGTAATTTTGATTCCATTATTTCCTGGACACTACTTAGTTCATTATTCATTGTTGCCAAAGTATCCTCAATGTGGGCTACGTTACTTTGAATTTTCTCAAAATCCTCCTAAGTCTCAAGCTGGAGTTTGATGTTAGTAACGTTACGAGCAATGGCATTAAGTTCACTGGAGGAAGGTAGATTATTTATAAAATTTTCTAATATTTGAAGTTTGGCTTGGATATAAGTTATGGCAGTATGCAGCTCAGCTGTTTGTAGTTCAATATTTATATTTTCCAATGCAGGAATCTCAAAGGATTGAAACTGCTCACGCAAATTAGCAATAATACTATCATAATCTTCTTGAGTTTTAATACTTTTCATAATTGCTTGTAGTTCTGTACAAATACTGCTTGCTTGATTATTTAATTGTTGTTTCAGTTGTTCTACATTAGTAGTCTGAGCTTTTCTGAATTTCACAACCTATTTTTTTAATTTGCCTACACTTTCTTCTAAGTTTTGAAGATTGTCTATTTAGGATAAATTAGTGTATTTTTGCACTAAGGATTTGAGTTCAGCATAAATTTTGAGAATAGGATCCAGACACTGAGACAGGAGGCAAGTTATTTCAAATTCGAGACTAGAGTTCAGAGTTTCTTGTAATGTTCGTAGATCAGTACGTAATTTTTTGACTAATATCAAGTACAAGGATTTCGTCACTGTTATCTTGTGTTTTGTATGAGCAAAAATATCATTAGGTATTTTGGTAATGGTTATTTATTATAGAATAAGTAATTTTCAACTCCAAAAACAGACGTAAAAGTTTATCATAATCTCCCAGCAACTCTATATACAGATAATCATTTGCAGATATATCATATTTTCTTATTTTTATGTCGTGTATGTATGTATTGAATTCCACTTAACGTTATGGATTTGTATATTATCTTTTATGTTTATATGTTCGATAACACTGGGGAACAAAAAAAAGATTTTATTTTGCGGCATAAAGTTTAATAACAGTTTCAACACACAAAACAGCTGTGATTGCCAATTGTATGATTGGTTCAGTTGAATTGACTCCAGTTATAAAAATAAACACCATGGAAAATATAGGAGGTAAAATTACTCTACGCTTTTCTCGGTAATATCAAAATTTGATAATGGGCTGAAATTCCCATAATAAACATATTTATTTATTTGTAAATTGTTGCTAGGCAACTTATGAAGCATTGCTAGGCAATATATCGGACACTCAACAAACCTTAAGGAAGAATACTAAAACATAAAAATGGTTTTAGAAAAAAATTGAATATGCTGAACATAAGTGGCTCGTGTGTGTGCATTTGAAGATGGTGATTTTTTTACTAGGACAACAAAGTGGGTACACAAAGTATCCCTGTTTCCTATGTTTGTGGGATAGTCGTGCTAGAGAAAAGCATTGGACGATAAAAGTTTGGCCCCCAAGGGAAAATATTAGTGGGAAAAGCTAATATAATTCATGAACCGCTGATAGATAGGGACAAAATCATCCTTCCGCCACTGCATATTAAACTTGGGTTGATAAAACAGTTTGTCAAGGCCTTAGATACAAGTGGTGATTGTTGCAAATATATATGCCACACTTTTCCAGGACTAAGTATTGAAAAATTGAAGGCAGGAATCTTTGACGGACCACCACAAATTCGTACACTCATGAATGATGCCAATTTTACAACTTACATGTCTTACATCGAATCTGAGGCCTGACTGAGCTTTGTGTCCGTCGTCAAAAACTTTTTGGGGAATCGCAGAGCAGAAGTGTACCCCGATATAGTTGGAAATATGTTGAAAAATTTTTAGAAATTGGGAGCTAATATGAGTGTGAAGATACATTTTCTACATAGCCACATTGACAGATTCCCTGAGAACCTTGATGATTTTAGTGAAGAACAGGGGGAAAGGTTCCATCAGGATATAAGGATAATGGAAGAAAGGTACCAGGGACGGTGGGATCGCCACGTGATGGCCGACTACTGTTGGAGCTTACAGAGGGATTGTCCTCAAAAGCAATACAGCAGGAAATCGTATAGAAAACGTTTCACATAGTTCGTTACTTCATTGTGTACATATTTTTTTTAATTATTATGGTCATAGGCCTATATAAATTTATTTTTATAATAATGATTGTAATCACGAAAAGAAATATTAAATTGTTGTTGGAAGTTCATTTACATGTATGTCTTATGTTTCCGCCATTTTGGTTTAGTTGCATTTATTTCATAAATTAGAGCCAATTCAGGAAATATATTATTATATCATTATTCAGAAGCATGAAATTGATCTAAATTAGCTCTCAAACACTGTGCCGCAATTTCACTGTTCCCCAGTGTAATCTGAAAAATATCAAAATGAGAGTTAGGTGTTTATCTCTTTTGTTTAGTGCGGGTTTTAATATGGAGTTTCGTTATACTGTTTGAAGTCTGAAGCTTCAGCTTCATGTATATTGGTACTATAATATCATTCTGGTTTTATAATTTTTTTGGTTGTATTAGTTGTATTATGTTTGTCGGTGGGTATATTGTATTGTATTTTGTATTGCATTTTTTATCTTTTTATTTTCTTTTTTCTTTTTTTGTGTTGCATAATGTGAGTATTGTTGTAATATCCCATTGTAATTGGAGCATTGCTCTGTTATGGGATTGCTTATAAATAAATAAATATATAAGTGGTGGTGCACTAAACATTTTTATCTCACCTTTGTTCTCAGGATATATGGTGAATTGCAGTTTCACACCAATAGGGAATTTGTAATAATTTAGCGCCGAATAGTGGCCGTGGTGGTTCAGTCGGTAACGCGTCTGACTACCATGCTCAAGGTCCCGGGTTCGATCCCTGGCCAGTTCAAATCCGGGAACATTTCTAACGTTGGAAGCGGCCCCGACGCCCACCCGACATTGGTACCTGGGGGAAACCCTGGGGGTAAAGGCGGTCAGGGGCATGATGCTGATCACATCACCCCCACTCATGACCGGATCAAGAAAATGTGGGGCGTTACCCCCACACCCCTATACGCCTTCATGGCATGGTGCTAAGTACAGGGGAGAACTTTACCTTTACCTTTTTTTAAGATTATTATTAAAAATATAAAATATTTTACCAGTATCATCATTATATTCTGTTAGGATACTGTTCAAGTGGATAATTAGTAGTCGATTTAGTTTAAACAAGAAATTAGTGAAATTTGGTGAGACTGTTTGAACAGGCACTTCCATAGCTTGTTTTCTAAATCCAAATAGATTCATTGTTATTTTTAGTGGCAAATATTACATTGGTTGTCATCTCCTAGGCAATAGTGACCCCATGGTAATGTATGTATTTCACATCACAGAATCTGTCTCTTGTCTTCCTCTGAATCCAGGGCAATTTTTCTTATTTTATTTGAAGTTAATATATGATCAACACTTTGAATTATTTTTTCTTCCCTTAGTTTGGGAGACTTAGTTTTGAGACAGTTTAATAATCATCAAAGAAGAGTTTATTCTCTACCTATTCCCTTGGCTTTTTTAATAATATCTTTGTCTGATATAATTGCATACATCTTTGCTCATAATCCAATAAATACCTCAATAATATCATTATTTTTTCATCTTTTAGTTTGCCAGGCACCTTTTTGTTGTGGGAAGGAGAGTATGGGGATGTGTCAAAATAATCAACCAACTTAGGATGTTTTATATCTTCATACAGATTAGGTGTCTTGATATATAATATATAAAACTTTCTGTGTCCATATACAGAAGAGAAAGGTCATATTTATTAAAAGGCTTTATTGTATCATAGTGAAGTTGCAACATGTGGAACTTAGACATATCCAGAACTTCAGCTCCCACATGGATAGGTTTGTTAAATTTGAAACATGGCTTTTCCATTTGAAAAACTGGCAAATCTTCATGATATATTCTACGAAATTGAAATTTTGGATTTGAAAATAATTTATTACACTTTTTTGTATCACAGACTAGTCTTACACTTACATGCTTCCTTATATTCTCCATGTTCTTACCTAAGACAGCATTATTCATTAATTTATAGAAATCCTTATCTAAATCTGAAGTAGCAAATGTTCTGTGTCTTGTGTTAGTTTCAATATAAGGCTAACATGATATAAGGTTAACACTCTGAATGCTTGAATCTAAGGACTCTTCGAATTTGCACTATATGAACCTTTTTTTCTATTAAAAATTTGAGAATCTATCTTATAGTGTATGACATATCTTTCTTTAGGGTCAAGAGTCATCAGAAGCTTCTTTTCTTTTGATTCAGGTGGACACTTAAACTTAGGTGGCAAATCAGAAAATAGATTATGCAACTCATGAGGGAAATCAAAATCCACATCAGCAAAGATACCATACTCAGTGTCATCAAAATTTTCTATATCCATTGATGTAGGATCTATCTACTCAAAATCACCAAAGGGACGTTTCTGCATAATTGAAAAACCATATAAATTTTTCACATCAACATAGAATATATAGCTAGAGGGTTCATTTGGATTATATCCTTTTGTCACATGTATATTGTTGGCCATAGCATATCTTTGTGT
Source organism: Lepisma saccharinum (assembly GCF_977018435.1). NCBI lineage: Eukaryota > Metazoa > Arthropoda > Insecta > Zygentoma > Lepismatidae > Lepisma > Lepisma saccharinum. Next base: position 62,555,937 of record NC_139253.1, on the reverse strand, counting down.
GCATTGTACCATGCCCACACGTATAGCTTTTTTTAGAAAAATAAACATGTCCACATCTGAAATTAGCTCCAACTCAATTTTTATATTTTGCAACATAGCTGACCAAGCTAACCCTGGCAGACTGTAAAAATGTGCAGGGTCCAATTCATAAATATCCATAGACAATTTTCTAAAAGCTTGAAATACGTCAGCAAGAATTGTCTCATCTAATTTTAGATTAGCATCATGGTAATCTCCCAGTGACTTACACCATAATTTCTTCCACATTAGTTGTGCATGATGGTAATGTTTATCTGTAATATTATTTTCTCTGAGTTGGCTGTAGAACTCCTTGAGAGGAGGAAGAGTTTCATCATTAAACTTAGTATGGTCAGTTACATATTCACATGGATAGACCAATTTTTGTCTAATATGTTCTGTGCCCAAGCCAGGAAAACTATTAGTTGTAATTTTGAACTGTTCATCAGATAATTTGTTGGCAAGAGCATCCAGGCTAGCAGAGAGAAATCTCATAGAGTCTAGAAATCTCATCATAATGGTACCACCACCAGGAATCTTTACTCTTTTACTGAGACTAATGTATCTTTCTTGATTTTCTGCTGGAACATCTATATGTTCTGTATCATAACCTAGATGCCTAATTAAATAGTGGAAATCATAGCCACTGTCATTATGAAAGAATATTGGGACAAATTTGTCTCTTTGTATTTTGAGATTACAGCTATTACACAAAATCCCCAATTTTTTTTCCTATGAAATGGTCATGATGATGAATTTACTTATTTTCATTTGAAAAATATGAATTGCACTCTGGGCAAATCTCAGTAGTACATATAATTGTTTTTCATCAACAGATAATGGTAATCTTGATTTTTGACACAGATAATACTTTACCAATTTTGCTTACTTCTTCATTTATTTTTTGGAAAAAGTTTTTGACAGCATTAGATCCTGTGTATACATAAGGCTCATTAGTTTTTAATGAATTACGCCACACAAGTACGTAACCATAACTACAGACCTCATGGAGCTGATTAGGTGTAGTAGAAGATATTTCAGGATTAGGGTTTGAATAGTTGCATGGTTTTAGTAATGCTTCAAAATCTGCTATTATTATAGCTGGATGCTCCAACAGGGACTTGTTTTGTTTGAATTTCTTAATTTCTTTTGGTTTGGGCATAATCATACATACAGGCTTGTTCTCACCACAGTATTATTTGTATTTTTTAAGTTTCTGGATAGCAATTTCTTGATTATTATAATTGACATAGTTCTGTTGTTTACGATTATCAAATGTAGTCAAACACCTGCGACAAATTTTGATTTCCCCAGGATATTTAGATATTTGACTTCTATCCAAAAGAGAAAGATTACAAATAAGACAGTAATGGAAATTCTTGTCATCTGAAATAAGTAACAAATCAATCTCAGTAGCATTATCATTATTGATGGTATGTATTCTGAGATGATATACAAAAGTATTTTTTGTATAGGCATACACATTGATTGCTAAGAGTTCTTTTGTTTGTTTTTCAAATTTTGTTATATCAGAAAGCAACAGGATATTGGATACCTGTCATAATATGTTTATACTCTGTCTCATACTGTATATAATGATGAACTAGCTCTGGTTTGTTTTTCCAATGAATTGGGTAAAGTTTTGCCAAGACACTTCACAGAAAACACTTGTTAACTTTATTTTTTATATTGACCACTGCTTTCTTGTTCTGAATATCTACTGGAAGAAGGACATACGTAGAAGCAGAGAGAGGTGGAAATTGACTTATTTGAAGTTTTAGTTTATGAGGGAGTTCACATAATTTCCAAACATATTTTTAGCCTCAAATTCCTCATGTTTTGTAAGTAATGTGTCCATAAGCTGGGTATAAATTTGTTCCAAATTATCTATATCACTCAAATATAGAGGCTGAGTCTTGGAACAATGGCAAAATGTATGATGTGTTTCATCAGGTTTCTGATATTAAGAAGATAGGTTAGTATAAAACTTGATAGATGTATTTTTAAGTTCATTTCTCAGGAGTTATATTATTGAAGATTTTATGTTCTTCAAGAAATTGTTGATTTCACAGTGCGGCTCTGAATCAAGGGAGCAATCATTAAGATGACCACCAAAAGCTGTTGCACAAGGTGTAGTCAAAAATCTACTTTGTTTTGATTCAGGACCATCAGTTGGATCTATATCTGCTTGTCTTTTTCTAGGATTGGTCAGTCTAGTTAATAGTTAAAATTCGCAACTCATCATCTTACATCTGTCATATGAGGTATGCTAATAAGATTTCCACAATAGGGACAGGTCTGAGTTGGTAATTTAGGATTTTTGGGTTGGCCAGTGCATATTGCTAAGTGTTTTGACAAATTTGTTTTGGATATGAATTTACCACAAATGTGGCACTCAGTTTTATAAGTAGGATTAACCATTGTTTTTATTTGGTAATTATACATACATTTTTTTGGATATATCACAACTCAAGAATGTGTTAATATTTCAGTCTCACTTAGAGATAATAAATTTAGCACAAATACTTTTAAAAAATTGAATGGAAACTAAACTTTGCTTAAGTGTATCAAAAATTGTAAAACATTTTGGGTATTGTATTTATATATAAATTTTGCTGGAGACACAAGATTATGCTTAAGTGTATCAAAAATTGTAAAATATTTTGGGTATTGTATTTATATATAGATGTTTTTGCTGGAGACACAAGTCTATGCCTAACTGTATCAAGAATAGTAAAATATTTTGGGTACTAGTAGAATTTACATCAACAGTACAATTATAACTAAACATATATATCACAATTGCTCTTGCAAAAAATTACTACAACAACTCTCAGTAACAACTACTTTTTAACAACTGATGAGAAAACGTTTTTCAAACAAAATTAGTAATCTGTTTGGAGCATAATCTCCAAATACACTCTCAACCAATCAACAGAGCATCACGTGACTCTTAGGGTAGAATTCCCAAGCTAGATATTCAAAATGTTAGTCATCTTAGAACAAAAGTTTTTTTTAAAATTCGTACTATGGTTAGGCATTTTGCTACACCTACAGATTAGCTAAATCAACCAGATGATATAAAAATATAACTTAATTTGGTCAAAATAGGATATGGTATCAAACAAACTTTTCTGAAGAAACAAATAAACTTCCTCTACCTCAGAGGCTCATGAAAGATTTTGAAACACACACACACACGCATGCGCAAAATAGAGCATAAAACACTTCAAGGCACACACACGCACACACACACACACACACTCACACACAAAACTGTAAAAATATAGGCATAAAAGGCTTTGGCTCGTCCGGACGAATCAGCTCCTACCCCAGCCCTCTTCTATATTAAACCCTAGTACAAGGGTTTTAGAATTCGTTGTAGGGTTGGGCATTTTGCTACACCTTCAAATTAGCTAAATCCATGAGAAGATATGAAAATATAGCTTAATTTTAGTCAAAATAGGCTATGGTATCAAATGACCTAGGACATGGTTGTTTGGTGAAACAATCAACTACTTCTACTATCATAATTTGTTGGGCAGCCCTCGACTGTGCCACATCTGTAATTTTGTATTAAATGTTCGGCACAATATTAATTTCCTTGGACTGAGTTTTAAACTTTCCAACTGTTTATTATCCATGTTAGATCCTCATGTCTCGGAGGATGTTTCTTACTCTTTTAATATGTTGATATGTTCTGCGGAGGTCTCTTTATAACCTAAAATTTTAACCTTCCTGATTTTTACACTCCTTTTTTTAACTCTCTTGTAATAATTTTAGACAATAAGATTTTCCCCCAATAAAAATTCAAGGATGCAAAATGGCCACATATGACAAAGCACCCAAAAATTTTAACTCACTAATTCTTTCATTTTCTGAGGAACTTTGCCATCGTAAGTCAACAAACCCGAAGTCAATAAGTAAATAAGCAAGCAAGCAGGGAATTAAGAAGCAGGACTTCTACTTAAGGAAGGCACATTCTCATATCTATAAAAGATGACCTTCACACAGATATTAATTGAAATATTATTTTCATTCATTCTTTTAATATTCATGTTTCATCAGAAATAAGATTGTTTATTTGATACAGCTGACTAGTAAAACTTGTGCTTTGACTAGATTATATTGAAGCAGTGGGAGACATTAAACATGTCTTGAGTTATGATTCGTGTATTACAAGCTCTCCTTTACCTTTAAATATATCTAGTGTCAGCTGATTATTATTGATGATTGGGTGAATTAATTGTTATGTGTAATAAGGAGTTTGATTGTTGTAGATAATGGAACTATGGATACAGCAGAGAAACCCAAATACCTGTACCTGAGAATGGGGGGAAAAAATCATCAGATTCTTCAGCTTATAGTGTATATTGAGGTTGATAAGGATGCAAACAACTTGACTCTAATGAAGAGAATCCATAATGTCATTGGAAGAATCACATGCATTTTTGAAGGTTGGTTTTTTATGTGTTTAGCACTTTGCATCCATAGCAAGTGAAAGTTTTGAGGTGTTGCCTGTAATTTAAAGATATCTACTTCTTACAGCACTTTCTCTATATTCAGTAAAATACCAGGTGTGCTGGTTAATGATTCTTAATTGATCCAAAAGAAAACAAGTGTATCTTGGGAGAAAGGTTACAAATGCATTATTCAAAGTATGTGCCATCGCTAGCTATACATTGTGCCTACCTGTCTGTCAAATTGTGGATGCCCTTCCAGAAAAATCGTTCACATTTTGAGGTGATCCAGTCACAAACCATTGTTTGACATCTTCGTAATTGTTGAAGTGTTGCTGGGAAAGTGAGTGAGACTTTGACAAACACAAGTGGTAGTCCGAAGGGGCTAACTGCTGAGTATGGCAGGTGGGGTAAGAATTCTCAGCCAAATGCAGAAATGGTGTATCTGACGACTTTCCCTGTGTGTGATGAGGCGTTGTCGTGCTGCAAAATCACATTTCCATGTCATGTCACACAATCTGGGCACTTTTTGATCAATGCATGGTTCAAATTGATGAGTTGTTGATGGTAGTGAATGGTATTCACTGTCTCATTTGGTTTCAGAAGCTCATGGTACACCACACCCTTCTGATCGCACCAAATGCACAGCATTGATTTCCTTCCGAAGCGATTCGGTTTTGTGGTCGATGTTGAAGGTTGTCCTGGGTCAACCCATGACTTTTTCATTTTGGGTTCTCGAAGTAGATCCATTTTTTGTCCCCAGACACTATCCGATGCAAGAAAGATTTTCTTTCATGCCGAGAAAGCAACACTTCACACACCATTTTTTGCTTTTCCATTTGTCTGTCATTCAGATGATGTGGGACCCATTTTCCTGCCTTCTGGATCTTTCCATGGCATGAAGATAATCAGATATGGTTTGATGACCAACATTTAACTTCTCCGCCAGTTGTTGTTGAGTTTGCATATCGTCTTCGTCCAACAGTGTTTGCAATTCTGCGTCTTGGAATTTTTTCAGCTGGCCTGGGCGATCTTTGTCTTTCAAGTCGAAATCACCATTTTTGAATCGTCGAAACCAACGCACACACGTGTCTTGAGTTGTCACCATATGTTTCCACAAGGATACGATGGCTTTCACTCGCATTTTTCTTTTGATGAACAAGAAAAGCAGGAAGTGCAGCACATGCTCCTTATTTGGTTTCAAGGTCAACATGTTTCCCACACAAACTCAATATCACAATCACTCGCACTCAGTTGCACATCCAGGGCATTTTGACCACACTGGTGCAAAATCAACCCAGAGATACAAAGATGACCTCAAGCTTAATGGTAATCATGAAGAAGTTGAAACAAGGTTGATTCTTCATGCCTCTGAAGCATTGGGTATGGGCTTTCAACAAATTCTTGTGATGTGTAGAGATACAGACGACATGCTGCTTGTTTTCAGTTAAGCACCCCTAAAGCAAGTGAAGTTTGCAGGTGGTGTCCGGGACTGCAAAGAAGCAGAAGTGCATTCCCATTCGTCAAGTTGCAGAAAAAAAAAAAACAAAAAAAAAACAACTTCTTGATGCTGTGAGAAATAACCTATTAAGTTTCCACACATTTATAGGTTGCGAAAAAACCTCTTCATTCAGTGGTTGTGGAAAAAAGACTGCTGAAAAATATTCTTTGAGAAACCCACACCTGGTAGAAGTGATTGGACGTGAAGGTGAGCTTAGGCCGGTTGAAGAGTTGATTTGCAACCTCTATGGAAGTCTAGGAGTGAACACAGTTAGCATTGCAAAAATATACTTGTTCTCGAAGGGCAAAACCGCCCTGGAACTGCTTCCATTAACACATGATGCTCTGGAGTTTCATGTGCAAAATGCAAACTACTAGGTAAAAATTTGGCTTCAATCAGAGAGGAAAACTATTGTTTTGACATTGCCCCCCCCCCCCCCAGATACTTGGAAATGGGAATTAGGTTGTCTCAAAACCTCAGTGGACAAGGCTACCTCCTATACCAGTGTCCTGCCTCGAACTTGTGACCTACTCTTGCAACACGAAGTGCAAGACTGCAAGATGAGCCTGCTTCAAAATCAATATGAAATGTATAAATGCTTGTGGCTGGGATCTATACACTGTTGAAATCCATCCCATTGAACATTATTTGAGTCAAATACAGATTACATGGACAATTTTTTTTTTTAAAATATATTCTAATAATATAGTATCTATTATTTCAAATGATTCATTAGTACATTTAATTCTTGGCATTATAAATAAACACAACATAACAATAGCTGTATTTTTCTCTGAGTAGCAATTTATTTATTAAAAAAATAACCTGCATGAAATGTTAATCAAGTCTGTTAAGATGTACTTTTCCCAGACATCAATATTCTGAACATTCTGACCTAAAAATATCGCCAAACAGTTTGTTTGATATATTACATTTAGACAATTTTGAAATTTAACCTTTTAGGGTCAGAATATGACCTTGAAATGACCTTTAAAGTCAAAATTTATGGTGGCATCCACCCTAGTTTTTCTGTCAGACCCACGACCAATTGATTTTGCATGGATGCCTGATATTATAATTCTATACATTTAAATTTTTGAAAAGCTTTTCTTGCTTCTTGGATGGTTCACTATATAGAACTCCAGTGTATACAAATTTAGCGTGATTAACTTTGCACCACAAGAGCTACTTCTGACACCAATGTTCTAGCCTAAAAATATCACCAAACAAGTTGTTTCATCCACAACTTTCGTTTGATATTACACTAACATATTTGGATAACTTTGAAATTTGACCTTCAAATGACCTTTAAGGTAAAAATTTTGGTGGGCTTCAAGCTAGGTTTTCTGTCAGACCTATCATTGATTGATTTAGCATAGATGCCTGTCATTAACATTCCATGCAGGTAAAAGTTTTTTTAAAGCTTTTTTGCATCTTGGCTGGTCTACTTACATGAAGCGGTCTGTATAAGGAACAGAACAACAGTTTGGAATGATTTGGTAGAAAGAAGGAGATACAGTAAATTGAAGAAAGAAGCTGTGGGTAGAAGCTGGAGATTGGAAGAACCTGCATGTGAGTAGAATACCATATGATGGCTTTAAATTTGGAAGATTACAAATATATGTAATCCATTCAGAGTTGAAGTACCCATTCCTCAAGGGAAAAATAAATAATTGTGATAGATGTTCCAAAGAAAAATTCCAAAAAGAAAAGGAAATAAGTAATATGATTTGTCTGATGACCATATTGATGTAATTATAAGTATGCATTTGTCAATCCATGGTGATAATTATACTAAAACATTTCCACACACCAGAAAGCAGTAAATAGTAGAGCAAAATATATTCAATTTTGGTTGACTGTTCTGTAATGAAATAAGTAAAAACTGCAGATTTGTGCAGGAATGAAATGTGAGTAAATGGCATGATATGTTGCAAAGCATGCTTATGTTAATGGAGTCTTCATTTGTCACCTGGGATGGCAGAAAGTAAAATTTGCAAGTGAATTTAACTTTCTCCATCTCTCCCTTTCCCACTCTCTCCTATTGTCTTCACCATCTCTCTCTCTCTCTCTCTCTCTCTCTCTCTCCATTTCTTCTCTTTCTGTCTGTTTTCTTCTGAGAATATGTGTTTGTGCTCTGTCAAGACCAGTCCAAATTTTACATACAAAATATATATTATCTAGAAGAATATACATATATGATTAAGTGATTTTGATGAATAAGTGATATGGATAAAGGCACTCTTTCACTGTTGGAGAGAATCTGTGATAACAGCTTAACATTAAAAAGCATGCTATGTTTACAATATGAATAATATACTTAAAGTGTGAAAATAATGCATTGGAACATCAATATTACATTCTCGGCATTTACATTCTCCCTCATTATACATTCAATTAGCATGATCTCAGTAGAGCAAAATGCTATAATGATCTTTCTTCTTCTTCTTTCCTGGCTACAGTCCATCACAGACCTTGGCATTCTTCAGAATCTTCCACCATCCATCTCTATTCACAACCTTCTTTATCCAATTCCTAATTCCCAGCACATTCAAGTTCTCTCTCTCCAACCGAATCAACCCACCTACTTTTCTTCCCCCATCCATATTCGTAAATGTGATCTTTTTACACACCATGTTGTCTGGCATTCAGTATATATGCCCCAACCACCTTAGCCATGTTGTTTAATTTCCTTCACAATTTCTATATCCTGATAAAGCTAATAGACAGTGACGTGCACTGAGGAGTATCTAGTCTAGAAGAGATAGATCAATCAATCTCATGTCTCTAATTATTTTCAAATCACAATATTTATTATCTTGAAGCCTCAGTTCATATGCAACATTTCTTTACACGTGCTTCTCGTCCCTCGATGTGATCAGCAGGCAAGGCAGAATACCCTAGCTGGCTCTTTTTCAGCCTTACCAGATCCAGGTATAGACAACCACCCAAAGGAAAAGGGAAGATTTCTGCCTGTACCTACCTTGTCTCCTCGCCCCCAGCTCCCATGGTTGAAAGCCTGTGGTTTCAGGTCCTCTATTCTATCTCCTATAGGACAGATAGGGGATTGGTTTCCCTTAGATTACTTTGTAAATCCTCTAAAGAACTCAGGGGAAAATTTTCTGCAGTACTTATGTTCTCTGTATTTACACAACCTTTTATACGTTGTACAATATGTATGTATAATATGGGATGTAGTTTTATTTGTATATGCATTGGAACGTAGTTGTATTATGTGCAGACAAAATGTTATGGTTTCTTTTCTTTTTATAAAATATGGAATACACAACCTCAGACAATAAAGCTCGGTGAATGATCCTGAATATCAAAAGTAGACGAATTTTTAATGAAACCTACCTTACTGTCCTTCGAAGTAGTCCCCTCCCATGGCTATGCACCATTGAGAATGGCTGTACATGTCCTGGAAACTTTTAAAAAAGTCTTCTTTCGGGATAGTGTTCAAGACCCTCGTCACGTTCCGTTGGATGTCCGGAATATCCTCAAAACTCTGACCTTTCAAAGCGATTTTGAGGCGTGGGAAGAGATAGAAATCTGGAGGATTCAGATCCAAATTTCTTGCAATGCATTGCTACAGAGGATGGGAGCTGGTGTGTGAGGTACGACCCTGAAACAAAACGCCAAAGCATGGGATCGCGTTCTCCTGCATCACCCCATCGGAAGAAGGCCAAGGTTGAAAAATTGTTGTTCCCTCTGGCAGGAATTCCTTGTGGATCACGCCATCACTGTCAAAGAAAGTGATAAGCATCGTCTTGATGCATGATTTTTATGCCTTGACCTTCTTCCGGCGGGGTGATGCAGGAGAACGCCATTCCATGCTTTGGCGTTTCGTTTCAGAGTCGTACCTCACACACCAGCTCTCATTCTCTGTAGTAATGCATTTCAAGAAATTTGGATCTGAATCCTCCAGATTTCTTTCTCTTCCCACGCCTCAAAATCGCTTTGAAAGGTCAGAGATTTGAGGATATTCCAGACAACCAACGGAACATGATGAGGGTCTTGAACACCATCCCAAAAGAAGGCTTTTTTGAAAGTTGCTAGTACATGTACAGCCGTTCTCAATGGTGCATAGCCATGGGACAGTAAGGTAGGTTTCATTAAGATTTCATCTACTTTCGATATTCAGCATCATTCCCCGAACTTTATTGTCAGAGGTTGTATAATGATTAAATAATAAATATTTGCTCACGCTCTCTCTCGCTCTCGTTTTAGTAGCGTTTTATTTAAATATACTAATAATTTGGCCTCCAATAAAAAATGGGTAAGCTAAAGAGTCATAAATACTGATGTATTAATTTGGGCAAGAAAACGCACATTCTAATTGGTTTGGTTTATTTTACTTCACTTTTCTGCCACATTTGGTTATTGCGAAAATGGGGATGAGTGATGATATAATGAAATTGATGAAGAGACCTCACAAAGAACAATTCAGGCTGGGATTAGAACCCGTGATGAGTGCGAATTCTTGTTCCTATGTGTTGTACTCTGCAGTGAAAAATGAAATCATTTGGAATGTAAAATGTATCCCAGAACTAAAAAAGCCAAATGAATATTGTTGAAGAAACTACAAAAAAGTGTGTTTTGTTACCTGTTCATCCCCTCTAATATATTTAATTTTTGCCACCTTCCATCACTTTTTCTAGCTGTATAGATTTAATCGCGATAAGTAGCTAATGATCTTATGGAAGTCACGAGGGACAATCATAACCAGAGAACTCTGGACTACTGATTTCACAGTGCCCTGCAGATGCACTGGAAGAAAATTATTTGTATTTTCTTTTTCCTTTCTTTAGCATTGCTTTTCCATCACTTTACCTAACTTCTGCCATGACGATGAACGTTGATTAAATTAAACGGATGAAAAAAAAACGGGTGTTTTTTGTGTTTGTATCATCATTAATTGTATTGTACCATGTTTGCGATTAACCAAATGTAACAGCGACGCTAAGTAGCATGAATCAAATCATTCATTGATTGTTTCATTTGGTTTGTTTTACTTCGCTTTTCCTACACTTTTGGCTAATCGTCAAGATGGTACGATAGAATTGATGAAGGGACAAACACAAATAACACCCATGCCCAGGTCGGGGTTTGAACCTGTGATCTCTGGCTTAATAGTCAAATCAACATGTTTTGGACTTTCGAAAGTGGGTGGGATTAACACGTGCTTCTTAGTCCTTCCTCATTTTGCAATCCTTTCCTTTCTTTGACGTTCTATTTTTAGGAATACTGGACCCTAAAGGGGGGAGGGGGGATTATGATCCACACCAACCTCCCTTGGGCATGCCACTGATTGCTACCCTTAGCGTCGACATCACCGCACGTCACTGCTAATAGAGTTCCATATTATATCTTCTCCATAATCCATTTTCATATATTGGCCCATAGATCCTCCTCAGAATTTTCCTTTCAAAGCTTCCGATCATTGACTCTTGGTTATTATCCATGATTCACATCCATGTATTTAAATAGGCCTTATTAACCTTTTGTATAGTTTAACTTTTGTTTTCCTTCTGATGTACTGAGACTTCATATGTTTTCCGAGTCCAAAATAGCTCTAATTTGCCACACTTATCCTGTGTATAATCTCTGTCACGTGCCAAGATATTTAAATTCCCGAGCTCTCTCAAAAGAGAGTTTGTTAACTTCAAAACTTGCAGTATTAGTAGGCACTTAATTTTTTTGGGCTGCAGAGAGAAGGTTAGCTACAGCTTCACATAATGCTCTTGTTGTTCTGGCAATTATTACTATATCATCTGCATATGCCATAATTTGCACTGATTTGTATATTATGGTTCCACTAGTTTCTATGCCTGCATCCCTGACAGCCTTTTTTAATGCAACATTGAATAGCACGCATTACAAGGCATCCCCTTGATGAAATTCTTGTTTGGTTTCAAATTCTTCTGTCAGCTGGTTTCTTATTTGTACTCTACAACATACTTTTTAAGGGTCTTTTCTACTAAGATTATTAGCTTCTTTGGGATGTCAAATTATTCCCTCATGGCTTCGATTAACTCCCTCCTTTTTATGGTATCATATGTAGATTTAAAGTTATGTAAAGGTGATACGTGTTTATTCCAAATTCCTTTGTCTTTGCCCATATTTGTCTGATTGTATGTATGTGATCTGAGGTTGATTTTCCCTCTCTAACGCCACATTGGTAGTCACCTATTATTTTATTTACATATGGGGAAAGCCTTTGATACAGTACATAGAAAACATTTTGTATACAGTGTTAAGTTTGCTAATACCTCTACAGTTTCCTGTTTGTAGACGATCTCCATTCTTATATATGGGATATATGATACCTTCCTCCCATTGTGATGGGATTTCTTCATCCTTCCATATTCTATGTAGTAGCTTTTGAACGCTTCCCATGACCTCCCTTCATAAAGATTCATCATCTCAGCTGTTATTTTGTTGTATCCTGGCGCTCTGTTTTTGTTCAGCTTTGCAATGGTACTCCTAACATCTTCAAGGCTAGGCCCATCTTTTCCCCATTCATTCAATTGGAGGTTCCTGGTATTCTGATTTTCTTCCCTATCCTGTTTCTGTCCTTGCTCCCTTTCATTCTCATTCTGGTTCTGGTCATTCAAAAATCCATTAAAATATTCCTGCCTTCTGGTTCAAATATCCTGGTCATTGCTTAGCAGTTGTTCATCCTAATATTTACATATATATGCTCCTGTTTTTAGTCCTACTCTCATTTCAATCTTGGCATTTATACTCTCCCTCATTATACATTCAATTAGCATGATCTCAGTAGAGCAAAATGCTATAAAGATAAGTGTTCATAAAGTTACTTTCAAAATGAAACTAAGTGCCTTTTGCAGTTACTTGATTCAAAAAGTGACGGACTTAGAGTTATTCATTTTGAAAGGTTACAGTTACCTGCCCTTCAAAATTACAGTTACTTTCTACTCGTAATTTTCTTGCAAGCAAATCACACAATTGGTGATCATTGATTGTAATAAAATAAATATATGAAGAAATAGATGAGCTTTATGATGTAAGTGTTCAGATATTTATATCATTACAACAAATAAAAACTGATGGATGAAGGCATCAGCTTTTCTTGAATGTTTAATTCGAAGGATTGCTTGTTTGCCATCGACAGTACTTTGTGTGTGATGGAATCAATTCCACTTGCACCTGCTTCTATCTTCCACTCCAAGTTCAACAAGGCCCATTCTGTTCCAGCTTGACAACCATGCTCCAACTCAATGTAGCAATTCACCAAAAACACAACGTTTTTTTGTGTAATAAGATATGATGAATAGAAGTAAAGTGTGGATGTTCTAAATTTTGGTATGCAATTAAGCCCATCATCCTTGTCATAGGCAATGCCATGAAAATCCTTTCACCTTCATATCCAGAGTATACAAATAGTTGAGAACGGTGTTGCCAAATTAAATTCTTCCCCCATATTTACAACTTAACAATTTAAGTGTTGCCAAGTAACTGTTGATAATGCTACTTCTATTGCAAAAAAAGTATCTGGTTAGAGATAAAGCTAGTTCCTTTTAAAAATAGCTAGTTACACATGCAATTAATTACCCAACTGTTACTTGCAACTGTATTACTTGAAACTAGTTACATTTAAAATAGCACTGATAGAATGTTCCTGGATTTCACACTTTAAAAAAAAAATAGTTCTTTCACATTAGTTTCCTGAAAAATGTAAATTTGAATTTCCACTGTAGCTATAGATTTGCCAATAACGCACAAGGGTTGAAATTCATAATATCTTCAATTATATTTCTTACAGAGGTAAACATTTTCTGCATCTTTAGTATTGTTCCAATTGAATTGCTTAAAAATTTCATTTTAGGATATCACCTTTCACTACAGCAATTATAATTGTTTATGTAGCTTCAGGAGCTAAGGGCATTCGGTAGCCAAACCCTGATCTTACTGCTGAAATCCCTGGTTTGAGACCTGGCCTGGGCATGGGATATTATTTCTGAGTCACTTCAGCAACATCACTTAATCATCATTCATTGCCTAAAAGGCCAGATAGGTAATATAAAATTAGGAAACTATAAATTATCAATATCTATTTAATCTACATAGCTAATTCGCTATATCCTTTCTGCATTTGGGGTGGGGGCATGTAAGGTAATCTAGTAAATTCTGACATTGATAAAAATTTCGAGGGGACAATTCACAATAGATTTTATATTTATCAAAAAAGTTTCAAATTGTGCACATTTTCTTCGCTCTCCTACCCCCATATTTTAAAGTGCACAAAATAATGCAAATACCACAAACTTTTGGTTTCATGATTTAATTACACTCTTCACATGTGTTTCATTTCATTTTATGTTTTATCAATTTTTCTTTCTTTGGCAAATTATCTACGAGTTTTACAACTGAAACACTGGAGTGGCTTTATTTCTATTAGATTTAAAAAGGGGGTGAAAAAATGACAACTAAGGGTGAGAGTCTGTGACATCTAATTACTTATTCCCTCAGAGAGTAGCATTTAGAGATAAAGCTAGTTACTTTTAAAAATAGCTAGTTACACTTACAATTACTCAATTGTTACTTGCAGCTGTATTACTTGAAACTAGTTACTTTAAAATAACACTGATAGAATGTTCATGGATTTCACACATTCACTGGTTGCTGCTGATGGCTAGTAACAACCAGTGGCCTGTAGTGCTTTCATAGGAGACACTCAGCTGTAGAAACCAAAATGGATTTGGTTGTTTCTAGAGACCTTCAACTAACCTCTATGCAGAACTTGATATTCTAGGATACATTCCTGAAGTAAAACTTAGACGTTTCATTTTATTTATTTATTTATTTATTATTATTATTATTTTTTTTGCAGAGTTAATTTAGTATACTCTGAGAATGTGACATTAACCAACACAACCACAAACTGAAAGGCAATTTCTACAAATAAAGCAATATTTGCATTCAACAAAATAAAAAGTCAAATAATTACTTTTCCTTTTTACAATGATTTTGGACTAGTCTCTCTCTGTTTTCTAATATTTAGCATAAGATAAGAAATTATTAAATAGTACATCTGATAATGCTCAATACAGTTAGCACTTCAGAATTTTTCCTCAAACTGGATGTTTTTTAAATTTATTTCATGAGATAAATGGTTGAAATGAGTCAATAGATACACATCAATCATACAATAATTTTCTCATGATACCAGATCAGGGGATAGCTTTACCTCTTACTGCCTTTACAATACAATACATAAATTGTAACAACATATACAGGGCTTCAGGTAAACAAAAAGAACATGCTATAACTTTCGACCAAATTGATAGAAATGTACAAGCAAATATTCATTCAATAGGAAATATGTTCAAGATTTTTAGCCAACATGGCAAAACTGCAACTGCCACGCTGCATGCTGCATGATGGGAAATTGCAAAATAGTTAGGTATACAAATGAAAAGAGTAGAATTTCTTAAGCAACCATGTTATAAATTAAATTATTTTCAACCGTAGAAGAATAGCTGAAAGTGTTAATGTGTCAATAAAGCTCAATATGAGCACCATTTGTAGCTCTACAGACATGAAAACTATTATCTACCTCTTGCTTCACATTGACAAGCATTTGGGGCATTATAAGCTGAACTGCATTATTGATACGTTCTTTCAAATCTGCCACATTTCAAACTTTTGTGTGGTACATAATGTCCTTAATGAACCCCCAAGCAAAAAAGTCTAATGGCACGAATCTGGGGATCCTGGGGGACAAGGTATCAGTCTACCTTGTGCAATCCACTGTTCTGGAAATGTCCGATTGAGCAATGCTGTGACGTCTCTGTGATAGTGAGGAGGGGCCCCATCATGCTAGAAATGAAAATCGGGAGGTATCTGAGGAAGTACAAACTTCTCCAAAATGTCTAGGTAGACCTGTCCAGTCACTGATCTAAAAAAAACCAAAGGTCCTACCATTTCATTCTTATGCAGTCCTAACCAGACATTAATTTTCGGTGTATCAATTTCATATTCCATGAGCTGGTGAGGATTCTCACTACTCCACACACGAAAATTATACCAATTTAACTTACCACAAGACGTTGATTAAATGGACTCATGACTAAAAAACACCTTATCAAGAAAATTTTCATTTTCTTCAATCTGGGTCAGAATTGTCACAGCAAAGTATCTTCTCTTCTGTAGATCGTCTGGCTTAAGGTGTAGAAGCAGTTGCACTTTTTACTCACGCACACGTAGACGTTTAGAATCTCTAGTTCTCTACTTGCCTGTCTTACCGACTTCCGTGGACTCCTGCAGAACGAGTCCCACACACGTTCAACAGTCTCTTCAGCTATTTCCTTCTTCGGATACTTCCCTGCCTGAGACAGCAAACTGCCTGTTTCCTTTAGAGTATTGTCCCCTTCGTAAATGGTTTTGCGTGTTGGAGGATCCACATTACATTCCATTCTGACACGCTGCTGAACACGTGTAACGGATTTCAATTCAGCTAGCCAAAGCACACACTGCACTTTCTGCTGCAGGGTCCACATCATGAATAACAAGCAAGCAAGCATGCTCAGATACCTAACGATTTTGCAATTTCCCATCATGCAGCGTGCAGTGTGGCAGTTGCAGTGTTGCGATGTTGGCTATAAAATCTTGAAGATATTTCCTATCGAATGAGTATTTGGTTGTACATTTCTATCAATTCGTTCAAAACTTATAGCATGTTCTTTTTGTTTACCTTAAGCCCGGATATCCTGTATTTCAAACAATACATTCTAGTATAGCTAATGTATTTTACTTTATGTTTCCCATTCTGCTTCTGTATTATTTCAGATTATGTAGTAGAGAATCCGTTCGTCTCATAAAGAGAAGCATCTGTGAATGGGATCTTGAAGAAAGTGAAAAATTACTTGCAACATCACAGCCACAAAGAGAGACACCATAGCAATAACAGATACCCTGCTTTCACTGGATCAGGAAGGGAAGAACAAACGTTGAGGTGATTGACTTTACATTTTCCTTTTAATTTCTCCCTTCCTTCTTAGTGGATTTGCTTTCTCTTACCGATCTCCCTCCTCCTTTGTGAACTCAGTTCTTCCCCTCTCACTCAATTTGCTTGGGGATTTTCTTCCTTAATTTTTCTCCCATCTTTCTATCTTCTTTCTCTTCCTTGGTGAATTGGTCTCCTTCCTCTCTTTCTCTACCTCTTCCTTCTAAAACTTGCTTCTTTCTGTATCCTTCCATCTGCTTGAAAATATTTTTCTTCCTTTCTTGTTTCACATTTAAAGATTTGCATTTTCCTAGCTACTTATTTAACTGTCATCATATTTGGTCCCTCTTACTTTGAGTAATGGAATATTCTTCTCCTTCTCATCTCTTTGGACAACACGCTTCTCATTACCCTCCCTTCTATATTAAGCCTACTCAATGAAGTTTTCAAATTCACGTATCAGCCTGCGTATGGGTGTTCCAAATGTGCACCATAATTTATTTCATCAAATTGCTGCTCACGGGTTAAAGACATGCATCTTTCTATCATTCTCTGTTCTCTTCTGAGGACTTGTTTTATTTTACCTTCATCCATTCTCCTTGTGGAACTTAACTTCTGCTCTCTTCTTTTCTCCTCAGAGGAATTGCCACTTACTATATCCCTCTCTTCTTCAATATTCTCCACTGGTCCTTTGAGGACTTGCCTCTTTTATACCTTCTTCCTTTCTACTTGTAGGAAATATTCCATATCCTTCATTTATCCTGCAATAATACTTGGAAGACTTGCCTAGATTCACTTGTTCCTCCCATCTTCCTTGAGGACTTCAATCTTCCTATTTTGCTAAGTTTTCCTGTTGTCTCTTCACATCCTTATCCTCTGTCCTTTTGAAATTATCTTTCTATTATGTTTCTCTTATTTCTCTGTAGGATTGCTATCTTCTATTTTCATTGCCATTCTATTACTACTTATATGTCTTCTTCTTGGATGAGTGCTTTATCTCATCACCAATCTTTGTCCTTAGAGAACTGATATCCTTTTATTCTCTTCTTCCTTGAGTAGATTTCCCTCCTCATCTTTCTGAAAGACTTGCATCCTCTTTATAGTTTCCTTCCTTCTGTTTTGAGTATATGTTTTCCCCTACCTCCTCCTCTTCTCCAAGTTCAAAAAAATCATAATATATATATCACATACACACACTTTCTACAAGCAAGAGCTCCTTATTTATCATGAAACCTATCTCTTTGAGCCATGGTCGTCTGCTATCAGCCTCCCTTCACTTTGAGGAAAGTATTTCACCAAGTTGAACAGAAGACATAAGAACGAGTCTACCATGGATAACGAAAGGTGAGAGGAGGAAAAGAAACCATCAAGTGGAAGAGAAATGTCAGAAGGAACAAACCCCTCCTCCTCCTCTTTTTAATCCCTAACTCCATCTCATCCCTCTTCCTTCTTCTTGGAGGACTCAGTTTTTCTGTCTCCTCTTTTCCCCTTGGTGGATTTTCTTCCTCCTCTCACTCCTCCTGCCACTCTACATGGAGTACAAAATTCTTCCTGTCTCTGCTCTTCCATTTCGGGATTTTGTTTCTTCTATCACCTGCCATTATCCACCTTCAATTTGTAACATTATTTTGTTTCTATTACCTTCCATTCTCAATGAAGGACTCGGTTCTACTTATCTGCTCCCTTGTACCTGGTGTATTCTCTTCTTCATTGTATCTGTCATTCCCAGTGGATGACACAATATTTCCTATCTATCCACTTCCATTTGAATGAGAAATGGATGAAAGAAAGTGTTGTATTGGGAAACTAGTTTTTTCCACAATAAGAAACAATTCCTCTGAACATTTTGCTTCCTGTGAAGAGAATTTGAAACCTTGCAATTATTATTATTATTTATTATTTGAAGAAGGGTTACACTAAGCTTACAGTATTTTTACACAGATTATGTAACTATACAAACAGCTTTTTGCCCTATATGAATTAATATGTTAAGCTACACAACGGAAGCAAAAAGAGGAAGACAATCCACCTGGTAGAAGAGAGGAACAATTGGGCCCTCCAAATAGAATTGTCAGATATAGGAGGAAATGAGTAAAATAAGATAAGGAGAGGGAGACAAGAAGAACTGATGCTTCCAAGGAGAAGACAGAGAAATAAGAGGAAGATATTCAACCAAAGACAAGACAATGAGATAGTAAGAACATCCTTCAAAGAAAGAAAAGGAGATGAGAATACTCAAATGGAAAAGGGTAGAAATGAAGGATTAAGGTATCCATTGGGAATGGAATTTTGAGAGGGGGAAAGCCAACTACCAAATCGAAGAGAGGTTGTTGGAAAATGACTATTTTGTGGAGAATAGAAGATGAGAAAATAATCTACCAGATGAAGTATGAGAGATACGAAAAATTGAATACTCGATTGAGAATGGAAGCTGAGAGTTTGAACAGAATCTATTAAGTGTAAGAGGATATAAGAAGAACTGAATTGTGTAATCATAATGGAAGGTGACAGGAGGAAAGGAATCCACCAAGTGGATAGGAGAAACTGTGTCCTTGAAGGAAAAGATGACAGAATGCTGAGTGTTGCATGGAGAATATAATTAGATAGAATAAAATGAATCGAACTAGTAAAAATGGGGCTATAGGAAGAACTGAGTCATATCATACAGAGAAATTGGAAGGTTAATGAATTTCAAGAATCCACCAAGTGGAAGAGGAGAGATAGGAAGAACTGAATCCTCCATGTGGTATGGAAGGTTAGAGAAGAAAGGAAATCTTGCAATTGGAAGAATGAGAAATAGGAGCACAGGAGTACTCAAAGGAGAAGGGAAGGGGATTGGAAAAATATAAGCCACCAAGGAGAAGAAGGGAAGATAGGATGAACGTAATCCTTCAAGAAGAAGCGAAATATATATCAGGAAAATGCCATCAATGAGGGAAATCATGAGAAGTGGAGAATGAAGTCCTGCAAAAGTACAGATGTTGGTCATTGAAACTGATAAAGCTGTAATGCAGACACAAATCTTCATTAATATGGTCTTGGCAGCGACATGTCCCTCTAGAACAATCAGTGGTCCCAAAGAATGCCACGATATTGCACTCCATACCATCATAAATCAACCTTCCCCCAAATATTTCATTCTGGCACTAATAAGTGTGGTTGGTATGCTTCAGATGGACTTCTCTACACGTAAACTCTTCCAGATGTCAGAAGAACAGAGAACGTTGGCTCATCTGAGAACATGACACGTTTCAGGTTGTCTAACGTCCATGATTTGTGCAGCTGGCACCAGTAAAATTGCATTTTGACATTTGTGCTAGTGACCAAGAGTTTCGGTGTGGCAGCCCTGCCATGGATGTTTGCCCTATGAAGTTCTCGACAGTTGGTTTTGGTAACTTGCAGTGGAGGTTTTATGCTTTTTGGAGACAATACTCTTCAACACCCTGATAACCCTGTTAGACATCTTCCACTTTGCCCGACAGTTACTCTTCCTGTGTGTGGTTCAGTTCGTCCTTCATTCTGGTATGCTGCCATGAGCCATTATACTCTGGTTCTTGATGCTCTTCAAATGTTTAGAGTCTACATTATTGATGCAGCAGTGAGACAAGCACCAACAATTTTCCCTCTTTGGAATTATGATATGTCCTCCATTCAACTGTGCAAAATCAAATATTTGACATACAGTCGAATTTCTACTTTGCCAATGTAACTGGCAGGCACACTCCTATTTGCTCAAAAGCTCACTACGATGTGCATGACAAACAGTTGGTGCAGGTATGTCCTCCAGAGACATGTTCTATAAAGAGTGGTATTTCAGTTTCAATGTCCACCACCTGTAGTAGACAGATGGAGTGAAGTAAATCCACCAAGGATAGAGGAGAGAGAGAGAGAGAGAGGAAGAACTGAGACTTCCAGGAGAATGAATGAGATGGAGCAAATCGACCATAGACAATGGGAATATATAGAAGGAACTGAGTGTTCCATGCAAAACAGAAGATGGTAGAAGGCAGGGAATTCATCACTGAAGGGATAGAAGGAATTGAAATACACCAGAAGGGAGGGAGAAATAGCAGGAAGTATACCACCAATGACAAGGGAAGGGCAGATGGAGGACTGAGTTTGTTAAGGACAATACAAGGATTTAGAAGGAAATGGATGAAGATGAAGTAAATGCAAAAAAACATTGACTAGAACAATGAAAATTGAATCCTTCTAGGAGAAGGAAGGCCATATTAAGTTTTAGAAAACTGAGTGTGCCAAAGAGACAGAGGGAAATATGAGGAATGGATTCCACCAAAGAGAAGAGGCAGATATAAGAAGAAGGGAACTGTCAAAGGAAAGATGGGAGGAAGTAAATCCACCATTAGAAATGGATGCAAAGTCACTAACTGAGTGCTCCCAGGAGAAGGAAAGAGGTGGTATGAAGTAAATTCATGAAGGACAGGGAAAGGATGTAGGAAGAAGAGATTCCTGCATGGAGAAGATACTGAAATACAAGGAGGGAATTGTGCATAGGTGAAAAGAGGAAAATAGGAACAATTGAATCCTCCATGGAGAATGAAAGAAGAAAATATGAACAGAATGCACCAAGTGGAAGAGGGGAAAGAGATGAGAGATGGAATGAAATAAATACACCAAGTGTATTAAAGGAAGTGAAGAAAAACTGAGTCCTCTGAGGATAATAGATGTTGAGAAAAGGAAGCAAATCTCCAAATGGAATAGGAGACATAGAAAGAACTGAACCCTACAAGGAGAATTGAAACTGATAGAAGAAAGGGAAAATACCACAGAAAAGGTGGGAGGTTACAGAAGGAAAACAATCAACGAATTCGGAGAGACAAAGTAGTAAAATTTGTGTCCTGCAAGTAGAATAAAAATTGATTCAAAGAAATAAGATATTACAGGAAGTACTGTGGAGAAGTGCGAAAGAGATATCAGAATATGAATCGAACAAATACGAGGGAAAGTTAAGGGAAGGAGTCAGTCAGTCCTCCAAGGTGAATGAAGGAGATTGAAGGAAGGGAATATACCACTGAATATTGGAGGTATAAAAGAATTTAGGATAACCTGAGTTAGGTGGAGGAAGTAGAATAGAATGAAATATATCCACCAAGTATAAGGGAAGGATATAAGATTTATTTTCTGAGTCCTACAAAGAGTATGGAAAGTGAGATAAGGAAGGGAATCCACGAAGAGAAAAATGGGAAATGGGAAGAACTGAGTTTCCAAGGAGACAGGAAGGAGATAGGAAAATAGAATCATGATTGGGAAAGTAGTAGATAAGAGAAAATGGTTTCTGGAAGAAGAAAGGAGAGATATGGGATGAATGAATAATACCAATGAGAAGGGGAATAAAAAGAACTGATTCCTTCAAGGAGAAGTAAAAGATAACGGAAGAACACCACTAAGAGGAAGAAGTTAGGATGTGAAAAAGTTAATCCTCCAAGGAAAGGAGAATGTAATAAGAAGAACTAAGTCCTTCAAGGAGATGGGAAGTTCATGAGGAGAATGCTGTCTCCCAAGCAGAAGGGAAAGAGATAGGTGGAATGTTTGTATTTTGTTTGGCATTTTTGTTAGTCACGTTTTGTCAGTTTTGGCTATGACGAAGATTATGATGTTGATGAGATGGAATTGATGAAGAGGCATTCACAAAGAACAGTCAATCTCATGCTCTCACTCAAACTTGGAACCTTCATGGTAAAATCATATATCAACCATTAATGTCCTCGGCTACGCAGCTTTCCACTGAAGGTAAAGATCTTGAAGATGGTTAACTTTTCATCAATTTAGTTGTACTGAGTCCTTCAACGAGAATGAAAGGAGAATGGTGGAAGTGTATCCACCAATGGTAAAGGGGAAATGGGAAGAATATATAATATATAATAAATACATTGATATTAGAAACATAATGGATTTTGGATAATCAAGGAAGATGTATCACACCAAGCCACACTTCCGATGATGATATTTAAACTTCAAAAAATTTTCTTGCATTCAGGTTGCATTGTTATTTGAAAAATATTTGTATTTGCACTCTTGACAATGATATATGTGCACTATTATTAAATTGAAACACTGTCTTAATTTCCTAATTCATGTGAAAATTAATTACAACAGTTTTTGCAGTAATAATAATGCAATTCTAGAGCAGAATTCCCATTTATTGTATTCTACATGAATATGAAGATGAGAAGAGCATTTATTTATTTTTGTCTGTTTCTCATAAATTCTGATATGTGAATAGTCATTAAATGGTTATATTATGGCCAGGTTTCAATTCAGTTCTTGTTCATACATCTATTTGTTGATTCATCACACATCTATATCATTACAATTAACCGGTGCACAGAAGTACACAAGGAATGTAAAGCAATAAGAATAAAATAAAATAGCATTATGCAATTAATGTCTGCTCCTACACATTGGGCCTGACTCTGTGTCCAAGTGCATTAAACAGTCGACATTTGATCTCATTAGCAAAACTTTCCTGGTTTCAGTCCCAGTCTAGGCATTTGTATGCCATGTGAGTGTCCCTTCACATTTTTTATCTAATCATCAGTCATTCGGATATCCGACTAGCCACAAGTTGCAGAAATACGACACACAATGACAAAATTACCTTAAAGTTACACATATTGGATTGACAGATGCAGTAACACACTTACATACAAAGTTTGCCAATTTCCATGATTGTTGAAAAAGAAATGAAACATTCTAAAGTTGCTGTTGAAACCATATTTTCATAATCACTAGAACGGCAAAGGATCCAATACCTCCAGAACAGCAGAAAAGTGCATTTAAAAATTCTAAATTATTTTGGAATGGGAACATAATTTTATTTTATATTATTTTCAGTGCCTTATGTATTGTAATCAAAGTATTTAGGTGGTCTATGATATTTTGATTAAAAATTAAAATTATAAACATCAACAATAGAACACTCCAGATACACAACATTTCATCACAAGAAACTGCTACTTGACATGACATGTTCGGAGGTGTCATTCCTCCTTCCCAGTCCAATGACACTACCTAAATGATGACATGGATGTAAACTACAAGAAGTGGGTACATGCTCAAGACAGGATGATACTGGAACCACAACTTTACAATGATATTGCAGCAAGTACAAATTAAACTTTACAGGGGTCAAATTTACCCCACCCACTGTTCTAGGGGTATAAGATGAAATTTCACAAAAATAAATTGTAGGTATTATAATTTCGTATTCAATATACCATTTCAAAAAGAACAAATAATTACGAAAAGTCACAAAATTTATAGGGGAAATAAGAGAAATAGGATAGTTATTAAAGAAACAGTAAGGCTAAGGGTCATTTTGAACCCTCCCACTGTTCTAGTGTGAAAATGTTCTCACACATCACATGTTGCAAACCTGTTCTCAATCTAATCCTGATAACGCTATTGTATAGCTTTGAAAATATTAAAGTCAATTACATAAAAAACATATTGTGTAATTTTTTTTTATATCTGGTTTGTGAATAACGAATTTTATCTAAATTGAAGAATATGTTTATGGAAAACTTCTTTATTGTGCTAGTTACTGTATAGGGAAATGCAAGTGCAGATATGTTGCAATCAAAATGTTGGTTCCCTTCTGATTCACTTATGTTATGTATTTTCTTCTTGGGGAATGTAAATCGAAACTTGTCCATGATACTTTAGTTCATCTCTGTTTAAATTTTCATACAGGTGTGTTCTATCTGTCAGTTATATGTGATGATAAACAGGTATTACTAAACTTTTAATTAAAAAGGTGATTTTTTAAAAGAAAATAAAACTATATTCAATGCACTGAATATATTGCAGAATTAACCCTCCAGTTCCCGAACGTACATGTGTGATAGAAAATTTATACTTTTCACATTTATGGGATGTAATTGATATCTCTCAATGAATTTATTTCTCACTTTATTAACTTTTACAATGCTACATACTTTTACAGAGGCGTCCCCTGTAGGGGACACTGGTAAGTAGATGATCATTAATGAAAAAATGTGTTTCCATTTGAACACTTATGTATTATACAACATATACTGATACAAGAATACAAATCATTGATAAACCTTTTATACACTTTGAAACATAGTTAAATAATTGTAGTTCTGAATTAGCATTCCACTTTTACTATCACTTTTTTGTATGGAACTCATACCAACATTGAAGTTGAAGGCCACATGACTCTCGTGTGTTTGTGACACTTGGCACATCTCTTTTGTGAACACTCCTGTGGAATGTGTTCACTGATATCTCCGTCGTCTCGTACTTCATCGGGCACTCTACTGTCGGCTGGGGAAGCACATGTATAATGTCTCTGACGGTATGTGCCATGGACTTCACAATGAACACGCACAATGTTTCTGCGAAAATCGCAGTATGTGTAACTCTTGTCTTTACATTTTCTGAACAAATACCAAGCATTTTGGCATGCGGCATCAAGGTCAAATGCAAATAGGAAATACCACCACTTTTTACCTCTAAGGCCAACACGAAGTGAATCAATATTTTCGTCGAACCTATCAGCTCTACCCATGTATCTGTTATACATTTGAACGACAGACGGACAGTCAACTTGTATCTTCTTCCTCCTTCTGCCAACAAATCAAACTCGGTCAACCTTAGAAATTGGATGAGCAGAATGATAATTTGAAGCAGGTGTTACGATACTATTGTCATGCCACTTCACTAGCATCAAATTTTCAGTCGTCTTGAAGGACATTGTACACCGTGGCTGCTTTCTCAGATTCGATGAATTATCAAGTTAACATTTCTCAAGTCTGTTTTCTCTAATAGTGCCAGTTCCTCCACTTCCGTGTTCACTGAGTGTTGAAAGCAGTCTGAAACTAGTAAAAAGATTATCAAAATAGAAGTTGTAGGGTCCAAATTCCTTGGGCATACGTGTCTCCATTTCAAGTATCACTGCTGCTCCGAAACCAAATTCATCTTGGTATGGGAGTTTTGAAGCTGCAGCACCTTGGTAAGGTTCGAATGAAATGAGATATCCTAGATTAGTGGCTGCAGACCACATTTTATATCCAAATTTGAAAGGTTTTCCATGAATATGCTGCTCTGAAGAGTGATGGCCATAGTATGGTACCATAGTCTCATCTATTGACACGTGACTGGTGGCGATTGCAAATTTATCATTGGGAGGTAAATTGAGATTATCACATAAATGCAACTTCTGCTGAATTTCAAAAAATCTGTTTCTACGCATACTAACAGATACCAGTTTGTTGTGAGTGTCATCTTTTGTTTCCCAAAACATTCTCATGTATTTTGGTCGGATATATCCAGTAAGGAACAAAATAGCTAAAAATACTTGCATTGCACTAATTGTTACATTGAAAACACAATTGTTTTGTAAACCATATTGATTACTCATTTCAACTATAAGATTGATAATTTCATCACTGAAAAAAAGTTCAAAGCACTGAACTGGTTGATTCGTCTCGATCACCCCTGCCACAAGAAGGTGAAAAACGTTCAATTTTATCTGTCCATACTTTCACAGGAGTTGGTAAAAGCTTTCTGTTCTTTATTTTTGATGTCACCTTGTTATCACCTTTCGCTATTTCTGAAGCTTCAGAAATATTTTGAGAAGTTAATTTTACCTCCACTCTTGATCTCAGCACACGACCTGGATGGTGATTGATGTCTACTTCCGCTTCATCTCCATTCTCCTCATCTGTAATACTTCCATCATCTGGAGGAAAAAGGACAACTTCCTCCACGTCATTGTCGTTCTGCATTAGAAGCTCAGCAATCTCGTGTAGTTGTAGACTGAAAAGACAAAGAAACTTGTTAGAACGTTACGGTTTCTTAAAAATATTCTACACAATAATTATTATAAGATAATTTTTTTCTTATAAAAAATCAAACATTGGATGAGTGAGATATGATTCACATCACGTAATGCCCACCCATTATTTCTCAATAAATAACTCGTATTTATATTTAGTGTTTGATCTTTCTTCTTATTTATTATTTAACGTTAGCCTATTACCTATATTATAAATTAACAAACATACACAGATCTTACCTTTTGTCTGTCGCACGTGTTTTTGAAGAGGAAGACATGGTTCATCAACTCCTCGGCCATTTTGAATTACTAGTTCCTGGAAGCGCCACCAGGTGAGTCAACAGTTATATCTGTATTGGCTGCCTTCAGAAATATACTAAAATTAGAAAGAATCCTAAAAAATAATTAAAAATTAAGTTGAAAATGAAATATTACGTCTCAAAATAGAATCCCCTGTAGGGGACACTGGGAATTCAAGGGTTAAGAAATATGTGTACATAATTAGAAGCATATTTTATAACAATTCTCCAGTAGATTTTCTTGTTCTTTCCCCCTATTAACATTCGAAGCAGGATTTCTGGTGCAATATATATTTTCTGTTTGTATTTCCAGTTTCTTTAAGTATTTGTATGAGAAGATTATTAATCAGTTAGTGAAAACTATGCAATAGCATTGTGATGGAACTTTCCAATGCATTCTTTATGTTCTGCTACTTACGGAAGACTATTTTATGATATTTAATAATAAATGATCATATATAAGTATAACATTAAGCCGAAAATGTCTATTAACTTCTCAAGCAAATTATATAGGGTGGCGTGGAGCCGACTGTCACATTTCAAATGGTCATATATAATACAGAGTGTTCTGTTCAAATCTCCCTAATTTCAATTAATTTCTGTGAACGAAGTACGATTAATTGTGAAATAACTGTAACACCAAATGAAAGGCCAGATCTTAAAGTTTTGTTTTCATGACTTGAAGTTTTCCATTTGCTCACTACGCAGCACCACGGTCGCATAAATAGAAATGGCGACTGTTCAACAATGCACGCAGGCAGTGGTGTGGTATGCTGATACAAAATCTGTGATTGCAACGTAACGAGACTTCAGACGAGTGTACGGAGGAGTTGCACCCGATGCTAAATCAATTAGGCTGTGGTTTAGTAAGTTTCTAACAACCGGCAGTGTACTAAAACAATCTGGTGGAGTTTGCTGTTGTGTGTCGGAGGAAAAGGTGGAAGAAATTCGAGCGGGGTTTCCATACCAAATTCTTTGTGATGCGGCTTATCATCTGGCTCCAATTGTTGCACAATATGCACTTTATACGGATACAACCATAGCCGCTTGTGCAGAACTCGATGAATTGTTGTTGGAGGCACATTGAATTGCCTAGATGCCTAGTGGATGCATTTACTCGGGCTTCTCTGAAACCCCGCTCAAATGTCTTACACCTTTTCCTCAGACACACGACAGCGAGCTCCACCAGATTGTTTTAGGACACTGCCGGTTGTTAGAAACTTACTAAACCACAGCCTAATTGATTTAGCATCAGGTGCAACTCCTCCGTACACTCGTCTGAATTTTCGTTGCGTTGCAATCACAGATTCTGTCTCAGCATACCACAATACTGCCTGCGGGCGTTGTCGAACATTCACTATTATGCGACTGTGGCGCTGCGTAGTGAACAAACTGACAACTTCAAGTCATGAAAACAAAACTTGAAGATCTGGCCTTTCATTTGGTGTTATAGTTATTTCACAATTCATCGTACTTTGTTCACAGTAATTAATTGAAATAAGGGAGATTTGAACGGAACACCCGGTATATGGAAACGGCAAAATAAGTGAAACAATCTATTAATACATCGAAGTATGCTATTTATTATTTACAGATTACAAGCTTATTTTGTTGAAAACCATATCAGACACATATCAGACAGATGACCACTGTTTGCTTCAATGCTGTTTCAAGCATGTCTGGAAGTTGCCGCACCTGCACCTCATCAAAAGCTAACTTCATGAACAATAGCTTGTTTTAGTTTTCAATAGCCATGATACGTTTATAAATTTCTTCACTCAGGCCAATATGGCATTTCGAGACAGTATGTGACCATGTCGATCAACATTGCTGTCTAAAGATACTCTGCACTCCTGTTCCATTGTAACTGATTATATGAAATGGCATCCTCTATGCACCGGCGCCCACCCAGCGTCGAATAACATGGGTACCTGGGGGAAACCCTGGGGAGTAAAGGCGGTCAGGGGCGTGATGCTGATCACATCACCCCCACTCACGACCGGATCAAGAAAGTGTGGGGCGTTACCCCCACACCCCCTATACGCCTTCATGGCATGGTGCTATGCACAGGGGAACACTTTACTTTTTTTTTTTACTCTACCATTACTGCCAACCATGACAAGCTATTGTGCCAGTGCAGAATTCCAATTTGAAATGTGCCAGTCAGCTTCACACCACCCTGAACTACTAGAATTGTAGTTTGTACTTTTTCTCAAAAATAATCTTAAAACTATTCTGCTGTTAATATAGCTGCAGTATGTTCAATACATATGCTCCACCAACCTTTAAGTAATCAAGTGCTGACTGCATTCTACTTCTGATGATATTATGGGTTCCCCTCATGAGATGTACATTGTCTGCATTATTAGCACTTTCTTCATAACTTGTTAAGAGTAAAACTCTAATGATTTCATTTATCTCATAAATATTCTTCTGGGAGTTGTATCTCCATGGTATCCTCACCACCTATAACAATGAAACTTGCTATGTAAGTTGTTCCTTTGATCAACAATGATATTTAACTAACATAAAGTCTAGCCAGTATTGTTGCTAAAGTTGTGCAATATGTGACACCACACAGTGCCTAGCAATTCCAAAATATTTTTATAATATTATTCTATTTATTGCCACATATATTTATTGTGAAAAA
The DNA here is from genome assembly GCF_977018435.1 of Lepisma saccharinum. Taxonomy (NCBI): domain Eukaryota; kingdom Metazoa; phylum Arthropoda; class Insecta; order Zygentoma; family Lepismatidae; genus Lepisma; species Lepisma saccharinum. Next base: position 62,526,214 of record NC_139253.1, on the reverse strand, counting down.
GCGTTCATATTAGAATAGAATAAAGAAATAAAAAAACTACATTAGTGATACAGCTCTATTTGTAATCACAATATGTACTACAGATATTTTAAACACAAAAATGCTGTCATAATAATAATAATAATAGTAATAATAATGATGATTTCCACCATAAAACGAGAGCGTCCCAAGAGTAGCGAGCGAGCTGGAAAGCCGATACCCTCGATAATGGTATCAATTAACTGTGACTCAGACCATTCAATGGGGAATACTTGGCTAGCATCATAGATATCCCGGACGTAGGAATACAAACTTTCATCCGGTTGTTGGACCCTATGAAGAACATCGATCTGAAAAGGTAGTAAGACAGAATGTGGAACTAAACGATTCCAGATCATTAAGGTGAACAAGTGCCAGGGCAGTTTCTGTAGAAGGCCTTCCAGCCAAATTTCTGTAAGAGGGGACAATGTATATTGTAAGGCCAATAACAAAATGGATTCGACTTCCATCAAATCCAAACAAATGATTTTATGTAAGGTAAACAAAAAGACAAACAAGGTATGTATATCTCGGCCATGCAATGTTGGCAAGTCCTTAAAAAGGAAATTGATGGCACTAATGCACGCCAAATCTTGCACGGGGGTAGGAGGCTGGGGTAAAACCAAGCCACGTACAAAATCCAAAGTTGAAGGTGATGGTGGAGGTAGATGTGGCGGCGTATATGGAAAAGGTATAGCAGATGTCATTTTGCTGACAGAAAAGGTAAAGACCCAAACAGAAAACAACAATATAAAGATGTGTGTGTACAAGGGGAAAATAGAACCAATCTATCCAATCTATCAAAATATAAAGAAGGGGGGGGGGGAACAAGAGTGAAAAAGAAAAGAACTAATTTATTGTTAAAGAAAAAAAGGGGGTAAGGGGGACAACTACAAAGGAAAGGAGAAAAGTAAAAAAAAAAATATGCAATGTCCCACCAGAACAAGTTATAGCAAGGCTAGTGGTCACGCCCCAGATCAAAATGCCCAAAAGGCACAGGTTGAATTGTGTTGCACTATTAACCACTATTTTTTTTTTAATATCAAATACTCTACTGGCAAATTTGTGGGTACCGGAGATCAAATGCTCCGCCGTCAATTTTGTACCACACCTAGTTACAATTTTCCTAAAAAAAAAATATTATTGCAAAACCGTAAATATGTTGAAGAAAAAAAAGGTGAAGTACAAAAAAAATCGATTTACTCAAAAGTTGGGGGGGGGGAACAATTGGGGGGGAAAAAATTTGAGAAGTTGTACGATAACAATGTTGCTACAACGGATCAATGGAACGATGCTCTGATACCAAATTTTGTAATGGTATAGTGGGGTTAAGCCACGATCGCACGAGATGTTAATGACGAAGCGGCTGTGCGGCGATCGCAACTTCAAGTTAGAGTGAAAACCCACACTATATATCACAAATACTATTTCGCGTCGCCCTTCTCGCACGAGAATGCAGGAGTCTACAAGCAAGGTCGACGAGAAGCGCGAGACAAAGCCCAACAATAAATGTACACCCTATATATATATATGTATATAAAGCACACACAAATTTAAGGGTCCGACAACGAATAGCACTCCGTGCCTTCTCCGTTGAGTTATTCACACTCTCAATTACTATATCATCCACTCTTATTGTTTAGTCTTACATTCACAAAATACAGAATTGCACAATAGAACCTTAATATCGGTCTATGGTCACTGCGTAACGTGTATCTGGTGCGCGTTTTTATTCGCTGGGGCGCAATAGATTTCAAATAAGGTAAAATTACAATTTACTATGTTCAATCATCAATAGCGTATTGCATTGCACAAATATCATGTATTTCATAATAACAATCAACACGTAAAAATAGCCCAATATCAACAAGGTCGACTTAGGTCAAATACTACATTTACAAGAGACGTGCGTCCACGTCAAAATTCCAATAAACACGTCCTGCGTGTATCAATTTAACTGACTTCAAGCATTCACTCCATTAACAACACGTATTCAATTCGTGCATTGATCTTTCACTCGACCCATTCAAACATAGAGATTCAACAACTAATGATACTCTGCAGTTCAAGCGTTTACTACAAGCAAGTTTTCTTTCGCATAACGTTGATTCACTTTACATTAACAAGTTTTCCCATTTTAAACAATGTTATTCAAATTCTCCTGTTTCTTAATGCTACCGCGGGAAAAGGGTGGAAAGGTGCAAATGGAACAAACGTCCCGAATGAATTAATAAAGAGGAAAATGAAGTTTCATAAATTTTGCCTTTGGAGACGAGGACTTCAACTCGAAGCCCTTTCTTGACTGCCAGCTCAAATCAACAAATGCCAGTCTAAAGAACGCATCGCAAGATTGGCAAAAACTGCAATACTCGTTCGCTGCACAAAAGGTTCACTTGTTATGAATCACTTACAAAAACAGAATCTTTAGCGACAAAAAAAAATACTTTTTTTTTTTTTTTGAGCCAAAATATTAATTGGTTTTGTTCCCACTAATTTTAACGTGTAATTATCTTTCGTTGATTCACTTAAAGCGTTCCAGGCGTCCGAAAGGTGGCACGCAATAAAGGGGGGAAAGGTAGGGGGAAAACATAGTGCAACAAAAGTTTTACGCGCAATGCTTATGCGTGATTAAAGGGAATACGACGTGGAACTTCTGCACAAAGATGTTAAGTTCATTATCACAGCAGAGAGAATTTACGTACCTACGCCAAACAAACTTTGGCCTCAAATTCCTTGTAAAACCGCTGTCCTATTCATGCCTTTGTCCTCTATGATATCGGCCCATTCCACAAATGGCAAAACGAGGAAGCTTCCGTCCGTCAAGAAGGCACGCTGGGCACGTCTCTCGCTGGCAAGTTGTGCGGAAAGAGTTGACCTTCTCGTTCCTGTCAGTACATAAGTCGTTGAAGCACTGGCGAGGTGTTTTACGACCTGCGTGCTTGTACCAAGTCTGCCGCAAGAGGCTGCACTGGTCATTGAGCTATCGAGGGCAAACGACCTCTGATAGCGGAAAATTAAACTAATATTTTACGTGAAAATTTTCCAATTATGTAGCGTTTGTGATAAGTAGATATAAAAACGTTACATTTCACATTCCCATTTGCAAGCACTTGTATAACATGGCCCATAAATACCTTGTCAGCATTTTTAAATTTTTATTTTACAGCAACAAATTCACCATTTTGTAAATTTTCCACTTCAGAATGTGAACTAAGTTCTGGTGATGTATGCCTAACTGCTTCTATGGCTTTCCCCTGTGTGATTGACCACTTATCCCCATTACAGGTCTGATCATGTGTTTTCAGAAGGATAGTGCTGTTGGATAATGCTTCAATTACATTATAAGATTGTGTTGCTGCTACTGTATAAATGTCCCTGTAACATTCATCTAACTGCACTTTATTGTCCACAATAGTTTTTTCAGTTACTAAAATGCAAGAAATATTAGGGCAAACTTTTGATGCCAAAAGTGCAAATTTTTCTGCTGAGTTGACATCTACTTCACCCATACGACCCTTAACAGCATTCCACACTTGTCTTTTCATCAAACGACCTACCCCATCTACAGGTCCTTTACCGGGGCTTGTTGCAAAAAAATACCATGAAAAATTGAGGGAAAATTTTTGTTTCGAAAGTGTTATATATATATATATATATATATATATATATATATATATATATATATATATTAAGAAAGTTAAATTTATTCTTAAACTGTGATGCTGGTCCATCTGAATAAAATATATTATGTTTTCTACATCTGGCACAGATTTAATCACTTCTTCACATATGTAGCACAAGAACGTATGCACAGCATACTTGTCATGGTTTAAATTGTCACTGACAATGCAGTAAGATGATGATTTGCTTCCACACCAGGTCACATCAATAAAAAGTGTGATCTGGGTTTGATTCCAATGTGCACTTTGAATCTCATTTTGATATTGTGCAGTATAGTTTTCAGAGAAATGTACCTGAACAACAACTAAACCATGACAACTTTCTTTTTTAAAACGTTCAAATGCTTTGCTTTGTGTTCTCTTAATGAGTACACGTCTCAGAAACTGTGGCATGTCATTTAGAAGTAGTGAAAGAAGTGTAATTTACCCAAAATTGCACAAATTGATACTTAGGCCTAAACAAATGATGTAATATAGCCATCTGAAATGAAAAACTGATCTACAAAGTCAATTCTGGCCCCAGAGTAATTTAGCCTATGTCATATTTATATGAAATCTCCCAAATTTTGAGTGTATTATGTTAGGTTACTTAAGAGAGTTTATTTTATTTTGTGTAGGACAAGATTTGTTAAATTTTAAAGTATTCATTAGGCCTACTCTTATATTTCAAAACTAGCTTACCCATGTTCAAATAAAGATCTAGGCAATCAAACAATGTAGGCCTATCTAAATTTAAAAAAAAAAAACAATTCAATAGGACTACTTGAAACAGAAACATTGCAAAGTAGGCCTAACAATTTACAAAAAAGGGTGCAGAGGCTTATTAGTTGTATTTGTAGCAAGGTGCCGGATGCTACGGGCTACATTTGTAGCATTCGGCACCTTTGGAATGTAGCATCCAGCACTACCATAACTACCACAAAAAATAATTAGCAGACTACATCTAACTTCACCATGGACTTAACCATCATGAATGTGCTTTGCATATAAGAATTCATCATCATTGAAAAACTATGCTAAGAGTTGTTAAAACTTTAATAATTATTCGGTGCCGGATGCTACAGTAAGAACTTAAAAGTTAAAATTTGTTGTACTCACCTACTGAAACTTCAAATTCTTGGTATCTTCACTTAAACATGCACAGTTGGGTTACAGGAAGCAATTACAGTAGTTGCAAGCGTGGAGAACAAGAGACTAATGAAATAATGCAATGTTGCCAATTGCACAATTTTATTTTTTAATTTGTTATTCAAATGTACCAATTTTACATTACTTTGGGCATTTCCTCTTAGAGTAAACCTTTAAAATTTTGCTATATTCTTAAAGATTAGACTTCCGCCTTTAAAATGATATATGATATGTTATACTTTGCATTAGTTAAAAATAAGCTCACTGGGGACCACTTTCCATGGACAGGCCCACATGCTAATTTTCGGGAAAGTTTAAGTGAAGACCATGTCTCCATTTATTTTGGGTTATCTTAAATGAAATATATGTCAGAAATCATTGAACTTCTGAAAAAAATGTAATTTTTGGTAGAATACTGATGACTATCATATACACATAATTGGCATGAGAGAGGCATATCACAATAGAGCAGGTATTTTTGAAATAACAAAAATATGAAAGCATATTCTAATTATTGCAATTAAACATTTAAACATAAAGACTACAGTAGTAATTTTCAGCCTAAGTGCAACATGTTATTATATTGAATTTTCTTGTTGATATTGCTTTCATATATTATCAATTGGTATAACGGTGTTAAAAAATAATACGGCTACTTGGACTAAAAGTGAAAATCTTTGAAATATACTTATGTAAGAAAACAAGAATGAACATAAATAGCAAGAGTTTTCTTTCCTCTCATTCTCTCATTGTTTAAAACTGAAATACAACAGACGGCAATTCTTGAGTTTAATTATAAGACTACCTATCTACAGTCCTCCACAATGGTTTCGAGAAATAGAAAGAAGAACATTACTTAAGGAAATTTCACACCGAAGTGACAAGCTACTCACAAAATTTGACACTTGAGGATCATAAAAAGGGTAACGGAATTTAAAGTGCACCATCATTCCTAAAATTTAGCTGTTTTCACACTGATCGTCTCGTACATTTATACGGACATGAATCAAGTAAAATGAACAATTTTTGTTATGCTTTTTTGCACCTTTTCACAGTGGCGTCTCGTGGCCTCAAATTTGGCCGGGGCTTATTTTTTAAAGAATTTAAAACATAATAACGATTCACATGAATTACAAAAAATAGGTATTTTTTCTTCTAGACTACAAAACTGGACTTACTTTTTTGAAAGAATTTAAAATGTAATGACAAATTACATGAATTACAAAAAAACGGGTATTTATCTTCTAAACTACAAAACTGGACTTATTTTTTTAAAGAATTTAAAATATAATGACAATTCACATGATTACAAAAGAAACAGGTATTGTTGTGAAACATACCTTTCTACGAACGTTGACTCCTGTTCTTCTGCTCAGCAAATTTTGTTATTACTTTTTCGTTGAAGCCCTCTATGTTTGAAATGTATTCTATCTCTATTGTAAGCAAGTGCCAAAGCATTTGGTCTGTCTTGTCCCATTGCATTTATTAAGCAGGTTTTAATATGCTTCAATGTGCTGAAACATCGTTCAGATTCAGCTGTTGCCACTGGAGTTATTAAAACTATGTTTGTCATTTTTACTGTTTTTGAAAAGGTACCCTCTAAATAATTTTAAATAAAAATGAATGCAATCTACAGATAGAGTTTATGTTTTTCAACTCTTCACTACAATAAAGAACACGAAGTTACCTCTTCTATGAAGAGATAATAAATCTGGGAAGATGCCTCTGTTTAAAGATTTTTCTCTTTCATTATGTCCTCATAGAGCAAGTTCATGTTGACCACAGAATTTTAAGCAATCGATAATTCTATTTCTAATATATTCTATTTAATATATGCCTATTTTTCCCGACAAATTCATTGTGTCTTGTAATTGACAGCCTATGTCCTTCATCAATTTTTGTTTGAACATCAACCCTGCTAAACTTACTCAAACATAGCGAATGAAAGTCACCAAAACACTACAGAATAACACCCGATATCGAACGCGACGCAACGGAAGTAGCCCCAAATCAGCACTCAAATCCATTGCACTCTCCCCTCCTTTCTCTGCTAGCTTGTGACCTTCACTGTAGAGTAGGTGGGTGTAGGCCACACCTTCCTTTGCGACATGCTCCGGATAGCGATAATTGACATCAATGCCGCTAGGAGAGCTGTCGTATCCATTGCAACAGACGATGAATTTAAGTGGGTAAAAATCGCCTTTTAAAAGACTGTGTGATAGTTATGCGTTATGGTGATTGATAATTACGTGAATACATCCATTTTTCTTTAGGGCCTAAGCCCCGGAAGCCCCAAGGGATGAGACGCCACTGCCTTTTCATGAGATTAGCACATTTATTCTCTTTTTAGCACCTCTTCGATGCTTCATCAGATTCTTTCTACCTTTTTTTCATGCTTTGCTAAAAGAAATGGACAGAAAAATAAATGATTTTCACTCTTCTTGTAGAGCAGGACGAGAGCTTTAAAATGGTATAATATAATCATTGTAGCCCCAATAGTTCCCAAGATAAGAAACACAAATTTCAGCAGTAGGTGGGTTTCATGTGACGTCAGACTTTGCACCGCCGCCATGTTTTCGGCCAAGTTGTTTGTCATCTGCAAGGAAATATCCACTACGTAGAAGAATGGGATCCATTCTCTTTGTACGTAGCATTCGTTACACCTGCACCAACTGTATGTTTGTTGTTAATACTGTGTAAAACTTCGGTGACATTGCATACAATTAATGACAATGTTGTGCCATCTGGAAATCTCTGTAATGTTTCATGTTCAAGCTCTTTGCGCAGTCAACAAAAAGATATGGAGAAAATGCGAAATTTCGCAGTGTAGATCCATATGAACTGGACGATAACGAAATGAAAAGGGGCCTAAACCTTTGGCCAACTCTAGTTCACGTGTGTTTAATGATTTGACCCAGCTAAGTGGAATCAATTCGTTTTCGTTTATTATTGGTTTGGATTCGGCTTGAAATATTTACATCCAGTACAGATTTACTAATATTTTCAAGGCTCTGTCATTATCGTTTCTCTTTCCCTTTAAGGTTTGGTCAAGCACTGTAACTTAAAATGTTGAGTTGCTCAAAAACAGTGTTTTTCAGTGTCAAATTTTTCTAATTCTTCGCGCAAATCGTGACAATGAGGATGAATTATTAAATTAAACCGATGACTGAACAAAGAAATATGCGTGACTTTACTGTGAATATGAGACGGAAGTTCTCTTATACAGAAGGCACAGAAAAGAGAGCATTGGATAAAAGCTTCTTATCAACAACTCTTTTTTGCACCTTTTTGAGAACACTTTCAGAACCTTTGTTCCCCTTTCTCGACCATAATTTTGCACCCTAAAATCCTTTCCCTCATCATAACCTCACTGGAGTATTGACCAAATGACATGCATAAATATCAACGAGACAAAAGAAGAAGATATACGCATTGTAGCAGAAGACACATGCTAGCAGAGGGTGTAGTGTGTATACCACTGTGTACCCTGGACTACAGCACTGGACACACAAATGAATTTTATAACACGTTGCTATTATCTCAATAATGTTCACTCCTTCCTTTGGATGTGCACTCCAGAGCTCAAAACTTTGTAAATAATAAAAAGATAATAACATTTATCTATCCTCACCTTCTGCTTTTATAGCATTATTGAAAAGCATAGTCGGCTGACATACAATTTTATCTCCTACCTGTATTTTATGAAAAACCAATGCTTAATCAAAGCCTGCTGGTGGTTGCTGGTATGTATATAAAGTTCGCTTACGCTTTATACGTACGAAATCGGGAACCGCAGAGCCCAAAATTTTATACCTGATCAGAAAATAATAACGTTTTGTTATTTGTTAATTGTTTTTCGATTTTTTAGTGTCAATTTTTCTAATTCTTTGCACAAATCGTGACAATGAGGATGAATTATTAAATTAAACTGATGACCGAACAAACAAATACATGTGACTTTACCGTAAATATGAGGCAGATGTTCTCTGTGAATGAAAATGAATGCTGATTTCGTTTAAAATGGATGATATTCAACGTGATGTCATCACACAATGTACTCTGGGAAGAAATCGGGCAAACAGATTTTAGTGTTAATAAAAGTACAGTCAGAAAATTTGTTTTTGACCACTTTAAACACTTTTCACCATTTCTGTAGAACTTCAGAACAGGTAAAAAGTACATGTACAGGGTGATTCAAAATTCTCGTGACATTTTCCATAATGGCTAATGAATGGCGTTCAGGATGGGATGAAGGATACTATTCTTTTCAAGCAAGATGGTACACCACCCCAATTTTGCCAGAATTGTTCGGGACTACCTCCCCTATAGCTGGGTCGGTCGTGGCTCACCAAAACTTTGGGCGGCTCACTCTCAGACCTGACTCAACTAGACTTTTTTGTCTGGGGTTTCATTAAGTCTAGGATGTACCAAGTAAAGATCAACACCATAGACGCATAGAGTAGCTGCAGCAACAGGGGATATCACACAAAATATGTTGGAGCATGTGTTCCGGTTTACACAAAAGAGGTGGATGCTATGCTTAGACTTACAGGGCCACCACATTGAAATGTACTCAGTTTGTCTTCTGTTCTAGAGTACTTTTCAGCAGTACTATCAATTTTGTTAATGAAATGATTTCTGATTAAAATGTCAAGAGACTTTTGAATCACCCTGTATCTGATCACGATAATCAAATCTCCAATCATTTCGACAAAGACCAAAAAAGCACAATGCTTGCCAGACATGTTTTCAACGTGGGATCTTATCTGTTTGCCTGAAATATGGTGCAATGAATTGTGGGGGAATTTGTTCGCTGAATATCATCTATTACTGAGTTGCTATTTCAAAGAACTAGAAAATACACAACATATACATTGTTATTTTCTAATCAGGCAATAGAAGAGAAGACATTTAAACCAAAACTTATCACCTAGCGGTGCTGAATTCCTCCAAAAATAGAAGATTAGAATTCTTGTTTTCATGCACACTGCACCATCTTGTCAGACATGCTTCTTAGTTTGCAGAGCATCCTTTGTGTAAATAAAACTTATCGATGAAGTGATCGTGGGATTCATTAAAGTATCAGCTGAACACGTTATTTATATTGTGGCAGTCTTTAAGTACGTTCGTGAACTATACTGGGCGACTCAAAAGAATGGGAAATTTTGAATCGTATCCTGGCAATCCTGGTAGCACTGAAAGGCATATACAAACTTGCTCACAACGTCTTCTCATGTAGTAATCATAGAGCAGTGTAGTGATGTGCATCGTGCCTTTGCCGTCAAAGCATATTTCAAGGAACGGTGACATTTGATGGCCAACAAGATCGCCTGACCTCAGCATGTTATTTTTTCATGTGGTATCATCTCAAGAGCGAGCGTGCTACGACAGAAGACCCTAAGACACAAATACTAGAGAAAATTGCCAGGATTCCTGTTGCAATGTTACGTCTCTCACAATGCAAAATGTCTCTTACAGACTGCAGGAATGTCTCTGCAGAGAAGGTGGTCATCCAGTCAGATGTTATCTTAAAGAAATAACTTAACGATATCAAATTCAACAATGGCATGCTCTGTACTATTCACTGGCTTCACTAAATATTTCAAAGGTATTTGCTCTCTTTTATTAATCTCAGTTCAAAATTTTCCCGTCATTTTGAGCCACCCTGTACTTACTATCTATATAATACACAATTACAAGTCGCCTTGTTGAAACAGTAAGTTTAACAAGTTCAAATGGTGCTTTATTGTTTTAAAAAAATATTTCACATCAGAAATTCCTTGAATGACTTGTGAACATCGCCTTCATTCATGTACAGTGTCATGCACAAGTATTTGTAGGCAATTTTTTCATGGCTATTTTCGTTAAATTTTCCCGTGCATAATTCACGTTTTTAATTGATTGATTGATTTAGTTCAGTTTACTTCGCGTTTTGTGCCTCTTGATTAATTTGCGATGATGGGGATGAGTGATGAAATGATGAAATTGATGAATGGACACACAAACAACTAAGCCCGAGTGGGATTCGAACCCGGGACAATGCATTTTTAAGCACGGCCTCTTACGTAGTTGGGTACAGAGTTTGTCAGCTGCTTTTGGTTTCAAATCTTGAAGCTCTCATTGACTAAAACAATGAGATGAAGTATGGATAGATGGACAATTTGCTTGGTAATGCTTATACATCCCACTGTACAGTCACCGCCAATACAAGTGAGCATCTAGATCCTGAAATACTAACTTCGCTGCAAATGTGTTACATGGGTTGCCTAACTTTAGGCCGAACATGCTATTGAAGTCAACAATGAAAAAGGGGAAACATTTAAAATCAATAACAGAATAACACAAAAATGAGTAACAAATTAATTTGCATTTGTCAAAAACTAGCATGAGAGAGAAGAAGAGAGAGAGCTAGAGAGTGAGTGAGAGAGAGAGAGGAAGAGAGAGAGCTTAGAGAGAGAGAGAAAAAAAGAGAGAAAAAGAAAGAGAGAAAGAGAGAGAGAAGTATTTGTTTCTTTCAAAGGGGTGTTGAAAGCACAACACGCCATCCTACTAATAGAGTGGTTAGTGCCAAGGGTGCCCATCCCCCTCAAGGCTCATGATGTCCTCTCACCCAAAAGGTAGAATATTTGATCCCCGTTTATTCCGAATTAATTACTCAAATTATTTTGTCACACAAAATTTGTGGAAAAATATAATACCAGAGGTGAAACCACGAATTTTTATCTTGGGGGGGTGGGGCAAGTACCCGGATAAACGTACCAATAACAATAATAATAATAATAATAATAATAATAATAATGACATTTTATTATTATTATTAGTAGTAGTAGTAGTAGTAGCAGCAGCAGCAGCAGCAGCAGCAGCAGCAGCAGCAGCAGCAGCAGTAGTAGTAGTAGTAGTAGTAGTAGTAGTAGTAGTAGTAGTTGTAGTTATCCTTATAAATTACGATTAAAGGGGGTAGAAGTCTGTACTAAAGCATTTGTTTTGAACAAACGATTTGAAATATTTTTTTGACACCGTCAATTTTGCAAAACTGTAGTTTTGAATGGCAAAAAATTAATGATAAATGCATTCCAAAGATATATGTGTGTAACTTTCATGTACAACATATGTTTTACATATATGCAACATGGAGCAACATAAAATAAGAAAATACATATGCAACAAGCTAACACTAAATTGTGTACGTATTCAAAGCTTATTCAATACAAATACACAAGACATATTATTTAAATACATTACATTACATAAAACAAGCACATTGTGAGCAAGAAAATTTTTAGATCCATTTTTTGAAAAATTGAAAACAATATTGATTTAATAGGGTGCAAATAATTTTACTAGACGCCATGGAATTCTCTCTTTTACAACTTTCCTATCAGATCATTCGGCGCCCATGGTCGACTCCCACCACCCCTAGCTACAGCTGTGAACTTGGAGAAAATTAGAAAAGCAGATAGTGCAAGCAAAGCAAGCAAAAATATTTTACAAAATGTATTTTTATTTGCATAAAATTTGAAATCAAAGGGGGTAATTGCTCCTCTGTGCCCCACTGCAGGTGCCCTTGGCCATCAATGTTTGTCCTCTTTACCCCCCTAGAATTGACTTTCATCAAAGGTTGGGGGGTGGGCAATGACTCCCCTGCCCCCTGTGGTTGCGTCACTGTATAATACAGACATATTTAAGCAATATTTGGAACCCGATCACCGCCATTGGCTACTACATTATACTTTTTATCATTTTCTGGTTTATAAACCCTTGAAATTATGCAACAAATTTATTTCTCACTGACATGCCCTTTATGTCAAACATACCTCCCTTGTTAGAATATATTCTACGTGAGTGATATCTCTCTCTCTCCCTCTTTCTATACAGTTTGTAGAATCCCCCCACTCCAATGGACATTCCTTAAGAACAACAATGATAATAAATACAAATGTTTAAGTCACAGCAGGCTCAAATCAACCTCCGTGGTGGAGTGTTTAACAAAACAGACTATATGTCAGGATTCCCGGATTCTAGTTAGTTTCGGACATGGATGTTTGTGTTTGTTCCAATGAGAATACAGAAAACAGAAAATTGACATACCTAAAAATTGAGAAGATGTGAACAATGGGGGATACTACAGCATAGGGTATTCTTGTTTGGGTGCCTGACTACCATGCAAGAGACCCTGGGTTTGATCCTTGGTGGGGGAGAATCGAGATTTTTCCACCTGTTGAAGTTGTTCCAGGACCAACCCAGCATCATATAAAGTGAGTATCTGGAGGAAATCCTGGAGGGGGTAAAGCATGCCAGGGACGTGGTGCTGATCTCATCAGCCCCACCTTCGACCATGATCAAAAAAGTGTGAGGCTCTAACTCCACACCACCTATACGCCATCATGGCATCGTGCAAAGCACAGGAGAACACTTTATATTGTAATAAATATAAATATACGAAGACTTACATTATGTACCAGTAACATAAGTAAAAGACATGTTAGTCTTCACAAAATAAGGTATTACAATTAATGATCGATGTGGTAATTTGGCCGCAAGAAAATTTTCAGCAAAAAATAACTGTAAAAGTAACTTACAGTTACTTTTGAAGTACATGTAACGTAACTGAGTTACTTTTTAAAACGAGTAACTGTAACTGTTACTTTTTTAAGCAAGTAGCTGTAACTGTAACTAGTTACCTTTTTAAAAGTAACTTTACGACCACTGATCTACAGAATATAAGCTGAAGGGATGGTGCATCCTACAACAGAATTACAAAAGATTCCAACTCTTCTGATCAAGTTGAATATTCTGCTTCGGTGTTATCCACCATTAGTGACTCAACATAATGCCCTCATGCAGTGTGACAATGTCCAATGTCGCAGGTCATGTTTGGTCTAGAAGAAAATTCAGGACTTCTATAGCTTGGAAATACTACCCAGTATATGGCCTAATCCTTAAGTCATCTGATTACCATTGTTTGTTCCATGGCACACTTCTTGAAGGGCCTCTCTGATGGCATAGTTGTAACATTGTCGCCTTGTAATCAAGATGTCCTTGGTTCAATTCCTGGTGGAGTCACACAGTTCAGATCCCATTTTAAAGTGTAGGTCCATCTCCAATTAGCCTATTTTTGCATAAAGTTGACTTAACACTAGAACCATGAAAAAATTTACCACCCTAGATTTACAGGAAGCAGTCAATTTGACCTCCATGTAATATTACCTGACGTAACACTCTCTTATTAGAACAACATTGTTACATATTATACCTTTAATATGATACAATATTTGCTAGTTACACACACATGAAACAAAGAACATTTTTTTCTGCTGCACAAGTACAAAACAAACACATAAAATATCCAGAAGCCACACAAATTATATTTATTTTTCTTTTAAGTAGAGTAGCGACATCATTTTACATATGTTTTAGGATACTATAATACAAAATGGTTTGCTTTCTACACACACTTGTAGCACAGAACCTTATCTTCCCTGGAACATGAACCTTAAGCAGCTCTTCCACATGCCATGCATTGCATTTAAACCTTAATTCTTATTGAATCCACCTACTTGATATTGCTTATTCTTCTTTGCTTTGTTGCCGATTCCCACCTTATCATTTCTAATATGCTTCCTCTCCCCTTTTATTCCTTGTGGCTTCTTCAGAAATACTTCTCCCAGCTTCCAAATGAAATTCTTCCTGGGTGTAAAGGATGCATGCAGTAATGGCTGCAATATGCAGAATATTAAAATGATATGGCTTGTCTATTGATGGTGTCAGTGGTGTATTTCCTCACCATTTGATCAATGACATCCACACAGAGCTTTGTTGCTTTGTGGAATCAGGTTGCCTCAGATCTATTTTGCCTTCTTCCTCCACTGCGGCTTCTGCATGATGTAAGCTGAGTAGGATTATATTTTGAATCTCTATTGCCAATCAACACAGTCATTTTGTACCATTTGACATAATACTTTCTTTGAAGTTCTGTTGTTAGACCACATTTTCAGTGTGTGAAGATTTATGGCTCTGTAGGATATGTGACATCATAGAACAATTTTAATATTATTATAAATAAGGTTTTTGTAGTTATGACAATATACCATTTAGCATAAGCAGAATACGTATTTGTTTTTTTAAAAAACTTAATGACATTTTATAATCAGTACGCTAATAGGCAAGTGAAATTACACAAACAAACAGCAAACGAAAACAGCAGAAGGAGTTGACTTTCAATTGTTTCCTTCCTTTCAGTGGCAAATTCAAAGAAAATGTGCAATAATTTTTTTCCTTAAACTTTAGACATAAGTGAATGAAGAATCCGCTAGCTCATCATTTATCATTTAGCTCTGAAGGATAAGCAAAAGTGTAGGTATTCATGGAGGAAATAATACAGATAAGTTTATCAAGAAGGCTCATGCAACCAAGTAACCATCAATATGTTTCCATTCATTGAATCTCATTATTGCCACTCAGACACAAAACAACAGTCTCTAGAAGAACTTTGAACTGTGATGAAAATGTTTAAATTCTGCTGTGAAAACATAGAAAATTCATTGAGGTTGTGTATTTACAGAAAAATGTTCAACAGTGAGTTTAACATAAGGTTGTTAAAGATAATGGAAGGAAGGTAGGCGTTCACTGAACAAGAAGCTTGAAATTTATCGGGCCAATTAGAAAGGGAAAATAGACAACATGAGAGTGTCAAAATATCTTCTAATGGAGTAACATGTTTTGTTACTTTTGATTTGCATAATGTTATAGGCATTCCACAAGCATCAGTGTTCAATTTTTATTGTAAGAGGGAGAAAAATGTGACATGTAACAGAACCCTGTTCTGTTGGCAACAACACATATTGTGCTTTGTGGCATGAAAGAATGGGTGGGAGATCTGCCAATCATATTGCAAGTGCAGTTGTCAAAGTTTTATCTGTGATTCTTGAAAACATTCAAATATTAAAAGGTTTGTTCGGTGGTCTGACAGTTGTACTCCACAAAACAAGTACTCTACCTTGCTCTAAAGTACCCTTTCGAAAGGAATTCAACAATTTTGGAGAATCATCAGAAATTTTCAGAACCATGACATTATAATTTCGAAGATGTAGATTCTGCTCATAGTGTCCCAGAAAGATAAATGGCTCAAAATGAAATATAGAGTTTGGCTTCTCTGCTTAGAATACATAATGAAGACAATAAAAGAAAAAAAAGTTTCATATTTTTGTAAAAATATGCATAAGTTTGATTTCTTGGATTTTCAGTCTGTTCCTAAATTATACAAATATTGTGGAGGTCCTTTATCAACTGAAACGCCTACTCTATCTTCTATAACCAGAAACAAATTTTGTTGTGTGTAAGTTTTCATTTAATTCTGAGTTCGGGAAAAGAAAAAGATTCGACAGTGAGTGTACTTCTCAGAATATTACATGCCCTCTACTGAGATTACTGTGCTAAAATTGAAACTATTTTATTTTCATAAGAGAAAAAAATGAAATGATGAGCATGTTGAAATTTATGTCTCTTATTGATAGAGATATTATTCCAAAACAATTCTTCTGAAATCTTAAAACAGGCATGTATACTTGAACATAGACTAAACTGTTTAATGTTAAATGGTAGTAGATGATCCTGACTTGTAAAACTTTATGGAAACTTTTCTCTTCATCATAAATGGTATCACTATTTTGCAAAAGCAATTGTTGTATCTCCACATGTTAAGCTCAAGGTATATATTACTGTGCTCTTTTGTGTTTTCTCCAAAAATTTTGTCCATTTTGACGTTTCATGATACATTTAGACAAACACTTTGTTTTTCAGCACCTATTATCAACAATGATAAAATGTTGCGTAAATCTTGTAGTGCATTCAAAATCCATAAATGTCAAACTTTAATCAACTCTCCTGGAAAGTTAGCAAAGATAGACATAAAATAACATAGTATTTGGTCACCAATATGTGCACACACACACACACACAAAGTTTTAACTCGTTCAATCATTCTTTTTCTGAGGACTTTTTCAAGAATTCATTCTAAGTCAACAACAATATTATTCATATTTAGAAAAGCTGACAGTCATACAAATATTACAGAGACATTCTGTTCATTCATTCTTTTAACATGTATATTCCAAACAGTGTTGAATCTACAAATTTTGGGTCCTTCTGCAACATATTACTAAAGGCCCTTCATATACAATACATTTACTTGTAGAAAGATACACCCTACGAAAAATTTGATTTTTGTTATTTGGCGTCACTTTTCTGCCACTTTTGCTTAATGAGGATGAATGATGATAGGATGGAAATGATGAAGGAACACTCATAAAAAACAACTATGTCCTGATGGGAATTCAAACCTGGAACTACTGGCCTTGTAACCATTCTGCCACAGAGGTTGGTATACCCCTAGCTAGGTAGAATTATGTTGTACTTTTCATACATAAGTTTTGCAAAATCATATGGAGATGAAATTTTTAGTAAGTCACTTTTGAGAGCTGTTTAGAGAGACAATTCATCTGGGAAGGATGGACCAATACCTGTTTCATATTAGTTCTGTAATTGCTTTGCTTTTGCTATCAGTTTGCCATGCATTAGGCTGGGCAGGGAGTGATGGTTAAGTAAGCACACCAGGTTGATGGCCCCCAAAGTGTCATTTCATTCTACAATTGGGATTTTTGTCACATGCTCCGACATCTTGACACTTCCAGTAAGACCCGTACAGTACAATCTCAACAGGGAGTCCCACACACACACAGCTGGAGGAAAACGTAGATAAAATAAATAAATGTTTTAGTTTGTGGTATGGAGCATTCAACAGAAGTTATTAAATGATAACTACTGTATCTTAGACATCTTAAAATTAATGAAAACATACTTTCACCTTGCAATATTAGGTGATCTCTAGTTCTCTCCACTATAGTGCTGGAAAAAATTACCGATTCCTTGTTTTACATACACATGTTTTGGTATGTAAATGACATGGCAATGGTCCCCTAAATGCTTGCTCATAACCCCCATCCCTCCACTGCAGTGTTTTGTGGTTTATAAATGCAGCACGTGTTCCAAAGAAATGAGATTGGTTATTTAATACAGTAGGGTGGCACCGCAAGGGAGTGTTCTTTAACTAGGTTAAATTAAAGCTTTGTAAGATTTTCCACATTAATGATCTGTTTGAGTTCTGTTCCATCTCTTATAAGCATTCTTTTATCTTTAAATATAAATTGATTATCATTGTGGATTGGGTGAGTTGCTTGTTATATAAATAATGAATTTGATTGTTGTAGATAATGCTACCATAGAGACAGCAGACAAATATAAATATCTGTCCCTGTGGAGGAAAAATGAGTTCAACGAAGTCATCAAATAACTCATCTTACAGTGTACAATGAGGGTAAGACAGATGCTAACAACTTGACTCTAATGATGGAAAAAACAGAATGAGATTGGAAGAAGTACATGACTTGTTCAAGGTTGGTTTTGTAGGTGTGGAGGACTCTGTAGTTTCTTTCCATGCAAAAATATAATTTGGCTCTTTTACAACTATGGAAAGTGAAAGCTGTGGGGCTTAGCCTATAATTTAAACCTTTACTCTGCCGAGGGGGTTGTCAGAAAGTAACCCCGGTTTCGCCGAGGCCTTTGGCGCAAATTTCAAATTCGTACACTTATTTGACAAAAAATGTTATAACTCTTAGACTATTTGACCAATCTACTTCGAGTAACTTTTGGTTTGCAGCTAAAACATCAGGACATGCAACCATGCACAAATCAAAACACCAAAGCTAAGAAGAGGGGTTGGCTGGGTCGCAGGCCCCAACTTTCAATGAAAAATATCATAAAAATGGGTTTTAAGTCCACTTTGTTCACAGTAAGGCTAATCGGAACTGGACCTACAGTTTAAAGTCGAAATGGAACCACTGCCTCCACCGGGTATGGAACCCAGGACTCCTTGATTACAAGGTGATGGCGATACTACTGTGGGTGGGGGATGAACAGAAAAACACTTTTGGATGATTAGACAGGAAGAATTTGATACAGTAATTTGAAGAAAGAAGCTGGGAGAAGAAGATGGAGACTGCATGACCTGTTTGTGAGTAGAATACCAGGTGATGACATTAAATTAAAAAGATTCCATCAGCATGGAATCCATTCAGAGTTAAAGTTTTTTACCCCCAAAACAAAGAAAATATCAATTGTGATAGATGTTCTAAAGAAAAACTCCAAAATATAAATCTAAGAAATATAATTTTTTTCTCATGACCATGTTAATATAATTATACATATGCATTTACCAATCCTTGCTGATAATGATACCCAAACATTTCCACACATTAGAGTGTGGTAAATAGTAGAGCATAATATGTTTCATTTCGGTAGACTTTTCTGTTGAAAAATATGTAAAACAAAATGAAGACTTGTACAGGAGCCGAACCTGAGTCAATGGCATGGTATGTCGTTATGCTGCAAAACATTTTTAAGTTAATGGATTCTTCATTTGTTACCTGAGATGGTAGGAAGTAATTTTTACGCTTGAAATTAACTGGGTAACCTCCCACCCTCTCTTTCTGGCCTCTTCATCTATTTGTCTCCCTCTCTCTCTCTCTCTTTCCTTTTGTCTGTTTTACTCAAGCATATGTTTTCGTACCCTGTCAATTTCAGTCCAAATTTTACACATGAATTATATATTTTTTAGAAGAAATATTAATACATGATTAAGTTATTTTAAGGAAGGCACTCTCACAAAGAAACTGACTGAGAGAAGCAGCGATAAGAGGTTAAGATTTAAAATCATGCTATGTTTACAATAGGAATAATATATTTCAAGTGTGATCATAATGCAGTTTTACATTTTACATCTTTGAGCTTTATTTTTTCTCGTATTATTCACTCAATTTGCAAGGTGTCTTAAGAGCAGCATACTATAAAAATGCAGTGTTTGGAATTTTACTTTTTAAATGTAACTAAGTTGCAATTGGGTCATTCCATATGAAGTCACACAACCTGGTTGCTTGACCATTTTTAAAAAAGTTTATTTTTTGTGTGGTGTGAGCCTCATATATTGACAGTTCACTCTTATTTTATTTTTACTATCACCGATTTGAAGATGGCGGGCATTTTTTTATCATGGCACGCGTCATTTTCTCCATTCGTAAGCAACAGCGACTACTTTTTTTTCTCATCTCTGGTAAGTCCTACGACAATGAGACAAAATCTGTGATGTTACGCACATTATAGGCTACAATTATATTTATGTGTAATTTTATAAATATTATTTCTTCATAATAAATTTTAAGGTTAAAATTGTGTATTTTAATCGCTCAAAATTACATTTTCGTATTTTTTTTTGTGGGGGAAGGCAGTTTGTTTGACACTTGAATTTTTTTGTGCAAGTACCTGTGTGCCAATAGAGTATGTCAAAATTATTTGAAGCTTGAGACTTTAATATTTGTTTTTCTACAGGGTCATAAACATGTACTTTTTGTTAAAAAATTCCAAGTTCAGGGTTAAATATCTCTGGTGGGCAGTTGTTTAAAAATCTGAAATTTGTACACAATACAGTACTTCATGATAAGTAACTTCAGTAAAAATTTTGAGTTTGAGATTCAATTGGTTTAAGAGATACAAAACTCGTGAAAAATTCAACATTTTGCATTAAATATGGCATGTCTAATTTAATTTCTTATTAACATTTTGTGTTAAAATTCTGCAAACTGTAATTTGGAATGTCAATGAACAACATTACAATCCTGAAATGGCTCTGCAATAAAGTATATATACGAGGGCGTGCTGAAAAGTAAAGCTTCCTACGTTTTTATTTTCTTTGTTACCTTGTAAACGCATTTTGGATTTTGAGCAACCACACATTGCACTTATATAAGACTTTCCCGCTTCTCCATTGAAGGTTTCAAACTTCTATCGCCAGGGGGTGCTGAACTATTGCGAGGAAAATGGCAGCATGTTACCATGCAATGTTGGTGAAGCACCTGAAGTAGCGTGCAGTGATCGAGTTTCTAACCACAGAAAATGTCCTACACATTGACATTCATCTGAGATTAAGGGCACTTTATGGGGATGAATGTGTAGACATCAGTACTGCGCGATCGTGGGCTGTTCATGCTCGTAAAGATAACCCCAGCTGAACACGATTCAGATGACCTCCATCAGTTGCAGTTCGTGGTCTTTCATTACATTCTCTCACATAGCTGAGTTTTCTTCAGCTGGGGGTTTCCTCAAAGAGCATGATAAACTCAAGATCGCACAGTACTGATGTTTACACATTCATCCCCATAAAATGCCCTCAATCTCAGATGAATGTCAATTTGCAGCACATTTTCTGTGGTTAGAAACTCGATCACTGCACGCTACTTCAGGTGCTTCACCAACATTGCATGGTAACATGCTGCCATTTTCCTCGCAATAGTTTAGCACCCACTGGCGATAGAAGTTTGAAACCTTCAATGGAGAAGCAGGAAAGTCTTATATAAGTGCAATGTGTGGTTGCTCAAAATCCAAAATGCGTTTACAAGGTAACAAAGAAAATAAAAACATAGGAAGCTTTACTTTTCAGCACGCCCTCATATATATACTTTATTGCAGAGCCATTTCAGGATTGTAATGTTGTTCATTGACATTCCAAATTACAGTTTGCAGAATTTTAACACAAAATGTTAATAAGAAATTAAATTAGACATGCCATATTTAATGCAAAATGTTGAATTTTTCACGAGTTTTGTATCTCTTAAACCAATTGAATCTCAAACTCAAAATTTTTACTGAAGTTACTTATCATGAAGTACTGTATTGTGTACAAATTTCAGATTTTTAAACAACTGCCCACCAGAGATATTTAACCCTGAACTTGGAATTATTTAACAAAAAGTACATGTTTATGACCCTGTAGAAAAACAAATATTAAAGTCTCAAGCTTCAAATAATTTTGACATACTCTATTGGCACACAGGTACTTGCACAAAAAAATTCAAGTGTCAAACAAACTGCCTTCCCCCACAAAAAAAAATACGAAAATGTAATTTTGAGCGATTAAAATACACAATTTTAACCTTAAAATTTATTATGAAGAAATAATATTTATAAAATTACACATAAATATAATTGTAGCCTATAATGTGCATAACATCACAGATTTTGTCTCATTGTCGTAGAGGGGTGTAAGGGGTGACCTTCCACATAGTACACCCAAATGAGAACCTCACTTCCACGTTACTGCACCCTGGACTGAAGACTAACGAGGGGCGACTGGCCCCATGGCCAGTATAATTTTGTTTGTATTGTCCTGTTCTTTTGTCCTTATGTGTGCTGAGTGCCCTTTTACAGCCTCGGCTTTTAACGGAAGTCAGAACATTTTAATTTTTTTAGTTATGCAACGTTAGAGTTGTTATTTGTAATGGTAAGGGGCTGGCCCCCGTATATTGTGACGGGAGCAAAATAGCCTAAGTGCTGACGCTCCCAAAATTTTAAATTCAAATTTAAAAAAATCAAATCATTGTCGTAGGACTTACCAGAGCTGAGAAAAAAAAGTTGCCGCTGTTGCTTACGAATGGAGAAAATGACGCGTGCCCTGATAAAAGAAATGCCCGCCATCTTCAAATCGGTGATAGTAAAAATAAAATAAGAGTGGTTCTGAACTGTCAATATATGAGGCTCACACCACACAAAAAATAAACTTTTTTAAAAATGGTCAAGCAACCAGTTTGTATGACTTCATATGGATTGACCCAATTTCAGTTATTTGGATCAAAAAGTGAGTTACAGTTAACCGGTACTCATTTTGAAAAGTAACTAATTCTGTTCAATAAGATATGTTGAATTAAAGTGAAGTGTGGATGTTCTAAATTTGGTATGGAAATAAAACCCAATTTCTTGTCATAGACGATTCCATTAAAATATTTTCACCTATGTGTCCAGAATTGGAAACAGAGTTGCCAAATTCAGCTCTTATCCCCAGAATTACAAATAAACTATTTGAGTGTTGTAAAGTAACTGTTGACAATATTTCTTCTATTGCAAAAAAGTAACTGTTTACTTACTTTTAAAAGTAACTAGTTAGACTTACAATTCCTCGAAAGTAAAGTGTATCTTGCAATTTCATTACTTATAACTAATTCCTTCGAAACTGATAAAATGTTCCTGATATTTTACATTTTCCAACATTTTGAGTTCTTTCAACTTACTTCCCTGAAATATGTAAACATTGAACTTCTATTGTGGTTGAAGATTGTCAATAGCACACTGAAGTTGGAATTCAGGATTTCCACCATTATATTGCTTTTAAAGGTAAACATTTCTGACATCTCCAGTATTTTCCCCATTTGATTACCCAAAATTTCATTTCCTGGTTTGAGATCTTGCATGAAGGAGTATTTCATTCTGAGAGTCACTTCATCAATGTAACTTAATCATCATTCATTGCCTAAAGGGCAAGAAAAATGACAGAAAATAAGGAAAATATGAATTATTAATATTAATTTCATCAACTTAGATGATTCCTTATATCCTTTCCGTAATTTTTTTCACAAGGTAATCTAGTAAATTCTGGCATTTCTCAAAATTTTGAGGGGACAATTCATGATAGATTATATCTTTACCAAACAAGTTATGTATTGTGCTTTAGTACATCAGCTTCCTTCTTGAACAAATGAGGTGTATATAGATGATCAAATTAAGAATATATGTATGTATGATAAAGGGAGCATCTGTTGTACCAGAACATTACATCCAAAAAAAAGTATTTAATTGCCTAAAACAGCTGCAAATTAAAAGGCAATTTTTACAATTCAAGCAATACTTGCATACAACAAGATAAAGAAAGTAATATGTATGCTGCAAATTTACAAAGATTTAATATTAGTCATGCCTCCCAGTCTTTACAGTTTCTAGTATTCAGCATAAAATAATATTGATTGATTTGCTTTACTTTACTTTGCCTTTTGTGCGACTTTTGGTTAATTTGCGTAGAGGGATGAGTGATGAGATGATGAAATATTGATGAATGGGCAGTCACAACAAACATCCATGCTCAGACTGAGATTCTAACCTAGGATCCCTGGCATTATAGCATGATGTGCTAACTCCTCCACAGGGGCCAACTGCCTAAAATAAAAATTATTGAATAGTAGAATATATAATACATTCTAATAATGCTCAATATAGCTATTTCTTGAGAATTCTCCATTAAAATGAAATTTTTTTACACTTTCTTTATGAGATAAATGGTTGAAATAAGTTGTGGATACACATCAATCAAAAACATATCTTTTTAACGACACCACATGTTTGTGGTTTCAGGGGATAGCATTACCCCTATCTTCTTTTAAAAGTACATTAATCATAACAACCTTTAATTAATAGACAGTATGCTACTTGATTATCCAGTATATTTTACTTATACAGGGTGCTCGGAAATTCCCCTTACAAACTTCTAGGGCAAGTAGAGGGGACTGAATAGACAATATTTGGAATAGAACCCATGTCCGGAAACGTACAGTTTCCGTGCTACAACCATGTCAAAGTGTCGGATGTGCCTGTGTTGGTATGCAACCGGGTAGGCAGTACATGACGTCAGAAGATCACCTGATGACCGAAAGTGTAATCATTTATTACAACCATGTCAAATGAGTTGTTACGTAAGGTACAGAAGTGAATGACGTGTGACTCAGTCCATAATACAAACAAATTTATTTGGTAACAATGCCAAGGGAACAAAAAAGAAACGTACTACTGTATTCAATGATCAACACCTGTGTCAACAGTGGAACGCAACAATTTGTAGACGTCACGTGCCATCAGGAGATCTTCTGACGTCATGTACTGCCTACCCGGTTGCATACCAACACAGGCACATCCGACACATTGTCATGGTTGTAGCACGGAAACTGTACGTTTCCGGACATGGGTTCCTATTCCAAATATTGTCTACTCAGTCTCCTCTACTTGCCCTAGAAGTTTGTAAGGGGAATTTCCGAGCACCCTGTATGTTTCCTATTATGCTTCTGTATTTATTCCAATTTTGTTACAGAGGATCTGTTGGCCTCAAAGGAGAAGCAGGAGAAAAGTCTGTGCACCAGACTTTGAAGAAAGTTAAAAAATACTTGCAACAACACAGACACCATAGAGATTCAGCATAACAATAGCAGATGACCTGCTTCCAATGGACCAGGAGAGGAAGGAAAACCTATTGAGGTAAGTGATTGACTTCACTTTTTAATTTCTATATTCTCCCATATTTTGCCTTAGTGAATTCCCTTCATCTTGCCTTTATCCCCTATTCCCCTTGGTGGATCTTCCATTAATTGCTCCTCCACCATCTCTGGAGGAGTCCACTCTTTCTATCTCCCTCTCTTCCCCTTGCTAGATTACATTCCTACAATTTTCCTACTTTATCTCTGGAGGAGTCCATTTTTCTTATCTGCCTCTCCTCCCCTTACTGGATTATCTTCCTTTAGTATTCCTCCCTTCTCTCTGGTAGATTCCATTCTTCTCTAACCCTTTCTCTTACCCTCGGTGGATTATCTTCCTTAATGTTCCCTCCTTCCCTGTGGAGAAGTCCATTCTTCCTCTCTATTTCTGCATCCATTGGTGTATTATCTTCATTCAATTTTTTTCCATTCTCTTTGCAGAAGTCCATTTTTCCTATTTCCCTCTCTTACCTTGGTCGATTATCTTCATTTACGTTTCTCCCTTCTCTCTGGAGAAGTGAATTATTTTCATCTCCCTCTCTTCCCCTTTTGGAATACAATATTTCAATTTTCCTTCCTTCTCTCTGGTGAGTTAATTTTTCCTATCTCTTTCTCTCTCATATCCTTGGTGGATCTTCTATTCATTGAACCCCCACTTTTTCTCTGGAGAAGTTCATTTTCCTATCTTCCTCTCTTCCCCTTGCTGGATAATCTTCCTTCAATTTTCCATCCTTATCTCTGGATGAGTCTATTCTTCCTATCTCTTTCTCTCTCATATCCTTGGTGGATCTTCTATTAATTGAACCCCCACTTTCTCTCTGGAGAAGTTCATTTTCCTATCTCCCTCTCTTCCCCTTGCTGGATAATGTTCTTTCAATTTTCCATCGTTATCTCTGGATGAGTCTATTTTTCCTATCTCTTTCTCTCTCATATCCTTGGTGGATCCTCTATTAATTGAACCCCCAATTTCTCTCTAGAGAATTTCATTTTCCTATCTCCCTCTCTTCCCCTTGCTGGATAATCTTCCTTCAATTTTCCTTCCTTCTCTCTGGATGAGTCCATTTTTCCTATCTCTTTCTCTCTCATTTCCTTGGTGGATCTTCTATTAATTGAACAACCACTTTCTCTCTGGAGAAGTTCATTTTCCTATCTCCCTCTCTTCCCCTTGCTGGATAATCTTCCTTCAATTTTCCATCCTTATCTCTGGATGAGTCTATTCTTTCTATCTCTTTCTCTCTCATATCCTTGGTGGATCTTCTATTAATTGAAACCCCACTTTCTCTCTGGAGAAGTTCATTTTCCTATCTCCTGTCTTCCCCTTGCTGGATAATATTCCTTCAATTTCCCATCCTTACCTCTGGATGAGCCTATTCTTCCTATCTCTTTCTCTCTCATTTCCTTGGTGGATCTTCTATTAATTGAACCCCCACTTTCTCTCTGGAGAAGTTCATTTTCCTATCTCCCTCTCTTCCCCTTGCTGGATAATCTTCCTTCAATTTCCATCCTTATCTCTGGATGAGTGTATTCTTCCTATGTCTTTCTCTCTCATATCCTTAGTGGATCTTCTATTAATTGAACCATTACTTTCTCTCTCGACAAGTTCATTTTCCTATCTCCCTCTCTTCCCCTTGCTGGATAATCTTCCTTCGATTTCCTTCTTTCTCTCTGGATGAGTCTACTTTTCCTATCTCTTTCTCTCTCATATTCTTGGTGGATCTTCTATTAATTGAACCCCCACTTTCTCTCTGGAGAAGTTCATTTTCCTATCTCCCTCTCTTCACCTTGCTGGATAATCTTCCTTCAATTTTCCATCCTTATCTCTGGATGAGTCTATTCTTCCTATCTCTTTCTCTCTCATATCCTTGGTGGATCTTCTAGTAATTGAACCCTTACTTTCTCCCTGGAGAAGTTCATTTTCCTATCTCCCTCTCTTCCCCTTGCTGGATAATATTCCTTCAATTTCCTTCCTTCTCTCTGGATGAGTCCATTTTTCCTATCTCTCTCTCTCATATCCTTGGTGGATCTTCTATTAATTGACCCCCTACTTTTTCTCTGGAGAAGTTCATTTTCATATCTCCCTCTCTTCCCCTTGCTGTATAATCTTCTTTCAATTTTCCATCGTTATCTCTGGATGAGTCTATTTTTCCTCTCTCTTTCTCTCTCATATCCTTGGTGGATCTTCTATTAATTGAACCCCCACTTTCTCTCTCGAGAAGTTCATTTTCCTATCTCCCTCTCTTCCCCTTTTGGAATACAATATTTCAATTTTGCTTCCTTCTCTCTGGTGAGTTAATTTTTCCTATCTTTTTCTCTCTCATATCCTTGGTGGATCTTCTATTCATTGAACCCCCACTTTTTCTCTGGAGAAGTTCATTTTCCTATCTTCCTATCTTCCCCTTGCTGGATAATCTTCCTTTAATTATCCATCCTTATCTCTGGATGAGTCTATTTTTCCAATCTTTTTCTCTCTTATATCCTTGGTGGATCTTCTATTAATTGAACCCCCACTTTCTCTCTGGAGAAGTTCATTTTCCTATCTCCCTCTCTTCCCCTTGCTGGATAATATTCCTTCAATTTCCTTCCTCCTCTCTGGATGAGTCTATTTTTCCTATCTCTTTCTCTCTCATATCCTTGGTGGATCTTCTATTAATTGAACTCCCACTTTCTCTCTAGAGAAGTTCATTTTCCTATCTCCCTCTCTTCCCCTTGCTGGATAATCTTCCTTCAATTTTCCTTCCCTCCCTGGATGAGTCCATTTTTCCTATCTCTTTCTCTCTCATTTCCTTGGTGGATCTTCTATTAATTGAACAACCACTTTCTCTCTGGAGAAGTTCATTTTCCTATCTCCCTCTCTTCCCCTTGCTGGATAATCTTCCTTCAATTTTCCATCCTTATTTCTGGATGAGTCTATTCTTTCTATCTCTTTCTCTCTCATATCCTTGGTGGATCTTCTATTAATTGAAACCCCACTTTCTCTCTGGAGAAGTTCATTTTCCTATCTCCTCTCTTCCCCTTGCTGGATAATATTCCTTCAATTTCCCATCCTTATCTCTGGATGAGCCTATTCTTCCTATCTCTTTCTCTCTCATATCCTTGGTGGATCTTCTATTAATTGAACCCCCACTTTCTCTCTGGAGAAGTTCATTTTCCTATCTCCCTCTCTTCCCCTTGCTGGATAATCTTCCTTCAATTTCCATCCTTATCTCTGGATGAGTCTATCCTTCCTATCATTTTCTCTCTCATATCCTTGGTGGATCTTCTATTAATTGAACCCCTACTTTCTCTCTCGACAAGTTCATTTTCCTATCTCCCTCTCTTCCCCTTGCTGGATAATCTTCCTTCAATTTTCCATCCTTATCTCTGGATGAGTCTATTTTTCCTATCTTTTTCTCTCTCATATCCTTGGTGGATCTTCTATTAATTGAACCCCCACTTTCTCTCTGGAGAAGTTCATTTTCCTATCTCCCTCTCTTCCCCTTGCTGGATAATCTTCCTTCAATTTCCTTCCTTCTCTCTGGATGAGTCTACTTTTCCTATCTCTTTCTCTCTCATATTCTTGGTGGATCTTCTATTAATTGAACCCCCACTTTCTCTCTGGAGAAGTTCATTTTCCTATCTCCCTCTCTTCCCCTTGCTGGATAATCTTCCTTCAATTTTCCATCCCTATCTCTGGATGAGTCTATTCTTCCTATCTCTTTCTCTCTCATATCCTTGGTGGATCTTCTAGTAATTGAACCCCCACTTTTTCTCTGGAGAAGTTCATTTTCCTATCTCCCTCTCTTCCCCTTGCTGGGTAATATTCCTTCAATTTCCTTCTTTCTCTCTGGATGAGTCCATTTCTCCTATCTCTTTCTCTCTCATATCCTTGGTGGATCTTCAATTAATTGAACCCCCACTTTCTCTCTCGAGAAGTTCATTTTCCTATCTCCCTCTCTTCCCCTTGCTGGATAATCTTCCTTCAATTTTCCATCCTTATCTCTGGATGAGTCTATTTTTCCTATCTTTTTCTCTCTCATATCCTTGGTGGATCTTCTATTAATTGAACCCCCACTTTCTCTCTGGAGAAGTTCATTTTCCTATCTCCCTCTCTTCCCCTTGCTGGATAATCTTCCTTCAATTTCCTTCCTTCTCTCTGGATGAGTCTACTTTTCCTATCTCTTTCTCTCTCATATTCTTGGTGGATCTTCTATTAATTGAACCCCCACTTTCTCTCTGGAGAAGTTCATTTTCCTATCTCCCTCTCTTCCCCTTGCTGGATAATCTTCCTTCAATTTTCCATCCTTATCTCTGGATGAGTCTATTCTTCCTATCTCTTTCTCTCTCATATCCTTGGTGGATCTTCTAGTAATTGAACCCCCACTTTCTCTCTCGAGAAGTTCATTTTCCTATCTCCCTCTCTTCACCTTTTGGAATACAATATTTCAATTTTGCTTCCTTCTCTCTGGTGAGTTAATTTTTCCTATCTTTTTCTCTCTCATATCCTTGGTGGATCTTCTATTAATTGAACCCCCACTTTCTCTCTCGAGAAGTTCATTTTCCTATCTCCCTCTCTTCCCCTTGCTGGATAATCTTCCTTCAATTTTCCATCCTTATCTCTGGATGAGTCTATTTTTCCTATCTTTTTCTCACTCATATCCTTGGTGGATCATCTATTAATTGAACCCCCACTTTCTCTCTGGAGAAGTTCATTTTCCTATCTCCCTCTCTTCCCCTTGCTGGATAATCTTCCTTCAATTTCCTTCCTTCTCTCTGGATGAGTCTACTTTTCCTATCTCTTTCTCTCTCATATTCTTGGTGGATCTTCTATTAATTGAACCCCCACTTTCTCTCTGGAGAAGTTCATTTTCCTATCTCCCTCTCTTCCCCTTGCTGGATAATCTTCTTTCAATTTTCCATCGTTATCTCTGGATGAGTCTATTTTTCCTCTCTCTTTCTGTCTCATATCCTTGGTGGATCTTCTATTAATTGAACCCCCACTTTCTCTCTCGAGAAGTTCATTTTCCTATCTCCCTCTCTTCCCCTTTTGGAATACAATATTTCAATTTTGCTTCCTTCTCTCTGGTGAGTTAATTTTTCCTATCTTTTTCTCTCTCATATCCTTGGTGGATCTTCTATTCATTGAACCCCCACTTTTTCTCTGGAGAAGTTCATTTTCCTATCTTCCTCTCTTCCCCTTCCTGGATAATCTTCCTTTAATTATCCATCCTTATCTCTGGATGAGTCTATTTTTCCAATCTCTTTCTCTCTTATATCCTTGGTGGATCTTCTATTAATTGAACCCCCACTTTCTCTCTGGAGAAGTTCATTTTCCTATCTCCCTCTCTTCCCCTTGCTGGATAATATTCCTTCAATTTCTTTCCTCCTCTCTGGATGAGTCTATTTTTCCTATCTCTTTTTCTCTCATATCCTTGGTGGATCTTCTATTAATTGAACTCCCACTTTCTCTCTAGAGAAGTTCATTTTCCTATCTCCCTCTCTTCCCCTTGCTGGATAATCTTCCTTCAATTTTCCTTCCTTCTCTCTGGATGAGTCCATTTTTCCTATCTCTTTCTCTCTCATTTCCTTGGGTGGATCTTCTATTAATTGAACAACCACTTTCTCTCTGGAGAAGTTCATTTTCCTATCTCCCTCTCTTCCCCTTGCTGGATAATCTTCCTTCAATTTTCCATCCTTATCTCTGGATGAGTCTATTCTTTCTATCTCTTTCTCTCTCATATCCTTGGTGGATCTTCTATTAATTGAAACCCCACTTTCTCTCTGGAGAAGTTCATTTTCCTATCTCCTGTCTTCCCCTTGATGGATAATATTCCTTCAATTTCCCATCCTTATCTCTGGATGAGTCTATTCTTCCTATCTCTTTCTCTCTCATATCCTTGGTGGATCTTCTATTAATTGAACCCCCACTTTCTCTCTGGAGAAGTTCATTTTCCTATCTCCCTCTCTTCCCCTTGCTGGATAATCTTCCTTCAATTTCCATCCTTATCTCTGGATGAGTCTATCCTTCCTATCTCTTTCTCTCTCATATCCTTGGTGGATCTTCTATTAATTGAACCCCTACTTTCTCTCTCGACAAGTTCATTTTCCTATCTCCCTCTCTTCCCCTTTTGGAATACAATATTTCAATTTTGCTTCCTTCTCTCTGGTGAGTTAATTTTTCCTATCTTTTTCTCTCTCATATCCTTGGTGGATCTTCTATTAATTGAACCCCCACTTTCTCTCTCGAGAAGTTCATTTTCCTATCTCCCTCTCTTCCCCTTGCTGGATAATCTTCCTTCAATTTCCTTCCTTCTCTCTGGATGAGTCTACTTTTCCTATCTCTTTCTCTCTCATATTCTTGGTGGATCTTCTATTAATTGAACCCCCACTTTCTCTCTGGAGAAGTTCATTTTCCTATCTCCCTCTCTTCCCCTTGCTGGATAATCTTCCATCAATTTCCTTCCTTCTCTCTGGATGAGTCTATTCTCCTATCTCTTTCTCTCTCATATCCTTGGTGGATCTTCTATTAATTGAACCCCCACTTTCTCTCTGGAGAAGTTCATTTTCCTATCTCCCTCTCTTCCCCTTGCTGGATAATCTTCCTTCAATTTTCCATCCTTATCTCTGGATGAGTCTCTTCTTCCTATCTCTTTCTCTCTCATATCCTTGGTGGATCTTCTAGTAATTGAACCCCCACTTTCTCTCTGGAGAAGTTCATTTTTCTATCTCCCTCTCTTCCCCTTACTGGATAATATTCCTTCAATTTCCTTCCTTCTCTCTGGATGAGTCCATTTTTCCTATCTCTTTCTCTCTCATATCCTTGGTGGATCTTCTATTAATATACCTCCTACTTTCTCTCTGGAGAAGTTCATTTTCATATCTCCCTCTCTTCCCCTTGCTGGATAATCTTCCTTCAATTTTCCATCGTTATCTCTGGATGAGTTATTTTTCCTCTCTCTTTCTCTCTCATATCCTTGGCGGATCTTCTATTAATTGAACCCCCACTTTCTCTCTCGAGAAGTTCATTTTCCTATCTCCCTCTCTTCCCCTTGCTGGATAATCTTCCTTCAATTTTCCATCCTTATCTCTGGATGAGCCTATTCTTCCTATCTCTTTCTCTCTCATATCCATGGTGGATCTTCTATTAATTGAACCCACACTTTCTCTCTAGAGAAGTTCATTTTCCTATCTCCCTCTCTTAACCTTGCTGGATAATCTTCCTTCAATTTTCCATCCTTATCTCTGGATGAGTCTATTCTTCCTATCTCTTTCTCTCTCATATCCTTGGTGGATCTTCTATTAATTGAACCCCCACTTTTTCTCTGGAGAAGTTCATTTTCCTATCTCCTCTCTTCCCCTTTGCTGGATAATCTTCCTTCAATTTTCCATCCTTATCTCTGGTTGAGTCTGTTTTTCCTATCTCTTTCTCTCTCATATCCTTGGTGGATCTTCTATTAATTGAACCCCCACTTTCTCTCTGGAGAAGTTCATTTTCCTATCTCCTCTCTTCCCCTTGCTGGATAATCTTCCTTCAATTTTCCATCCCTATCTCTGGTTGAGTCTACTTTTCCTATCTCTTTCTCTCTCATATCCTTGGTGGATCTTCTATTAATTGAACCCCCACTTTCTCTCTGGAGAAGTTCATTTTCCTATCTCCCTCTCTTCCCCTTGCTGGATAATCTTCCTTCAATTTTCCATCCTTATCTCTGGATGAGTCTATTCTTCCTATCTCTTTCTCTCTCATATCCTTGGTGGATCTTCTAGTAATTGAACCCCCACTTTCTCTCTGGAGAAGTTCATTTTCCTATCTCCCTCTCTTCCCCTTGCTGGATAATCTTCCTTCAATTTCCTTCGTTCTCTCTGGATGAGTCTTTTTTTCCTAACTCTTTCTCTCTCATATCCTTGGTGGATCTTCTATTAATTGAACCCCCACTTTCTCTCTGGAGAAGTTCATTTTCCTCTCTCCCTCTCTTCCCCTTGCTGGATAATCTTCCTTCAATTTTCCTTCCTACTTTCTAGAGATGTCCATTTTTTCTACCTCTCTCTCTCTCTCTCCTCCCATTCATAGATTATCTTCAATCAATTTTCCTTCCTTCTTTCTGGAGGAGTCCTATCTCCTACCTCACTCTCTTTCCTTTGATGGATTAACTTCCTTTAATTTTCCTATCTTCTTTCTGGATGAGTTCATTCTTCCTATCTTTTTCTCTTCTCTTTAGTGGCTTATCTTCCTTCAATGTTCCTCCCTTCTCTCTGGATGAATGAATACTTTTTTTCCCTCTCTCCTCCCCCTTATGGATTATTATTATTCAAATTTCCTTCTTTCTGTCTGGAGGAGTCCTTTCATAGCATCTCTTCCACTTCCCCTTCGTGGATTGTCTTAATTTTACTTTCCCCAATTCTCTCTGTCAATTCTTTTTATCTCCCTCTCTTCCCTTGGTATATTACCTTCATTTAATTTTCCTTCCTTCTCTCTAGAGGAGCCCATTCATCTTTTCTCCGTCTCTTCCCCTTAGGGAATTATCATCCGTTAATTTTCCTCCCTTCTCTCTGGAGGATTCCATTCTTTTCATCTCCCTCTCTTCCCCTTGTTGGATTACCTTCCTTCACTTTTCCTTACTTCTCTGGCCGAGTACATTTTTCTAATTTATCTCTTGGTCCCCTTGGTGGTTCTTCCATTAATTGCACCACCCTTTCTCTCTGGAAGAGTCCATTTCTTCTAACTCCCTCTCTTCCTCTTGATGGATAATCTCTCTTCAATTTTCCTTCCTCCTTTCTACAGAAACCCATTTCTCTTATCTCTCTCTCTCCTTCCTTCTTTCTCTCTGGAGAAGTCCATTCTTCCTATCTCCCCTTCTTCATTTTGGTGGAATATCTTCCTTCAATTTTTCTCCCATCTCTCTGGAGAACAACATTCTTCCTATATATATATATATATATATATATATATATATATATATATATATATATATATATATATATATATCCTTTCTCCTTGTTAATGTATCTTTCTTCAATGATTCTCCCTTCTCTCTGGAGGAATCCATTCTCAGTATCTCAAGCTCTTCCCCTTGGTGGATTATCTTCCTTTAATTTTCCTCCATTCTCTCTCCAGCAGTCTATTCTTCAAATCTGTCTGTCTCCTCCCTTGGCTGGATCTTCCATTAATTGCCCCACCTCTTTCTCTCTGGAGGAGTCCACTCTTTCTATCTCTCTCTCTTTCCCCTGCTAGATTATCTCCTTTAATTTTAGTCTCTTCCCTCTGGAGGAGTCCATTCTTCCTATCTCTCTCTTTTTGTCTTTGCTTTGGTGAATTATTTTCCGATAATTTTCCCTCCTTCTCTCTGGAGGAGTTCATTCTTCCTATCTCCCCTGCTTCATCTTAGTGGATTATCTTCCTTCAATTTTCATGCCTTGGTGAATTGCTTTCCTTAATTTTTTTTACCTTCTCTCTGGATGAGTGAGAATCCAGCAAGAAGAAGAGTGGAGATGAGAAAAACTGAATCTTCCAAAGAGATAGGAAGGAGATAGCAGAAATGGAATCTCGATATGGAAAGTTGAATATAAGAAGAACTGGTTCCTGTTAGGAGAAAGGAGAGATGTAGGAGGTTATAACTGCACCATGGAGAAACATAGTAAAATAGAACTGAATGGTTCAAGGAGAAGTATGGTATATAGGAGGAAGAAAAATCACTGAGAGGAAGAAGTTGAGGGAAAGCTTCGAAATCCAAGGAGAGGAGAATGAGATAGAAAGAACTGAGTCTTTAAGTAGAAGAGAAAGATAGGCGGAATGTATATTTTGTTTGTAATTTCCATTAGTCACATTTGTGTCAGTTTTGGGGACGCAAGGATAAGTCATGATGAAATGCAATTGATGAAAACCAAGCTCTCAAACTTGCAAACTGCAATGGGAACCTTAAATCAATTTCTTAATGTGCTCCACCATTGATATGGTAATGTAAAAAGGGAGTACACTGGAAGGGAAGATTTTGAAGATGGTTAATTTTTCATCTTTTCAGTTGTTGTACAAAGTCTTCTACAACAATGGAAGGAGATTGGAGGAAGAGAATCCACCAAAGCACAGGGGAGATAGGAAGAATTGAGTTTTCAAGGGGAGGGGAGAGAGAGAGAGGAGAATAGGTGGAAAATTAATCCACCAAGGTGAAGCGAGGAAGAGAAGAGAAATCAAATCAACTAATGAATAGGGAAGGGGAATGTAGTAAAGAGAGTAAAGGAAATTTCTTACCTTAATATGGTCTTCCTTTATCTCTCTGGATTAATAATAAATGTTTATTTACTCCAAAATCTGATGCACAGTGTTGCTTCCTTTTCTCCTTGCAAGATAAATGGATTCTCTAGAACAAAGTAAGAAATGATGCAGGAGCATAATGGAAGGCACATATTAAATAACATGGGTAATGATCATGCAGAACCCATTGTTAATAATAAGCCTTATTTTCTGTTTTATTTATTGCTCTCTAAAATTTTTAGAACCTTCTTAGGTGATTAATGAATTCTCAGTGAGGGCAATTCTATGTGATTTCTATTCTTCTTTAGACGTTATGAATATTCCACATACACTTATCTGTGCATAACATTAACTTACAACAGGTTCATTCAAACTACATATTATTAAAAGAAACATATGAAAAAAATATTTCTTCAACAACACTAGATATCATAAAGTGGCACTGTAATTCTTGATTGACATGGGCTATTAAGGGATTTTCTTCCAACAATCACTGGGTTTGGTGAGCAATTGAGTTGTTTTAATTGACAGTAAATGTTGTAATATAAAATACCGGAGTAAATCAAACCTTCCTTCCCTCACTTAGAGTACTCACAGCATTTAAAAGAGCATTTCATCCTCAAGAGCTCCATGCAGATAAATAGCCAGCACTCTCTCCTTTCATGTGAGATGTTTTACATTTGATTCCCATTGGGAGCTACTGTATCTCAGTGTAGAGAAATACTGGTCTATGTAGTGTTTAAAAAAACAAATAAATGAATAAATAAAATAAAATTAAAAAGGGAAACTATTGGAAAGAAAGAAGTAGTAGACATCAGTCTAGAAAAGAAAAATAACAACAGTGATGGAACTTAATGTGCCAATAACCCATTGCCCAATGAGAAACTACTATCCGTGACAAAAATATTGAGCCCTCTGTTTACATGTTTGTAAAATTGTACTCATTGTACACATTTGATCCAAATCCAAAAGTTTGATGTGTGAATCTCAAGTATGACCACAGATATAAATTATTATTTACCACTCGTAATGTCATAAATGCATGGATGATGTATATCAAAATGTGGCCAATCTCTGACTCGGCAGACTGCAGGTGACTTCCACAATGTTGCCACCTCGCTACGTAGCCTGTGGGAATCTTAGAAGTGTGTTCCATTGGTCCGATCCAAAGCATTGTGATAGTGTATAACAACGAATAAACAATTTGTCATACTATGAATGAAACCCATTTTCTTTGTGTACTGTAGTTTTCGTTACATTTTCTAGCTTTTATTCAATCTTTCTAATGACCTGGACATTACATTGTAATTCTTCTTGTTATTTAGTTAAAATATTATGTTTGTTCGTTTTTTAATTTGGCAAATATTTATGATGCCATAGACAACTATGTGTCAGATGGACAAATATACTAATCTTGATGTGCCAGGACCTGGCAACATATAACAAGCTATTGATTTATCAACAAGCAAAAAATACCATAGAAACAAGGGATATATAGTGAGAAAAGATTGCTATTTAAAACCTGCCTGATGAGGTGGAGAATAATAAAGGAATGAAACATAAGTTTCATTAATAAATATCCATTTTTACATTTAAGAAATACCTTTTCATGTTCTCAAGATTATAAACTGGGCATTGAAGAATTCCACAATAAGTATTTTGTTTAAATGTCTACAATATTTTACACATAGTGGTTGTGAGGAAAGATATAAAATGCACCTCTCAACAAGGAGCAGACCAGGAAAGGTGGAAAAGTTGATTACATCATCCCCTAAGATCCTCCTTGATCTAAGTAAGAACTTGACAATATATAGCAAAAACTTCTGTTCTCGTTCATATTTATCATCCTGTGGCCATTGTTTCTGCTTTGTTCCCACAATATATGCTCCAACATGGCATGCACTCCTCTCACCTTTTAACTCACTGACAATAGAGGGAACTGTTCAGCTTAAACATTGATACTTTAGATGAGCTAGTAAGAAACCCTTTGTGGAGCCTGATGTGAACTGTTACAAGCATCTCGCATAACAGGAAGCCAATAAGACAAGTAGCAAGTGACAAGCTGCTGCTCAGAAGTCAGCATATTGGTGGAAAATGCCAGCAAGTTCTCAGAGTACAAGAAAGGTGAAGAAGCCTTGGGAAGCCTCCAGTGAAAACTAGATCAAGAGGCACATAAAATAAAAAGCAGGTTGAAGGTTTTCAAAGGACAAGAAGAGGAGATTTGGCATTCTTCTGTAGACATAAGTCTTTACTGTTTTTCAAGGTCCTGATGTTGTATCTTTAATTTGTACATTTCCTTTTGTACGTCATAATATTCAATATGTGAAGTCTTGGTTTATATTAATTAAAAGAGATCACTTCAACTTTGTTATTTGTTGCATTGAAAAAAATCTCTCTAATCTCAAACCATCTATTCTCCATTGAAATGCCTCTGCCTCAAGAGAAAATAGCCTTTCTAGTGTGTGTAGCAAAATGGATACTCCACAAGATGCACTGAACAAAACATGTGAAATTTTTGATTGATTTTATAATAAAGAATTTAGTAACAATGCACAAACTTTCCACCTTCAAAATTATGAGAACGAGCCAATTAAACAGTATATCATATTTGATTGCAAGCTTCTGATTGAATACTTACTGCCAAACATTTAAAGTCTCTTGGCATTTTCCATTAAAAGCTGAACAATATTCAGCCAGTTGGAAAGTAGATGTTGTTCCAATACAAAGGAAAAAAAAATCCCCTGAAAAATTTGGATCAATACTTTCTCACCTACATTTGCCAAATATCACTGAACAAAAAGTTTACAAGAAAATTAGTGAAAATGTCAGTGATATAAACAGCTTCAAGATGCCAAACTGTTCTCACACAGCAACTACATTGCTTACCGCAATTAGTGATTTACTACAATAGATTGAAGTATTTTTTTAGGGTATGATAAGGAGTATATTTGGGGTAAACGCCGTCTCTTTTCAGTCCTAGGAATCGAAGGAACTTGCTTTGTACATTCTCTATTCTGCTGGTTTCATTTAGGTTTTGTGGGGACCAGAAGATATATGCATATTCCAATTTCGACCTTACGTAGGTATTGCATAGCAAGATTTTCAATGTCGTTTTGCAGTTCCAAGGTATCATTATCGTTCGTTTGTAATGTTTCTAACTTCTTAAAGTCGTTTCCCATTCTCATTAGAAACACTAGGTTTCGGTACCCTTCTGCTACAATTCGGTCAATGTGTTTTCGGAAACTGTTATTTTCTTCAAACAGAAAACCAAGATCTTTATAACTTGACACTCTGTCTAACGTGTGTAAGTGTGCGTGTAGGGTTGTTTCTTTCAAGTGAAAGTCATAATTTTGAATTTGTTAAAATTGAGTTTTAGTTTGTTTTTAGTGCACCATTCTACAAGATTTTCAATGTCGTTTTGCAGTTCCAAGGTATCATTATCGTTCGTTACAGACTTAAATATTTTCAGGTCATCCGCGTACAGGAGTTTCTTGGAACGTAGCAGGCATTCTGGGAGATCGTTAACAATCACAAGAAATAGCAGTGGTCCAAGGTTCGATCCTTGCGGGACACCCGAGGAGGTCTGAAATACAGTAGACATACTATTATCATATCTAACATACTGTTTTCGGTCTTTCAGGTAGGAGGAGATAAGTTTTAAAACACGGACTGAGAGGTTAAGATGGCGAAGCTTTTGGAGAAGTGTATCATGGTCAACAAGATCAAACGCCTTTGAAAAATCAGTATAAATTACATCAACTTGCCCGTTCCTGTCCAGCATCAAGGTTATAAAGTCGGAGATTTCCAATAAATTTGTTACAATGGACCGTTTAGGTATGAATTCATGCTGGTGAGGGGACAGTATCGGATGAAGGTGTCTGGAAATGTATTTACATAAGATTTGTTCAAAGAGTTTTGCAGGAGTTGAAATAAGAGCGACTGGTCTATAGTTGTTGATATCAGCTTTGTCGGAGGTCTTTGGTATGGGACACACCTCAGAAAGCTTCCATATTTCCGGGAAAACGCAGGTGGAGAGTGAAAGGTTGAATAAGATGTGTAGCGGGTACTTAATGCTTTCCGAGCATCCCTTTATCATGTACGGGGGGGGGGGGGGGGGGGGTCATATCGGGACTGTTGAACTTCAACGCAAATATTTCCGTAACTTGGTTTTACAAGGAGTAACAACACGTGCTAACAGTTAATTAACACTTTATTAGTGTCTAACGCGACCGACCGCGACGCGATGTACATTGCTACATTCTTGGTACAATACAACCTTCTTGGAGACCATTCTCCACAGACTACTCACTACAGAGCAAAAGCAAATGATAAGTCAATTTGACCATGTTGGGAAAGTGTGTCTTTTGTACAACGTTCAACACTTCCCCTCAAAAACAACTTTCACAAGCTTCCCTTTACAAAAAAACATTGTTACACTTTAACATAACAATAAGTACACTACTTTTAATTTCCCACTCCCATTAAGCCACATAATTTAGCAAACCTAACTTTTGCTAATGGTTTCGTGAGAACGTCTGCTACCTGACTTTCAGCATCAATGTGTTTCACATTTAACATTTTTTCCTGAAACTTTTCTCTTACAAAATAATAACGCACCGCAATATGTTTTGAGCGTTTATGAAATTCAGGATTTTTTACTAACTTAATAGCACTAGCATTGTCCACCAGCAGTGTGGGCATTCCTGTCAGATGAGTGATCTCATCCAATAGTCTTGTTAGCCATATCACTTCCTTCGCTCCCTCGCTGGCTGCCACAAATTCAGCCTCTGTTGTTGATAGAGCAACAGACTTCTGCTTCCGGCTCATCCAGGATATCGCTCCACCTGCATACTTGCATAGAACTCCAGTTGTTGAGCGTCTTGTTGTTGGATCTCCACCATAATCTGCATCACTGAAGGCTTCCAGGATCCCAGGATTATGATTTGAATTGTAGCATATTCCATAAGCAGTGGTTCCTCGTAGATACTTGAAAATTCGTTTCACTGCTTGCCAATCAGATAGTCTTGGACTGTCCAATGCTTGCGACACTAATCCAACAGCATAGGAGACATCTGGCCTAGTGACTGTAGCCAGATACATCAAGCTGCCAACTGCTTCTCTGTAAGGCACACTAGTGTCTACTAACTGCCGTGTGTTTTCTTCCCCTGCATTTACACTTCCCTTTTCAGCAGGTGTTGACACAGCATTTGCTTCACTCATGCGAAATTTCTCAAGAATTTTCTTTGTATAGTTTTCTTGACATACAAAAATAGAACCATCTTCCTTTTGTGTTATTTGTATGCCCAAGAAACAATCTAATGACCCAACCACAATTTCAAATTCTTCTTTTAGAGTTGCGAGAAAACTGTTGATATCTTCAATATCATTGCCAGCAACCAAACCATCATCCACATAGATGGCTACGATCATTTTCTTTCCATTTTTCTTACGAGTGAACATACTGGGATCAGCTTTGCTGCATGTAAAACCATGCTTCGACATGAAATTCACAAATCGTCTATTCCAGCAACGAGGTGCTTGCTTCAGTCCATAAAGACTCCTTTTTAGTTTACACACACGACCAGTCCCGTCATCAAACCCTTCAGGTTGACACATATAGATTTCCTCATCAAGTTCACCATAAAGAAAAGCTGTTTTCACATCAAATTGAGCTAACTTCAACCCTTCACAAGCTGCAACACTCAGCACAGTTCGTACAGTATCAAATCGAGCCACTGGACTAAAGGTTTCATCGTAATCAATCCCACTCTTCTGTAGATAACCCTTCGCTACCAGTCTTGCTTTAAATCTGAAGATACTGCCATCTGCTTTGGTCTTTACTTTTAGAACCCACCGATTATCAATAACTTTCTTATTGCTTGGAGGTTCAACTAGTATCCAAGTATGGTTCTTAGCCAAAGACTGCATTTCATCTTCCATTGCTAATTTCCACTCTGCAGCATTTCTTGATGAAATGGCATCTTTATATGAGCTCGGTTCTAAGCAATCTACCTGTAACACATAACCATCTTGCCACACTGGTTTCTGCACCCTTTGACGATCTCGCAATTCATAACGTGGTTCACTTCCCCCAGTTACATCTCCTGTGATGCATCTGTTTCCTGTATCATCGTAGTTTGCAGACTCACTACCAGGGCTATCAGGTTCTTCCACAGTAGATTCAAACATTACCGATTTTTCTGGTGAAACAATTTCAAAAGACTCTTTTACTGGCAAAATTGTTTCCGTGCAAAAAATAACATCACGACTGAGCAACACTTTATCAGTTTTCTGATTCCAGATGCGGTAACCATCTTTTTCATCACAGTAACCAATCAGAAGACCCTTAATGCTCTTTTTGTCCCATTTCTGTCGCTTTTGCTTTGGTACATGAACAAAACACTCTGTTCCGAACACTTTCAAATGATCTACACTTGGTAAGTCTTTTCCATACCAAAGTTCATGTGGTGTCTTTTTCTCTACAGTTGTTGGTCCAGTTCTGTTCAGAACATACGTTGCAGTATTCACTGCTTCAGCCCAAAGTTTCAATGGAAGACCTTTTGAATGCAACATCGAGCGTCCAGATTCAACCAATGTTCTGTTCTCACGTTCTGCAGCTCCATTCTGTTCAGGTGTATAAGGCATGGTGGTTCTGAAATTGATCCCCTTTTCTTTCAACAAAGCCTTCACTTCCGCATTATCAAATTCCTTCCCACAGTCAGTGAGCAATTCTTTTACTACATGACCTGCAACACTGACTTCAGCTAAAAACTGTTTTAGTCTTGCAGCAACTTCCGATTTTTGTTTCAGAAAAAACACGCGTCGGAATTTCGAAAAGTCATCTTTGAAACAAACAAAATATAGTGCACCACCCAATGATTTTGTTTGCATTGGTCCACACACGTCAGCATGGATTCTTTCACCTGGTTTTTCTACATGAGTAACCCGCTGTCCAAAACTTTTACGATGTTGCTTGCCAACCACACAGCCTTCACAAAACTGATCATCAGTTTTTACATCAATTCCGTGCTGCACTAGAAACTTCCGAACATGTTGCTTACCTTGGTGTACCAACCTTTCATGCCACAGCTGCAATGTATCGGAAGCTGACACTAAGCACACTTCAGCAGGATTTTTGGGGGGTAATGCACGCATGTGCATTTGGTACAAACCACTTAAAGTAACACTTCCCCATGCATGTACCTTACCATTCCTTTTTAGTAAACACTTCATGGAGTCTGCACAGAATAGAAAACCTCTTTTTGTAGTGGAGTTCACAGAAAATAAATTCTTAC
Organism: Lepisma saccharinum; assembly: GCF_977018435.1. Taxonomy (NCBI): domain Eukaryota; kingdom Metazoa; phylum Arthropoda; class Insecta; order Zygentoma; family Lepismatidae; genus Lepisma; species Lepisma saccharinum. The sequence goes on along the minus strand of NC_139253.1, from coordinate 62,483,697 downwards.
TGATATTTGGCACATACCACACATCACGAAGATGATTTTTCACCCACCTACCATTGACCAACATTTCCACATTCACTATACCACTGCCATGTGCTAATATGATGGCTTTATTTCCCACCTGTAATTCCTTTGGTGCTGGGAATTTTTGGTACTGTAGAAAGTAGTCCTTCCGGTTAGTCATATGTGCTGTGCTTCCAGTATCTGCAATCCAAACTTCAGAAACAGGACAGTTCGATTCAAAGCTCACAAAGGCTCCTCCTTCTGGAACACGCCCACTTTCACTGGTTGAAGATCTATTTAACACCAACTTGCATTGTTTGGCAAAATGGCCTACCTTGTGACATTTAAAACACTTCTTCGCTTTTTCTGGACGTTTCTTGTGTTTCTTCGGATCATCACTTTTTACCACAAAAGCTGTTGTGTCACTACTCTTGTTGGGAAGTCTCATTTCAATTAGCCTAAGTCGTTCAGTTAGCCTGTCTACAGTACGCTCTTCCACTGGAACTGATTCCCATACACTTTTGAATTCAAAATATTCACTAGGTAAGGTAGACATGATTCGACTCATTAGAAGCAGTTCTGGAACCTTGGACTTCGTGAGACGTTCCATTTCGTCATTCATTTCACGAAAATTTCTCTGTAATTTGGACACGTATGTTGCAATGTCTTCTGCTGCATCTTTGGATTGATTGAAGAACTGCTCTCACAATCGATCCAAACGCTGTGCTGAACTTTGTTCATATACTGACATTAGTTTGTTCCAAATTTCCTTAGACGTATCACACGTGCTGGTAAGTTCCGAATTTGCATCATCCATACTATTCACCAATATCATTTGTGCCATAATGTCCGCCTTCTGGAATGTTTTACACTCTGCTTCGTACTTACGTCGATCTTCCGTAGTACACTCAGCACCAAGTTCCTTTGGAGAAGTACACGTGCCATCCACAACTTTTAGGACATCGTGGTGTCGTAACAGCAGCTCCACTTGTCGTTTCCATCTCGGCCAGTTCTTTGCACCTTCCAGCTTGTCTACTGTTGTCTTGAACTCCATCTTCAGCAGCAAACGAAACACGCTTCTTCCGAAAGTGTAAAACTCTCACCAGTCCGGTTAGGAAGACAAAGGACACTTCCTGTTGTACTCCAAACAACGACGACACTTACTGTTGCACTCCGACAAACTACCAAATTTCACGGTCGCAGTGGGAACGTATCTGGGCCCATAACCTGTTGAACTTCAACGCAGATATTTCCGTAACTTGGTTTTACAAGGAGTAACAACACGTGCTAACAGTTAATTAACACTTTATTAGTGTCTAACGCGACCGACCGCGACGCGATGTACATTGCTACATTCTTGGTACAATACAACCTTCTTGGAGACCATTCTCCACAGACTACTCACTACAGAGCAAAAGCAAATGATAAGTCAATTTGACCATGTTGGGAAAGTGTGTCTTTTGTACAACGTTCAACAGGGACCAACAGATTAGTGATTTTATTGCATCTTCCACGTCATTTAGGGAAATTTCACCAATAGTCCAATAGTTTGTTAGTGTTATCCAGGGGGAATGATGTTTCGTAGCTTGATTTGTCATCGCTATAGACTGATTTGAAATGATGAGCAAATGCATCCGCAATCTCTTTTCTGCTTCGTAGAGATTTTATTTGTTAGGTGGTGGGTTGGGTAGGTGTTTTCTTTCTTTTGTTTTTTACAAAGGACCAAAATCTTTTGGGATCGTATTGTATACCTAATTCACAGTTTAGCAGATATTCATCCTACACCTTGGAGATGCGTTTCTTAATGTTCTTTAGCAATTCTTTAAATTTAGCTTCATGAAAGGTGGCATTCCCGATCTTTATTTTCCATTTCTGATGATGCATAGCTTTAAGAACTATATCCTTTTTTATTTCCCAGCTGAACCAGCATGGATATAGTTGCGACTTGAGGTTCATGTAGGGGATGCATTTATCAAATACCGAGTTTAAAATGCCATAGAATATACGGACCGCATTATTTATATCTTTATAATTTCTTAATACATCCCAGTTTACAACTTGAAATTCTTTGAATAGTTTTAAAAAATCAGCCTTTTGAAAATTATATCGTTTTTGTCTTGCCTCGGGTTTGATTTTGTGTGGTTGTGGGTGAGAAGCACACAGAATTAGTGCAGGATGGTGCTTATCTTCAGGTACTATCGGAAACTCATTCATATTAACAGACAAGTAGTTCAAAACACATCGTTACAGTTTTTTAATGAATGGAATTCGAGGAAATTTTGCAAACATAGACACATGTTTCCTGAATTCAGTAAATCTGAATGTGAGCCGACGATTTCCGGAATATTAAAGTCGCCTGTCAGAAGTAATCGACAGCCAGTCGGACATTGCAAGGTTATGTGATCAAACAGTGTATCATATGTTTTAGATGGGCAATCAGGCGGGACATATACCACACACATACTTAAGTTAGTTTCGTCATCCATTTTAACTTTAACAATTATACATTCAAGGTCCTCAAGATTGCAGTCTATTTTGGAGGCTTGGAATTTCCATCGAACACCCAACAGGTCACCTCCACCTTTGGTTTTCCCTGAGGCGATCGGGTCACGGTCTGTCCTGAATACAACTTATCTGTCGTCAAACAGTTCCTCGCTAGCATGCGCAGACGTTAACCAAGTCTTGGAACATGCCACCGCATCGTAATCATTGGATAATACACTTAGGTAAAACTGTTTTGTTTTCGTTCTTAGCCCTCATACGTTCTGATATGCAATATTAAGGTGTTTGCTATTGTTATTGTTATTATGAAAGTTTAACTGAGCAAAGGTGTTTCATTTTGGATTGCAATTTACTGAGTCACAGGCAAGAGGGTAGGTTTTCTTGCATTACTGAATCAAGGGATGAAGTATTAAAAACCATGAATACCTGGGGTGCAAGCTTAATAGTTTAAACACACAAAAATAAGCTTTCTATATTATTAATTTCTGAGATATTCTTCTTCTGATAAATTTTAATGGGATGTGCATACAAATTCAAAATATTTTACAAGCAAAATGCATATGATCATATATTCCCAAATCTAAACAAAAGCAAAATGCTGAATGTGACCTCATAATGAAAAATCCATTTATATTGATATATGTATTTTTTTCAAACATTAAAACAGGACAATCTATTTGAGAAATCAAATTCAGAAAGGAAATTCATGATTATGAAAGAAGAAGGATAATAAAATTTTTCAGTTTCCCAAGCATTAAATAATCCACTTTGACACCACTTGTACTGTTTTATTTGCTATAGCAGTGAATGAAGTGTATCCTTCCATAATCCCTCCCCATTTTTAATGTTAAATACAAAGTAAAAAAATAACTACTGCAGGATGAGCAATATCTGCATACACACACACATGAATATCAGCTAAGATGATATTCTCAACTCTATCTAAGTATATTATGAATTACTAGTTTCAATTGTTTAATCAGGATATTTTTCCCTATGTCTGACAAATTATTGGCTGTATGTACAACATGTGTGGGTGCATCATATTGCTGACGTATATTCGTTTTATGCTCTTCTTTAGTATTTTTCTTATTTCATGTCATTTTCTTTCCTCTTAATGTTTTTCACATGATGAGGATGAATAGTGATAATATGAAATTCATGCAGAAAGGAAGAAAATGCATCAAGCAGGAACCCTTATGCAGAATTTTTGCATGTGAGATTGCTAGTTGACAATTCAACATGCTTTGCCACCAGGATGACTATCTTCTTATTTTTAACTACTTTATGTAAGAAGGTATGTAATATATAATACATATATGCATATTATTCTCAATATAACAAAGTTCTATTAAATAAGTAGAAAATTAAAGGACCAGGTCTCACAACCTTCATTTGGCAGTGGGAAATAGTAGCAAAAATATAACTTTTCTAAGTAAAGATAGAGAGTGCTCAATATATAAAAGACCAACCTTCAACAAATTATTTGCTGCTTGCATTCTACTTATATGACGGCGGCCTAAGCTTGTTGTACTGTAAGGTGAGAAATCTGATTTTTGCTCCCATCTGTCACCATCTGGAGAGGCAATCATTTTCTCTGCTGTCTCCATAGCAATCTTAGCATCCACAACAATGGAAAATATTACTGAATCAACAATTAACTGCTCTGACCAACCCTCAAATTCATCTTGTATTAAGCCTAGTTGAGGATAAAATAAATTATACACATGGAATATCATGCATACATACTGCAAACATAAAGTGGAAATAAACTGCCACGAAATCTCAATATGTTCTCTTGTACACCAGTATTGTCAGCTGGCATTATTAAAAAACGAATTCTCTAGATTTAGACCATGCACACTAAAATATCTGTATTTGTGTGTACCTTTCCTGGGATCAGACTATGCCTTCTGCATGAAGCACCACATCAAATCAAAACCATATTTACTGACAGACCAGTTTGAGGTTAATTTTTCACAAGACCATTCAGAAAATTGCTATCATGTCAAGTAAAGAGCAGCCACATAAAAACAAAGTAACAGAAGTGTAACAGTTTCTCCAAAATGGAAGATATAGGACACAGACCAGAATGCAAGGAACATTATGCATTTTGAATGTACAATTTTTGGTGAATGGGTTGCTGTATCCCATGGTCTGAATGTACGAGGCCTGTTCAAGTCAAACTGTGACTGGATTTTTCAGAATAATGGAATGCATTTGAATTTTTAGAAAAATCTTTACTTCTCGAAGTGACATTCCTCTACACAAATACACTAATCAAATAATTTCACTATTGCTTGGATATCAGCAGTGTAGAAATATTTCTCAGTATGTCAGACCATGATCAGACTGCTTGCTTAACCTCTTGTTTGGAAATCACTTTGAGCAAGATCAGGACTATAAGGGGATATGAGGCAGAAAATTAGACCTGACTTCCTGTAATTGGAAATTGTGTGGTGAACAGTATATACTTGTGCAGTGTCTTCTTGCAAGATAATGCCTTTAACCCTCCATCATCCGTGTCCTCATTGCAGCAAAATGTTCTGCGTGCGGCACTCAGTGCCACCTCAGCAAAACCAACGTTATTTATGTGAATTATTAATGCAAATGGATGTTGAATTACACTAGCACTTACTGCAAATCAGGCGAAATATACATGAACGCAAACATGTACATTTTTATCAGCTATTAAAGTAAAAAAGAAATGAAAGAGTGTCATACAATTACAAGATTAAACTCTTGAAGCAAATGCACCAAAATATTATTCTAAAAGTAATTAAAATTTTGCCATATAATGAAGGCACTAAAAAAGGAACTCACCATTCACAAAATTATCAAAAGTATTTTCCAAAAATTTTCAACCTATTTTTCAAAAAAATGAAACGTATTTTGAAATCATACAACTTATATGGGAGTAGAATGGAACTATGTGTTCCACAATTCTCAGTAAAATCTTACTGATTTGCAGAAAAGTCAATCAAATGCAGAAAAAACACCTAGAAGAAACTTACAATATATTTTTAAAATGTTCAATCTCAAGTTGTTTATCGTGCTCTTATGAGGTATACGAAAGAAAAGACATACTGACTGAAATAAATGTTGTCACTTTTCAATATCGTAATTTTGACAAATCTGACCTTTTGTATTGGTACTACAATTGTTTCTGCATACAAATAATTTGCATTCCGAACAATGTACAATTGTTTTATTATTCTTATTTCCGCCAAATTCATGTCTGGCGTGATATGATTTAAGGTAGGAAACGTTCCCACGCACGGTACTGAGTGCCGCCACTTCAGAGGCATGTAAGCAACTGAGAGAACGAAAGAGAAAAGACGGCAATGCCTCTGTGTTTTCAGGGGAATAGTGAAGATAAGTTACCTAGTGCTTTCCCAGCCATTATAGCACTGTTAAAGGAAATTATTCACAATTTAAAAAAAGGCAGCACTCAGTGCACGGGTTAATGAAACCAGGCTGTTTTTGCGATTGTATATAATCTTCGCACAGAGAGATGCATCTGTTCTACAGGTTTGTGACATTTTATCCATCGATTTTTCAAGAATCAGGCATTTCACTAGCTGAATATTCATGTGCATGACTGCAGTCAGCTCTGAGTCACATTGACTCACGTCCATTTTGACCTGATTACAACTGGCAATTTTTAAACGAATATCACAATTGAAATGTTTTACTGGGGTTAAAAGTGTCATCACCATACAGTGCTTGAAGTTTTCTGTAAATACTCCTCGGTTTTATACCTTCATTAACAATAAATTTCGTCATAAAATGCTATTCCATGTTTGTACTCAGCGTTGTCCACTGTCTTTTCTTACAAGTGACTTATGTCACCCATAACGTTAGCTCTCCATGTGGTATTAGTAGACACTTGTGTCTAAAAGTAAAGTACTTTATACACGTCAAAGTATGTTGTAATATTCTAAGAAAATCAAAAGTCCTGGTTTGACTTGAATGAACCTTGTAGATAAAACATGAAAGTAGCATTAGTTACATTGCCGGTGAGGACTGGTGGAAGAGAAAATGAACCAGCTTAGTGTCTCTCAGCCTTGAGAGACAACTCTGCATTTAGTATTGAAAACTGATCTGATATTTGTTCAGATTAAATAATATGCGAATGTAACTAACTGACTCTTATAGTTTGGTTTTCCATAGCGTTGTTGAAGTTGAGAGAGAAGAATATAAGGTGGATCACTCATGGAAATTTTACATCTTGTGAGAGGTCTGTATCATGCCTCTCTGGAGAAGTTTGTTCATGTAAAATCTCTGGTTACTTTATTATTATTATTTACTTTTTGGGGGACAACATTATGGAGGTTTAGGTATGACCTTCTTTGGATGCTGGAATGGCACTTGTTGAAGTGCAGTTACCCTGGGCTGGGCTACCATCCCAGAGGCAAAGCTGCATGCCACCAGGCACGTCCCCAGGTTGCGGATAGGGGAATGGCCAGCAGATATGTTGGCTATCTGGAAACAGTCATGGACAAGCAGCAGCAGGATTAGAGGAGGCAGCGAGATGTGGAGTGGCACCCACATCTCAGTAAACACTGCAAGACACTAAGGAAAATCCTGTGATGTGGCGAGGTAGAGCTCCCACAAAAAAATCTCAGCCCCTGCTACCTTGCAGGTAGGGGAAGGATCCCCAAAGGATAAGGGAAGGAATCCTGACAGAAAATGAAAGGGGCAGAGAGGGCTCCGAAGGCGTAGTGAATCCAGTCTCTCTAGGGGAGTAAACCTCAATCAAAAATCCTGGTCCTCCAAGTATGGGGGTTGGGGTGGGGCTGACAACCGCACACTGCAAAATGAGAAAGGTTTTGAAACCAGAAAAGGAGCCTCGGAATGTGCAATAGTTCTTTAATTCAAAGACTTTTTTTTTTCAATTATATTTTGTTATTTAGTTTTGAGCATAATCTGAAAAGAATGAAGAAAATTCTGTTGTGCTACTCTATTCAATGTTGATGTTACTTTGTTTGTTATTCGTTACTATAGTGACTAGAAATTGGTTAATATACTAATGTCATAAGTAACATTTGAAAAGTTATTTTTATTTAAAAATATTGCAACAAACTGCTCGACAGTGGGGACAGTTGCAATAAATTGGCGACCTAGAGCCAGGATTCGAAAATTGTGAGTTGATAAGAAGTGAACTGATAATGCTATAATGAAGAAAAGAGAAGTGCCTTACGTGCTTCGAAGTAGCATGAGTCTTCTACCGGATTTCAGTGATGTTGCTGAAGTAAGCAACGAAGAGGACAATTCTGGTAAGCAAATGGAGGATTTACTATGTTGTAAGAACAGATTTTCTGACACTCGCATGATAGAATGCACGTCATACAAGAAATGGGAACATGTAAATTGTAGGGGTCTTACAGTTATTCACTGGGTAATATTCAGTTCTATGAAAGAAGACTATTACTGTAAGGTATGCAAGCCAGAATTCAATCCATTCACTCTAAAATCATACTTGGATACAGTAAATCCCAATATTGACCAAATTTTATCTGCTTTTCACTTGAGCTTGGCCCAACATGAGAATAGGTTGCAAGACAAGTTGCTCCAGAATACCGAAACGCTGGAGAATAGGTTACTTCAGAATACCGAAATGCTGGAGAATAGGTTACTTCAGAACACTGAAGCTCTGGAGAATAGGTTGCAAGACAAGTTGCTCCAGCATACCGAAATGCTGGAGAATAGGTTACTTCAGAACACTGAAGCTTTGGAGAATAGGTTACTTCAGAAAACTGAAGCTTTGGAGAATAGGTTACAAGATAGACTTGATCAGAACACTGAAACGCTGCGTGAAAGTTTACAAAGGACCTGTGAAGTTTGGGGCACAATATTGATTAGGTTACAGCAAAGAAGTGGCATTTATAATTGTTAAGAAGATTAAAAACAATGTCCTGGATTTTAAACCAATCAGTGAAAGAATATGCTTCTTAAGAATTAGGAGCAGGTTTTTTAACCTAACCTTGATAAATGCGCACACCCCAACAGAGAGAAAAGATGAGATAACAAAGGATTTATTCTACCCACAGCTGGAAAGAGTCTATGATTCAACACCCAATAATGATACAATAATAGTCTTAGGAGACATGAATGCCAAAATTGGAAAAGAGCAAGAATATAGAGGAACGATAGGTATGGATAGTCTGCACAATGAATCCAATGAGAATGGGATGAGACTAATGGAATTTGCAGTAAGTAAGAACATGATAATTAGCTCCACTATTTTCCCACGTAAAGATGTACACAAAAGAACATGGCTATCACCAGATGGTCAAACATTTAATCAAATTGACGATGTCCTAATAGATAAAAGATTCACCATAAGCATATTAGATGTAAGAACCATGCAAGGAGGACATTGTGTATCGGATCATCACCTAGTAACAATCAAATATAGATGCAGCATGAACAAAAATAAACCAAGTAAAAATAGTAGGCAGGACAAATACAAGACTGACGGATTATATCAAGAAGAAAAAGTAACTACAGAGGAGTTATAAAGAAAAAAATGCAAAGAAATAATACCAGGAGACTCTATAGAGAAAATGTGGGAAAAAGTAAGAGAGAATGTAACAACAACAGCAAGATAAATCCTAGAATATCAAGAAGTGTATAAAGAAACAAGAAGGACAGCAGATAAAATTTGTAGAAAGAAGAAACGGAAATATATAAATGATAACCTGAGACAGATAGAAGAAGAATTTAAGGCAAATAATATAAAACAAAGCTTTTAGAAAAGTTAGATCCTTCAAAAAAGGATACAAACCAAGGACAAAAATTCGCAAAAGTGAGGGAGAAATAGTAAGTGAAAGACAGGAGATTTTGCAAGTTTGGAAAGACTATTTTGAACAGCTACTAAACCCACCCCTGAACGTAGAAGATGATGTAATAGAAATACAGATAAATAGAGAACAACAAGATAATATAGAAGTACAAATCAAACCAACAACAGAAGAAGAACTTAAGAAAGTAATGGACAGACAGAAAAGGAATAAGGCACCGGGAAGAGATGGCATACCCAGTGAACTACTCAAAAAAGGAGGACCGGAATTAATAAAGGCAATATACCAGTTGAGATATAAAATCTGGGAAGAAGAATATATGCTAGAAGAATGGAAGAATAGTATTATATGCCCTATTTATAAAAGAGGGGATAAGCTAACATGTAACAACTACAGAGGTATATCACTTCTGTCAACAGCATATGAAACATTATCAGGACTTTTTAAAGAGAGATTGGAACCCTTGGCGGAAAAATGCATAGGAGAATACCAAGTAGGTTTCCGAATAGGAAGATCAACAACAGAGCAGATTTCAACATTAAGACAGATTACTGAGAAATGCTGGGAATGCAATGTGGATCTATATATGATTTTTTTTAGATTTTAAACAGGCATATGATAGTGTACTGAGAGGGCAATTGGAAAACATACTACGGACATTTAAAATACCAGAAAAGTGATTAAACTGATTAGTCAGACAATCGCAGGAACCAAAAGCCAAATTAAAATACAGAAGACATACTAGTGAACCAGGGATTGAAACAAGGTGACGGACTTGCTCCTTTACTTTTCAATATGGTTTTAGAATATATAATAAGACAAACTAACATAGACACATATCGAAGTACACAGAGTAACTAAGGTTAAACTTTATAAATCTATAATCAGACCAACATTGTACTATGGAAGCGAGAGCTGGATGTTCAATAAGAAATCCGAGATGGACCTGGATGCTTTTGAAAGGAAAATTATGAGAAGAATAAGGGGACCAGTAAGAGACAGAGATGGACGGAGACTAAGATATAACAATGAATTGTACCATCTGTACAAATAATTATGTATATCCCACTTTATTAACAAAAGTTGCTGCATGCTCTGTTCCCTATGACGATCTCGTGAATGGTACTCTTAAAACCATAGATTGTTACATTTGAAAATTTAGAAAGTCAGATGGCTGTTGAAAGAAGTTCAGGGTTTTTGGAGGTTGAAGTTGATGATTCATTCAGAAAATAGTTCTAAACTTGCATCTACTCTCAGTACCAATTAATAACCAACCAGTTTTTAAGAGAAATGAGAAGTGACATGCGATTGGCAAGAATGCATAGATTTCACCCCATTAGAGAAACAACCCATTAGTTATTTGTCATAAAGAAAGATAGCATGAACTTGACATCGATATTTATCAACTATAAACAGGCATTTGAAGGCCTGAAGAGGATACACCAAAGAGCACAATTTTCAATAAAACATGTCACGTGTGCATATACTGATAACATGATTCACAAAAAGAGGAATACATAATTATGAGCAAACAGAGGAAATTCAGAAGAAATGTCAGTAATTTTAAATGAGCAGAAAACTAATCATATAACTATGACCATATATATAAAAAAATAGAAAACAGCCACAGAATTTCAAGAAATGGGGAAAACCTTAGAAGTGTAAACAGTTCTAAAATTTGGAATATAGGAATGTGTGTGTGTGTGTTTGTTTGTGGATGGGGGATTCAATACTGAAATAAAATTCACTTAAATTTTTTAAAAAAAAACACATCTCTCCAGGTTCACACATTTATTCATATGATATAGAACCAACCATTTTAATCTATGCCAATAACGTAATTATCAACATGTCTGCAATAGAAAACATCTCCATCCATTTCTTCCATTATCTGCTTGTCTAAAAAGTCTTTGCTAAAATTTGTGATGGAAGATTACTCATTGACAGTCCTTTGAACAAAATTCCAAAGGTCAATGGTATTAATATACAGTAGAGCGTCGATTATCCGAAGTAATTGGGGGACATGGGTGTTCGGAAAACTGGTTTGTTCGGATAATCGAACTGTACATGTTTATTTGCCAAAAAGAAGTACTATACAGTAAATTTATTCATAAAAACAGGCATCTCTTTAAGTATGTATTACAAAGTAACATACAAAGGCAACTTTAGTAGGAATATATAGTATGTGGTACAGTTTATTAAACAAAAATATGTACATATTACATACGCATTTTGCATGAACAATACACACAGTACACAAAATTAACGTTTAAAAAAATCCTTTATTTTGGTCTGTCTAAGCAAGCCTACACGCTTACGAGCAGCTAAGTCACGTACTTTTTTCATTACAGATATCTGAAAATGAGCGAGTACACAGTTCGGTTAAGCGGTCGTTCGGTTGACCAACGTTCGGATAATCGACGCTCTACTGTATTTGGAAAACATATAACAAATATTAAAAGAGTAAAATTATATTTATGGAACATTGCAATTAAATAAATGTATTTGTTATACACAGATAATTAATAATGATAACAACAATTGAAACATTGACATGATTGGAACATTGAGTGACAATTCTGTAACTATGAAACATTACTCTTGCACTCACAAAACTGCTAATAACTGGTAGAGAGAACAAAACAAAGATTGATAAGAATTGGCAAAGGCTATAAGAAAACATGTATATGCACATGGTGGTGGAGAACATTCATCTGCAAAGGAATGGATAATAAATTTTAGGCAAGTACAAAACAGATTACATTTAAATAGATTTTTTGAACTATGTACTCTATAAGTTATTTTCTTCTACAGAGTTACAAAACAGGGAAGTAAAATTTGTCATCATTAATATGCTGTAGCCAAAAATAATTTCATTTTTTGTATATTTCATAATACAATCTTCTCCTTCAATTATTTGCAACTTTTTCTTATTTTTTGACAGACAAAGCTTTAGTGGGTTTCATATTTTCTTTTTAATATAAACATATAATAATATCTGAAAATGCCAAAATTACATTACTTTGTAGTTTGAAAGTTCAAAAGCAAAAAGCCTGTCTCTTAACATTTCAGAAAATATTTACATAATATACAGGGTGATTCTAAAGGTATAGTACAAACGAAAACCACAGATACCTCCCATGAAATAGAGACGAAAGTTCCCCTTCCACTTTGCCGAGAGATGCCTCCGTGAGGAGCTAGACAACGCCGAAAACGTGTGAAAATGAACTTCACACCTCTGTACAGCCAGTACCAGTGAAGATAGAAAGGCGGAACAAACGAAGTCAAAAGGAACACCAAAGTCGCCCATCTGAAAAACACTAATTGGCAGCTGCGCAACGCATGCGCATGGGGTTCCACAAAGGAAATAGGAGTGTCCCGCAAGACAAGTGAAGGGAAAGGGTAGCGATCGACAACGGTAGGGACAAAAGAAGCAATGAAGCATGAAGTAACAATTGCACAGCGGGAAACAAGCACATGCAGCACGTGGGGAGTCCCCAAACACAGTGGGGAGACACCCCAGCAAGAACAAAGCACAGTGCAACAAAAGAAAAAGAGGACCGGACGGGGAATGGTACCTCTCAAGGAGACAACAAATGCAGGACGAGGGATTCCCCGTAGCAGCACCGAGGGGATGTCACAAAGAGGTCGTGCACCAGCAGGACAAACACAGCAACTACGGGCACAGGAGGTTTATTGCCACGCAAAGGTGCACTTACAGATAGGGATAGTACGTAGTACGTAGTCGTACCCAGGACTGACGTTGTTACAAAAGTTGCTCAAATTGACGACCACCACATTCAATGCAGTCATTGCGCCGTCGCAGGAAATTCTGGCGAACCCTATCAAAAATCCCTGGCATGGTACACACCTCGGCCGATGCTGCAAGTATCCACGCTACCATTGTTTCCTTGTCAGGCACCGGGGTCTCGTAGACGAGTGTTTTCACATGGCCCCACAAGAAGAAATCCATTGGTGTGAGGTCAGGCGAACGGGCAGGCCAGGGGACGGGGCCCTCTCTGCCGATCCAGCGCTGTGGGTAGGTATGGTGCAAAAGGGCTCGCACTGTGCCATCAAAATGTGCAGGCGCTCCATCCAATTGAAACCACATACGATGTCGCACGTTGAGGGGTACATCTTCTAGCAGCTCTGGAAGGACTGATGCAAGAAAGGTGCGATAGAGGCGGCCATTTAAACGTGGTGGCAGCAGGTATGGACCGATAATCTGTTCATCGATGATACCTGCCCAGATATTCACTGCAAACTGGGTCTGATGGTGCACCTCGACTGCTGCATGTGGATTTTCATAATCCCACACATGGCTGTTTCGGCAATTGAAGATGCCCTCACGGGTGAATGTTGCCTCGTCCGTGAAAAGCACATGGCGCAAAAAACGGGGATCATCGGTACAAAACTGCAACAGTCGTTGACAGAATACCACACGTCGTGGGTAATTCCCAGCCTGCAACGCAAGGACTCGCTGTAGTAGTTGTATTTGTACTATAACCAGGACAAGAAAGGAAGAGCTCCCCTCAAGCAGAATTGTCTACACTTAAACCTAGCTCAACATGCCCATATGAGCTTTTTGCTCAAGTGTAGAACCCTGTCTAATCCAAGATTTTTGTAAAAAAGCCCTCATGGATTCCATGAGAAAGGAAGAGCCCCCTCAGATTGATGTGCCTATACTTACAAAAGGCACTTCTGTGAGATTGTTGTCCATAAACTTGTCAAAATTGGCCACACTTAAAACTATGCCAAGACACACACACATACACACCCACACCCACCCACACACACACATATTTACTTCTGGTTTAAGTTCAATTGGACACCAGCTTCAATACTCAGAAATTGCATCAGCCGGGAAATTCCTGTGAAAAATATGCCCCCTCGGAATTTCCTGTGAAAAAAACCCTCGGGAAATTCTTGTAAAAAACAAATTTCACAGGAATTTCCCGGCTGATGCAATTTCTGAGTATTGAAGCTTTGCGTGCAAACAAAATTGCATCAGCCGGGAAATTCCCGTGAAATTAGGGTATATAAAGAGATTTTGCATTGCATCAGCCAGTATTGTGAGAGTGGCTGAGGAGAACAGATGTGTTTTTACAGTGCTTCTCATATTTACAGGCCTGTTTGATTTAATATTCATATTAAATATATATTGAACAATATTTTGCCTGATATTTGTTACATCTAGCTTATTTGTTGCAATCCACTCTTATTTAGGGTCGGGCCTATACCTGTCACAGCTTGTTATACAAAAATCAATACACATGGCATTAGGTCAGTGCCTTCTGGGACATGCATGTTTGTGCAGGTATTTGTGCTAGGTCAGTGCCTCTGAAGGCCGTTGTTTTCTTCTCAAGACCCAGTTCTCAACCGGCCTGGGAATCAATATATTGATTTGTTCTATTGCCTTCAGCAATTGCCTTAATGGATTAGTTCCTGCGAGCGCCAGGGCATGGCGTGCAGTGTTGATTGCATGTACACCCAGCAGAGAAACGGGAGGTACGCACAGGAGAAAATACTCCAGCTATGCAGTTTTTTTGTCTGTACTGAACCCAACTGATTAAGCATAGAGATTAGATTTAAAACCCAGGAAATTTTATATAAATACCAAAGCCAAAAATATTAACACACATACACACATACACACATACACACACACACAAAGCACAGTGCTGAACCCAACTGATATTTTTTATTCAGTATAGAGTTTTGAATTGAAGCCCAGGAAATATATATAATAAACAATAAGAAAAATGCCAAGTCAAAAATATTGTAATCAGTGCAATAAAAATATATTTAGCTCTAATTGGGCTAGACACCAAAAGATTTGTAACCCAGACAAATGCAGAGCTCCCACAAAAATTTGCCCCAAATGCAATAGAAAATATAACATGCAATACTTCACATATACACATAAAGATACTTGCTCTGCACAGTCATCAATATTGCCCCCACAACCATCCACATCTGGTGTGAAAAGGAAGCATGAAGCACCTGTTAATGCCAGAGCAGCAAAGCAGCCACGCTATGAACCCATCCATAGCAGTTTTAATGCCCAACTTAGGGATTATCGGTTTGTATCAGAGCCAAGATGTGGTATTCAGAATTTTTTGAACAGTGTAAATCCTGATGTGCAGGCAATTCTAAATGCACAAAATGGCTCTTATAAGCTCTCCCTCAAATTGTTTGCACAATATAAGAAACCAAACGGCACAAAATTTACACAGCCCCACATAACAGAAACTGTACCTGTATATTCAAATACAAATTTAGACAGAATAATAAGCAGTTTGATAGAGCAATTAAATATTAAACACTCTGAATTTGCTGGAAAAGAGTCTGGATGGAGCCTATGCGGCTCTCCACACAAGTTATATGTTAATATTTCTGAATTCACTCCATTACAAGGATCTACATATCTGCCATTACCTGCTAATATTAAAAACAAACAAGCCGTGGTTAATATTAAAAATAATGATGAGAAATGCTTTTTGTGGTGTATTTTAGCTGCTTTGTATCCAGTTTCAAGGCATCCTGAGAGAATAACTTATTACAAACAACATGAACATGATTTTGACGATGCAATGAAGGGCTTAGAATATCCAATGTCTGTTCAGAATATTGATAAATTTGAAAAAAAGGCCTGGGATATGAATGGCAAACAATTATCTATTAATGTATATATTTGCTCCACTGGCAATTGCTCCATAGAACCTCTCAGAATCAGTGCATTTGATGATGATTCTGCTGTTCTGATTGATTTGCTCTTAATTGAAGAGGATGGCAAATATCATTACACTCTGATACATAATCTTGAAGCTTTAGTGAGAACACAACTTGACAAATCCAATATAATATTCAGAATATGCAGAAGATGCTTAGCTGTATTTGATGGCAGGAAAATGGTGAATGGGGTTCCGGAAAAAAATGCAGAAATTGCCAAAAACAAATTAATTGAGCATCTGAAATACTGTGGCAATCATAAACCTGTTCATATGGTGATGCCCAATCCAAGTGAGAATTGCAAATTCAAAAAGTTTGAAGCCTTGTTGGAACACCCAGCATATATTGTCTGTGATTTTGAATCAATCCTCAAATCTCTTGCATCCTGCAATCCAGATCCTGAAGAATCTTCTATTACACCATACCAGCTACATGAACCTTCCAGCTTTTGTTATGTGGTTGTACAGGATGGTGTTGTTACCAAAAAAGATTCATACTTGGGGCCAGATGCCATCAAAATATTTGCACATAAAATAGAAAATGAGTGCCGTGACATAGCATCTAACATCTTATTAAAATCAAAGCCTATCTTGCCTTTAACAGAGAAACAGATTGAAGATTTCAACAATGCAGAAAAATGCCCCGTATGTGATTCTGAATTTTCAGATACAAATATCAAGGTGAAACACCATTCTCATACAGATGGTAAATTCTTAATGGCCCTGTGTAATAGCTGTAATATTAAGATCAAGAGACCAAAATTTGTCCCCATATTTTGCCATGCAGCATCCAATTATGATTTCCATCATCTAATCAGGTACGAGGGGTTTGAGAAGCAGAATTTATTTTAGCTGAAAATGATGAGAAATATATATCTATTAGCAAAACAATTAAAGTTAATGGTGTTCCTATTCACATGAGATTTCTTGATTCTTACAGATTTTTACCTGCTAGCATGGCTACACTGGCCACTCAATTATCTGATGATCAATTCAAAATCACACGTGCATTGTTTCCAAATCAGGATCTGAAATTAATTAGGCGAAAGGGTGTATATCCATATGATTATGTTACAGATTTTTCTAAATTTGATGAATGTTCCCTGCCACCACAAGAAGAGTTTTACAGCAAAATCAGAGGATCTGGAATTAGTGATGAGGATTATCACCATGCCCAATTGATGTGGAACAATTTAAAATGCCAGACATTTGGTGATTATCACATGGCATATTTGAAACTTGATGTGACCATCTCAGCAGATATAATGCAGGCATTCAGAAAATCTTCTATGCAAAATTATGGACTGGACCCAGTGTATTTTTTCAGTGCCCCGGGCCTAGCATGGGCTGCAATGTTTTTAAATACCAAAATGCCATTGGATCTGATCCAGGATCAAGATATGTATCTGTTTATGGAGCAACGTATAAGAGGAGGCATGGTGCAATGTTCTCAGAGATATGCCAGAGCAAATAACAAATATATTCATGATTATAATCCAGAATTGCCATCAAATTATATAGTGTATGTGGATGCAAACAGCCTCTATGGTCATGCCATGATGCAAAAACTGCCATATGCAGGGCTTGAATGGGTTGAAAATTTTAATATTGAGGATCTTCAGGGTTTTGATGATAGTGAGTGTGGCCTATTCTTAGAGGTTGATCTGGCAATTCCAGATCATTTACACAAGAAATTTTCTGATCTGCCCCCAATTCCTGAGGTTCAGTGCTCACCTGGCTCTAAACAGAGGAAATTGATGATGACACTGGATCCAAAACAGGGTTATGTCATATATTACAAGAATCTCCAGTTCCTGATGAAACATGGTGTTCAAGTGACCAAACTTGGGAAAGTTTTGAGGTTCAGGCACTCAGAATGGTTGAAACCATACATTAATACAAATACAGAGCTTCGAACGTCTGCAAAGAGCGAATTTGATAAGGGCTTGTTTAAATTGATGGTTAATTCTGTATATGGCAAAACAATTGAAAATGTCAGAAAACATACCGATGTTAAAATAATTACTGACCCCAGCCTGAGCAAAAAATTGGTTGCAAAGCCTAATTTCAATTACAGAAGAATTTATGATGAAAATATGGCACTTTTCAACATGAAAAAAACAAGGATTAAGTTTGATAAACCTATTTATGTAGGGGCTGCAATATTGGAATTGTCCAAATTACATATGTTAACATTGTATTATGATGTGCTGAAACCTTTTTATGGTGATAATGTAAAATTGATGTACATGGACACGGATAGTTTTATTCTTGATATTAAAACAGAAGATGTTTATCAAGATATGGCCCAGCCTGAATTGTTTAAATATTTTGATACCAGTGAATTGCCAAGCCATTTGAATATTCAACCCCACAACAAAAAGGTGCCTGGCAAGTTAAAAGATGAGACACTTGGTGATGTTATTGTGGAATTTGCTGGGTTAAGTGCCAAGATGTACAGTTTTAAAACATGTAGTGGTGTTGCTGCTAAAAAGCCCAAGGGCATTGGCAGAGTAACTGTTGAAAAAGAGCTCCAATTTGAAGATTATAAAAATTGCCTCAAATCCCAGAATTTAATCAAAACATCAGAAAATAGAATTCAGAGTGTGGATCACTTATTGACTTCAAATGTTGTAAGAAAAGTGGCTCTGGACCCACATGATGATAAGAGATGCATTTTATCATGTGGCATCCATACTTTACCATGGGGTCATTGTGATTTGAAAAATGGCAATCAATGCACAAGTACAGAGCATGATTTGAAATAAATAAACATGCCTATGAACTTATTTGGGTTCAAAAAACAGGCTATTATGGACCTGCCAACACCACAACCCTCTTCTGATATGATATCTAAACTGAGTGGCTTGTTAATTATTCATCTGAACAGCATATTTACAGATGTTGATGATGAGACAGGCAAAACATTGTACATATTTAACAATAATTTAAATCACTACCAATTACCTGTAAGTGGTCAATTGCAATTTATTACAACCCCTGAGGGTGATGTCAAAATTTCAGTAGGGAGAAATATTTATAGAATTAAGCACTCAAACATGGTTTCTGGCACTGTATATACTGTTTCTGCTGGTGACTGCTTATATATTGAAGTCCCTGGATCTTATGACAAGCTTATACCCTTTTTTATAGAATTAAGAATCAGATATTCTATAATAAATAACTACTAAACAAAATGCCTGTTGAACGTTGTACAAAAGACACACTTTCCCAACATGGTCAAATTGACTTATCATTTGCTTTTGCTCTGTAGTGAGTAGTCTGTGGAGAATGGTCTCCAAGAAGATTGTATTGTACCAGGAATGTAGCAATGTACATCGCGTCGCGGTCGGTTGCGTTAGACACTAATAAAGTGTTAATTAACTGTTAGCACGTGTTGTTACTCCTTGTAAAACCAAGTTACGGAAATATCTGCGTTGAAGTTCAACAGGTTATGGGCCCAGATACGTTCCCACTGCGACCGTGAAATTTGGTAGTTTGTCGGAGTGCAACAGTAAGTGTCGTCGTGGTTTGGAGTACAACAGGAAGTGTCCTTTGTCTTCCTAACCGGACTGGTGAGAGTTTTACACTTTCGGAAGAAGCGTGTTTCGTTTGCTGCTGAAGATGGAGTTCAAGACAACAGTAGACAAGCTGGAAGGTGCAAAGAACTGGCCGAGATGGAAACGACAAGTGGAGCTGCTGTTACGACACCACGATGTCCTAAAAGTTGTGGATGGCACGTGTACTTCTCCAAAGGAACTTGGTGCTGAGTGTACTACGGAAGATCGACGTAAGTACGAAGCAGAGTGTAAAACATTCCAGAAGGCGGACATTATGGCACAAATGATATTGGTGAATAGTATGGATGATGCAAATTCGGAACTTACCAGCACGTGTGATACGTCTAAGGAAATTTGGAACAAACTAATGTCAGTATATGAACAAAGTTCAGCACAGCGTTTGGATCGATTGTGAGAGCAGTTCTTCAATCAATCCAAAGATGCAGCAGAAGACATTGCAACATACGTGTCCAAATTACAGAGAAATTTTCGTGAAATGAATGACGAAATGGAACGTCTCACGAAGTCCAAGGTTCCAGAACTGCTTCTAATGAGTCGAATCATGTCTACCTTACCTAGTGAATATTTTGAATTCAAAAGTGTATGGGAATCAGTTCCAGTGGAAGAGCGTACTGTAGACAGGCTAACTGAACGACTTAGGCTAATTGAAATGAGACTTCCCAACAAGAGTAGTGACACAACAGCTTTTGTGGTAAAAAGTGATGATCCGAAGAAACACAAGAAACGTCCAGAAAAAGCGAAGAAGTGTTTTAAATGTCACAAGGTAGGCCATTTTGCCAAACAATGCAAGTTGGTGTTAAATAGATCTTCAACCAGTGAAAGTGGGCGTGTTCCAGAAGGAGGAGCCTTTGTGAGCTTTGAATCGAACTGTCCTGTTTCTGAAGTTTGGATTGCAGATACTGGAAGCACAGCACATATGACTAACCGGAAGGACTACTTTCTACAGTACCAAAAATTCCCAGCACCAAAGGAATTACAGGTGGGAAATAAAGCCATCATATTAGCACATGGCAGTGGTATAGTGAATGTGGAAATGTTGGTCAATGGTAGGTGGGTGAAAAATCATCTTCGTGATGTGTGGTATGTGCCAAATATCAGTAAGAATTTATTTTCTGTGAACTCCACTACAAAAAGAGGTTTTCTATTCTGTGCAGACTCCATGAAGTGTTTACTAAAAAGGAATGGTAAGGTACATGCATGGGGAAGTGTTACTTTAAGTGGTTTGTACCAAATGCACATGCGTGCATTACCCCCCAAAAATCCTGCTGAAGTGTGCTTAGTGTCAGCTTCCGATACATTGCAGCTGTGGCATGAAAGGTTGGTACACCAAGGTAAGCAACATGTTCGGAAGTTTCTAGTGCAGCACGGAATTGATGTAAAAACTGATGATCAGTTTTGTGAAGGCTGTGTGGTTGGCAAGCAACATCGTAAAAGTTTTGGACAGCGGGTTACTCATGTAGAAAAACCAGGTGAAAGAATCCATGCTGACGTGTGTGGACCAATGCAAACAAAATCATTGGGTGGTGCACTATATTTTGTTTGTTTCAAAGATGACTTTTCGAAATTCCGACGCGTGTTTTTTCTGAAACAAAAATCGGAAGTTGCTGCAAGACTAAAACAGTTTTTAGCTGAAGTCAGTGTTGCAGGTCATGTAGTAAAAGAATTGCTCACTGACTGTGGGAAGGAATTTGATAATGCGGAAGTGAAGGCTTTGTTGAAAGAAAAGGGGATCAATTTCAGAACCACCATGCCTTATACACCTGAACAGAATGGAGCTGCAGAACGTGAGAACAGAACATTGGTTGAATCTGGACGCTCGATGTTGCATTCAAAAGGTCTTCCATTGAAACTTTGGGCTGAAGCAGTGAATACTGCAACGTATGTTCTGAACAGAACTGGACCAACAACTGTAGAGAAAAAGACACCACATGAACTTTGGTATGGAAAAGACTTACCAAGTGTAGATCATTTGAAAGTGTTCGGAACAGAGTGTTTTGTTCATGTACCAAAGCAAAAGCGACAGAAATGGGACAAAAAGAGCATTAAGGGTCTTCTGATTGGTTACTGTGATGAAAAAGATGGTTACCGCATCTGGAATCAGAAAACTGATAAAGTGTTGCTCAGTCGTGATGTTATTTTTTGCACGGAAACAATTTTGCCAGTAAAAGAGTCTTTTGAAATTGTTTCACCAGAAAAATCGGTAATGTTTGAATCTACTGTGGAAGAACCTGATAGCCCTGGTAGTGAGTCTGCAAACTACGATGATACAGGAAACAGATGCATCACAGGAGATGTAACTGGGGGAAGTGAACCACGTTATGAATTGCGAGATCGTCAAAGGGTGCAGAAACCAGTGTGGCAAGATGGTTATGTGTTACAGGTAGATTGCTTAGAACCGAGCTCATATAAAGATGCCATTTCATCAAGAAATGCTGCAGAGTGGAAATTAGCAATGGAAGATGAAATGCAGTCTTTGGCTAAGAACCATACTTGGATACTAGTTGAACCTCCAAGCAATAAGAAAGTTATTGATAATCGGTGGGTTCTAAAAGTAAAGACCAAAGCAGATGGCAGTATCTTCAGATTTAAAGCAAGACTGGTAGCGAAGGGTTATCTACAGAAGAGTGGGATTGATTACGATGAAACCTTTAGTCCAGTGGCTCGATTTGATACTGTACGAACTGTGCTGAGTGTTGCAGCTTGTGAAGGGTTGAAGTTAGCTCAATTTGATGTGAAAACAGCTTTTCTTTATGGTGAACTTGATGAGGAAATCTATATGTGTCAACCTGAAGGGTTTGATGACGGGACTGGTCGTGTGTGTAAACTAAAAAGGAGTCTTTATGGACTGAAGCAAGCACCTCGTTGCTGGAATAGACGATTTGTGAATTTCATGTCGAAGCATGGTTTTACATGCAGCAAAGCTGATCCCAGTATGTTCACTCGTAAGAAAAATGGAAAGAAAATGATCGTAGCCATCTATGTGGATGATGGTTTGGTTGCTGGCAATGATATTGAAGATATCAACAGTTTTCTCGCAACTCTAAAAGAAGAATTTGAAATTGTGGTTGGGTCATTAGATTGTTTCTTGGGCATACAAATAACACAAAAGGAAGATGGTTCTATTTTTGTATGTCAAGAAAACTATACAAAGAAAATTCTTGAGAAATTTCGCATGAGTGAAGCAAATGCTGTGTCAACACCTGCTGAAAAGGGAAGTGTAAATGCAGGGGAAGAAAACACACGGCAGTTAGTAGACACTAGTGTGCCTTACAGAGAAGCAGTTGGCAGCTTGATGTATCTGGCTACAGTCACTAGGCCAGATGTCTCCTATGCTGTTGGATTAGTGTCGCAAGCATTGGACAGTCCAAGACTATCTGATTGGCAAGCAGTGAAACGAATTTTCAAGTATCTACGAGGAACCACTGCTTATGGAATATGCTACAATTCAAATCATAATCCTGGGATCCTGGAAGCCTTCAGTGATGCAGATTATGGTGGAGATCCAACAACAAGACGCTCAACAACTGGAGTTCTATGCAAGTATGCAGGTGGAGCGATATCCTGGATGAGCCGGAAGCAGAAGTCTGTTGCTCTATCAACAACAGAGGCTGAATTTGTGGCAGCCAGCGAGGGAGCGAAGGAAGTGATATGGTTAACAAAACTATTGGATGAGATCACTCATCTGACAGGAATGCCCACACTGCTGGTGGACAATGCTAGTGCTATTAAGTTAGTAAAAAATCCTGAATTTCATAAACGCTCAAAACATATTGCGGTGCGTTATTATTTTGTAAGAGAAAAGTTTCAGGAAAAAATGTTAAATGTGGAACACATTGATGCTGAAAGTCAGGTAGCAGACGTTCTCACGAAACCATTAGCAAAAGTTAGGTTTGCTAAATTATGTGGCTTAATGGGAGTGGGAAATTAAAAGTAGTGTACTTATTGTTATGTTAAAGTGTAACAATATTTTTTTGTAAAGGGAAGCTTGTGAAAGTTGTTTTTGAGGGGAAGTGTTGAACGTTGTACAAAAGACACACTTTCCCAACATGGTCAAATTGACTTATCATTTGCTTTTGCTCTGTAGTGAGTAGTCTGTGGAGAATGGTCTCCAAGAAGATTGTATTGTACCAGGAATGTAGCAATGTACATCGCGTCGTGGTCGGTCGCGTTAGACACTAATAAAGTGTTAATTAACTGTTAGCACGTGTTGTTACTCCTTGTAAAACCAAGTTACGGAAATATCTGCGTTGAAGTTCAACAATGCCTAATGATATTTTTGGCCATACAAGACATGAAGATCACAGTGATGAGATTTTGATGCTTGATGTCAGAGTCAAGAAATTAAGAAGTGATTTACAAGCTTTACAAACTACACTCAATGCCAGTCTTCAATTAGAAATTACAAATTTGCAATCACAATGCATGGACCCTCTTCTTAAAATTGATTCTGAACTCAAATTGCTGCTTCAGAAATATACTGACCTGGCCACATTGGATAATTTTCAAAGTTTAGAAGAGGCTGTTGCAGCTCTTCAAGCCAAATTTAAGACCCAGGCTAACAACTCTGAGCAATTGAAGCAGCAATTAGAAGAGCAGATAAATAATGTCCAGACACAGCTCCAAACAATTGTGAAAAGCATAAAATCACAAGAAGATTTTGATCTAGTGATTTCCACTCTAAAGGAACAGATTCAGTCACTCCAAATACCTAATCTGGACCCTCTGAACAATGCCATAGCCGAGGTTAAAGAAAATATTGAGACACTTGAAAATTTTATGAACAATTTGCCATCTTCTGATGCTTTGAGTGCAATAACTCGCAGTGTAGCAAATATTAAGCTGCAACTTGAAACATATGAAGATTTTGGAAAAATTCAAAGTTCCATAACCCATCTTGAAGGTACAATAGCAGCAGTGCAAAGTGATTTGGCAAATGTACTAGAATCCAGATTGCCCGGGATTGTAGATACTCTTGTCAGTGTCCAGCAACAAATCACAAAGCTTGAAAACCTCAACACTGAATCTGAACTATCTCATTTTCATCACTTGATAGATGATATCCAAACAAAACTTGAAATTTTACAACAATCCACACCCTCTCAGGCAGATATAGCCCTGCTCCAAAATGCTATGCAAAATGTGGCTGATGCTTCTGAATTACACAATGTGAAATTGGCACTTGAATCTTTGCAAAATACAGTATCAAATCTTCCTACATCACAGGAACTTAAAAATATTAAGAGAGCAGTGAATAGGATATTGAAATCAGAAGATATCAAGAATATCTAGGCAGAGATCAAACATCTCACTCAGACAGTGGCCACTCTACCAACCAATCAACATATTAATGAACTGCATGCCCTATTTGAGGATATCAGAAGACAGGTCCATGATCTTACAGCTCAAAATTCAAAATTGGCAATTGTTGAAAATTTGCAACAAATTGTAGCTAATATCAAGCAGCAGCTAGGGACCATGGAATCCAATCAAGCAAATGCCCTGTCTGTTTTTGCCACCCAGCTTCAAGAAATTGTGCAACAATACAAGAGACTTGCTGTGGACATAAAAATCAAGCCAGGCCATGATGATGTTGTTAGGACCATCAATGAGCACCTTGAATCTGTAACAAGCAGATTGCTCACAGCAGAAAAAGAAATAACAGGCATAATCGAAAATCCTAAACATACAGTAATTCTTGAATTGTACAGCATCCCCAACAAAGAATATGATTCTCCATTTACACCAGGTGGCAAAATATATATGCTGTCCCCTGCACAGTTTTATTACCAATTTTTTGTTGGGGGAACATTGAGACCAATCAAGATCAAATATTGGCTTCAGCCACAGGCACACCACTACCCCACCTTATCAATAACAAATGCTAACAACAAAGTGAAAATCACCAGTGTGGAATTGGAGGATTTTACAGACCCCAATACATTAGAAACAGCCTATACTGAAGATGATGGCACTCTGGAATTTAAAATACAGATAGGGGACAAATTATATTTAGAAAATCCTGCAGTCTCAGCTGCTGAACACCCCATAGTTGCAATATTCTTGTTTTCATATTATGTCTAGAGAAATTATTGTTGATGAATTACACAGACAAGCCCGACATAATTTTAAGAGACTCCCAGTAGTCACAAAAGGCATAGATGATTTATGGCAAAGCGACTTGATTGAAATGGCAAGTGGGCAGTTGAAAAACTTAGACAAAATCAACAAGGGCTACAAGTATCTACTCACTGTAATAGACACATTTTCAAAATTTGCCTGGGCTATGCCACTCAAATCCAAGACTGTAACATGTGTTACAGAAGCCCTCAGGACAATCATCAATCAGAGTGGAAGATCACCGCGCTATTTGCAAACAGATAATGGCAAAGAATTTTATAATTCAGTGTTTCAACAATTTATTAAAAGCCAGGCAATATAACATTATTCGAGTTACAGTGATCTCAAGGCCTCAATTGTAGAGAGATTCAACAGAACCTTAAAAAATCTTATGTATAAACAATTTACCCTCCAAGGTAATTATAAATGGATTAATATTCTTCCAGAACTTCTACATAAATATAACAACTCTGTCCATTCCACAATCAACATGAAACCCTCTGAAGTAACTTCATCTGATGAGCAAAAATTGATCAGCACTGTTTATTATCCTAAATATCGGCCAACAACAAGAAGAGCCAAATACAGGGTGGGTGATCAAGTAAGAATCAGTAAATATAAGCACTTATTCAAGAGAGGCTTTACAAGAAACTGGAGCAGTGAATTATTTACAGTGGCTCAAGTTAAACCCGGGACCCTTAACACATATATAATAAAGGATCACCGAGGAGAAATTCTCAAAGGCAGGTTCTATGAACAAGAGCTCAGCAAAACTAAACAGCCTGACACATATCTCATAGAAAAAATTATCCGCAGAAAAGGCAACAAGTTACTTGTCAAATGGCTAGGACTCCCAGAACACAGCTGGATCGATGCAAACAAAATAATAATATGAGCACCTGGGATGTTATAAAAAGACTGCCAGAACCTGAACAACAAAATAAGAGAAATGGCAAATTGCTACCTGATAATATTAGGTGTCTTATTGTTGGGCCATCTGCTTGTGGTAAAACTACACTAATAGTTGATAATTTTTTATTGGCACCCAACTGGTTAGACTGGAAAAACAGGCACTTGTATATCTTCTCTAAGAGCTTGGAACAATTAAAATATCAGCAGCTGATGAAGCTTTATGATGGATTGGATATTGCCACTTTTGAACCAGATGTTAAGCCACTTGATGACTGTCTCGATAATTCTGTTGTTGTGTTTGATGACATTATATTGGATAATCAAAACAAGGTTAGGAATTTCTTTACACAGGGCCGGCACAAAAACATTGATTGCTTCTACCTGGCACAGACTTTTTCAAAAATACCGAAGCAACTGATCCGGGACAACAGCAATTTTATATGTGTGTTTCATCAAGACCATACCAACCTCAAACACATACATGATGAATATGTAGGTGGGGACTTGAGCTACAATGATTTTTCCAAGTTTTGCAGTAAGTGCTGGAGCCAGGACAGTTATGGGTTTGTCACAATTGATATGACAAGAACACCTAATAGTGGCAAATACAGAAATAAAATCAACAATTTTCTAGACGTAGAGACGTATATAAATAACCATGAAAAGGCCAATCATTGATGATCTTAAGTTAAGAGATTATCTTGTAAAAAGATTTAAGGGATGGAAATCAGAGAACCGAGGAATTTATGAAAAACACAAACAAACAGAACAGCCTGTAATTGATGCTATTAATAATTTAGGTAAGAATATCAAAACTGTTACAGAGCAAAATCAAAATTTGCTCACAGAGCTTGTACCTGTAGCTGCTAGGAACATATTAGATTATCCATTCACCCCACTTTCAAGTATTCATACACCTAGTCCTATTGCTCCTAGAAGAATTGAGGCTAGTCAGGATCCTATTGAATTGGGTCTTCTTGCTCAAAAATATTTAACCACACCTAAATACAATAAAGATGAGGTGTTTGGCTTATATGCTGACACAGAGCTTGATGGCAGCATTATTCATAGAATTGGCAATTTCAGAGTAACATTTATGGGAGATGATATAATTGTATATTCAGAATCTCGACTTGGAGAAAAAGGTGCTTTTGTTAAGTACTCCGGAACACCTGGATTATGGGAATTGATGACTAGGAAAAGGCCTGGCAGCTATACAGATCAAGATTATGAGGATTACAAAGAAATATTAATAAAATCAGATGCTCTATACCAGAACAATGATCCCACACAAAAAAGAGTCAAGTCGAGCAGTGGGGCAAAATACAACAATTTAATCAAGCCCATATGGTCACAGATCAAGACTGGCAGTGGAATCAAACAATACAACACCCTGCCTAAAGAATTTGTGTGGGTTGATGATGTCAGGAAACTTGTAGATAGGTTATTGGTGATAGCTGGGGAGGAAAATGCTGGGAACCACAATTTTTACAATGAAAAGGTTGGAATTATGGACATGATAAGCACAAAATTGTCTAATTTTATAGTGAATGACACTAAGGGGATTGGATATCTCATAAAAATTATTAATACTCTACCACCTAAATTTTGGAATATTTCTGAGGGTCGGGGCCTTGTTAATGACATTATAAACAAACTGCCATTTGAACTACACATTCCAGGCTATCAGTATTGTGGTCCAGGCACAAAATTGGACCATAGATTAAACAGAGGTGATCCTGGTGTTAATCCCCTAGATGCTGCTTGTAGAGACCATGATATTGCATACAACACACATTCTGATCTTGACAAGAGACATGTTGCAGACAAGAAATTAGAAGAGGCTGCATTTGGCAGATTTGTAAGCAAAGATGCATCTTTGAGTGAAAAAATAGCAGCATTGGGAACCACCATAGCTATGAGCACCAAACAAAAACTGGGGTGGGGGTTGTGAATATATATATAATAAACCTACAATGAAGGCCAAGGGTGTTATGTATCAAGTACCTTATGCAGGTCTCAAATCTCTTAAAACTATTGACAGTCTTTTGACCAAAAAGCAGCGCAAGAAAAAAAATTCTTGTATTGCAAAAGGGCATGGTATGAAATTATTGCTTAGTACCCCCCAATTAAAAAAATTACAGCAATCAAGAAAAAAATCACATGTGGGGGGATTTATATTTACCATCCCTGCCATCTTAGCTGCTCTCGGGGCTGTTGGGAGCTTGGCTGGGGGTTCAGCTGCAATAGCAAAAACAGTAATAGATGCCAAGAAAAATAAGGCAGAATTAGATGAGCAGAGGCGCCATAACCTGGCAATGGAGAAACAAGGCAAAGGTGTTAAGAGAGCCATGAATAAGTTTAAAAAAAACAAGAGCCGCTTACAAACCAAGATATTGAAGCTTTAATCAAGCCATTGGGCATCAAATATTTTAGAGGTGTGTACATGTCTGATTCTTTACCAGAACAACCACTCAACAAAGAGTGTGGCATTGTTAATTTGGATGAGTACAAAAATCAGGGCACTCACTGGATCTGTTATCTTAAATATTTAAACAATGAGGCATTTGTGTTTGATTCATTTGGAGGTGTTCCACCTGAAAATTTAATAAAATATTTAAATTCAGCTAATCTTTATTACAATAATGCCCGTGTTCAAAATTTCAAAGATGTTAATTGTGGACATTTGTGTTTATCTATTCTTAGATATATGTCTCAAATAAATAAACCATCAATTGAAGATTTTCAAAAGGCCTTGTGGTATCTGAAACATCATGGGGGTATTCCATCTCACCAGCCAAAATTCAATATTGAAACTCAAATTACATGATGACATAGTGTATCCCAAAACAATAGCTCTCAGAGCATTTTATGGCATGTACCTGATCCCTAATATTACACACCACAACAACACAATTGCAGTAGGGGATGAAAAAATTGTCATCACTCCAGGGCAATATAATCTATCCACTCTAAATGCTCAATTACCCAGAGGTATAGTGTTAAGTCAAAATTCTGTCACTCACAGAGTAGAGATTGTATCTGCCACAGAAACAGTAAATCTGGGCACCATAGGAGAGCTGTTGGGATTTGAGAACAACACAAAACTTGAACCAGGCATCAAACACACTGCTATGAATATACCCAAATTCTTAGCCATAGAGACTCTGAATATTCACTGTAATGTGGCAGAGGGTATGATCACCAAATCAAATGGCATAGGCACTCACAAACAAACAGGCATTATTGCAACATTCAAACCTAATTCTGAATTCATGGAGCCCATCATCTACAATCCATCCCCAACATTATATTTTCCTGTGTGCCATAATAGAATAGATTATATTGAATTGATGGTCACTAATGAAAAAGAAGAATTAGTTGATTTTGCTGGAGCCACAACAACTGCAATCATAGAGATTAATATTTAAATAAAAATACATACAAGAAGAAAATGGAAAATATTGAGAGTTATGAGCTACAATCATTCCCCCCAAACAGGAGGACATTTGCAAATTTAAATCAACCCAACACAGAAATTGAGGTTGATCTTGATGTAGGGGATGGGTTTATACACCCCCACAGAGCAGATCTATACATCAAATTTGATGTTGTAAAGCTCGATGGAACAGATTATCCGGCAAATTCAAATATAAGATTGGTGGATAATTTTGTGCCGCATCTGTTCTCTGAAATTGAGATCAGAAAGCATGGCGTTGTTATAAACAGAGTGGATTATCCCGGAATTACCTCCACAGCTTTGGCCACATTAAAATTATCCAAAACCGAGGCTTCATACTACAAAATAGGCGGATTTGAAGCTGGTGATAAGATATTATCTAAGTGCTGTTCCCCATGCGCCTGTTGCCAGGATTCTTCTCGGATTACAAAGATATTATGTGGAAGGGTGGTTTAAGAATCACATTTAGAAGAGCTGCAAATGATAACAATGCCTTGATGAGGTACAGTGCAATAAACCCAACAGGGGAAGCTCTGCCTAATACCCTACCAGATGCAGGCAAATGCATTATTCAGACTATGGAGTTAAGAATCCCTGTTGTTGAGTATGAAGCCAGTTATGCTCTTAAATACAAAGCAGATATAATAAAAAATCCACAGATCCCCCTACAATTTTATACATATCAATGTGTACAAAAGCCCGCATCTGGTACATATTATGAGTTTGATGCTACAAATTCATTCTCCAGCATACAATATGACATGCCTGATTTTGTGGTGGTACTGTTTCAGATTGGAAGACACAACAATCAGGAAAAAAAATTCAAGTAAATTTGATAGCTGCAACATCAAGAACATATATCTTAAAAATGGCAGAAATGAGGTCTTTCCTAGAGAAAATTACAATTTAGACATGTCCAAGAATGATTTCCTCAAATTATATGAGGCATTTTCGGCATTCAAGAGGGTCACTACTGGCAATACTGACATGTACTACACACCAGATGAATTCAAGGCACAGAGACCCATGTTTGTAATTAACACTTCAAAAAGGAAACAGGTTGTGGTAAATGACAGAACAAACATTAAAATTATCTGTGAATTCCATGAGGCATTACCTGATGACACCATATGTAGTGTTATTCTCATAGGAGAAAAATCATATGTTTATGATGTAAGAAATGAGAGAGTCACGGAGCAATTCTAGAGGGTCTCTGCGTATTGCATTGTTTTAATATACAATTTGAACCTGGTATCCAATTGAACTTAAACAAGAAGTAAATATGTGTGTGTGTGTGGGTGTGTATGTGGGTGTGTATATGGGTGTATCGTGGCCTAGTTTTAAGTGTGGCCAAAAAAAATATCAAGAGGGGCATATTTTTGACAAATTTATGGACAACAATCTCACAGAAGTGCCTTTTGTAAGTATAGGCACATCAATCTGAGGGGGCTCTTCCTTTCTCATGGAATCCATGAGGGCTTTTTTACAAAAATCTTGGATTAGACAGGGTTCTACACTTGAGCAAAAAGCTCATATGGGCATGTTGAGCTAGGTTTAAGTGTAGACAATTCTGCTTGAGGGGAGCTCTTCCTTTCTTGTCCTGGTTATAGTACAAATACAACTACTCGCTGTGGATGATAGGGATACAGCAGATCATCATGAGGGACACGCCACACTGTCGACTGTGATACTCCCACTGCACGTGCAATGCTACGGGTGCTAGTGGATGGTGTGTCGTCCACGGAAGCAAGTACATCCTCCTCGACCGCTGCGGTGCGCACATGTCTTGGGTGACCGACATGATGGCCTGCACGTAACACACCCGATTCACCAAGGGTACGGTGCTCGTTCGAAAACAACCTGCTGTCGGGTTGTCGCCTCTCCGGATACCATCTGCGATAAAGGCGTGCAGCTGCTCGGCCATTGCCATCTGCAAGGCCGTAGACAAAATGCATGACCCTCAGTTCTACAAATGTGTAGCGTTCCATGGTACGGTGAGGATAGTGCCAATTATGGAATACTGTACTGCAGTGCACAGGTGGCACACACACACACACTGGTCACAACGGCTTCGAAACAACGTAGTCAATTGTCGTACGTCAAGCACACCACCACTGCACTGGCTCTTTCACTGACATGCTCCCTGACGCTGCACTTCCAATCAGCCCACACGTCCGCACGGCACTGTGGTACAATCAGCTGACGTTCCTGAGCCACCCGTGCCTGTGCTCTTCACTACCTGACCACTGCCGTCAGGTGGGACCATATACTCTGGGGCCTTGTCATCTTGGAACACATGTAGCATCCTTCATTCTTGCCCCATTCACCCACAACACGTACTTCGTCCGTCTTGCTCGAGCCGACGGGGAGCACTGCGTACGATCGTGTGGTGTTTGTGTACACCAGTGTGGGGTAACCCAGCAGTTGAACAGACGTGCATACCCCCACGTAGCTTCATTACACGATTGTCCCACGCAGTTTATCTGTCCAGCCTTGCTCGGCCCGGTCTCACACCCACGCGGCAGTGTGCGGCTCCGGTGGTGTGAGGCCATGCTTGGTTTCGGAGCAGAAGGCTGCGGCCGAGGAGGGACTCGAGTTGTTTGGCTAGGGTTGCGCTCGGAAGCAGGCAGCCGCATCAGGTCTGGGAACGGTGGACCTGCTGATCGGGATGGAAACATTCCGACCTCGTCCATTAGTGTCAACCACCGTACGGAGTGGTGGGGTCCGTACGACACTCCAGCAGCCTTTCGCCCGCTCCCACTCTGCGATGTGCCTTCGGCTTCATTTCTAAGAGGCTGATTGGGCCCCATCACGACGTTTGTTACAACGTCAGTACGGGGTACGTGGTCCTATCTGTACGTGCACCTTTCATTAGCAATAACCTCCAGTGCCCTTAGTTGCTGTGTTTGTCCTGCTGACGCACGACCTCTGTGTGACATCCCCTCGGTGCTGCTATGGGGAATCCCTCATCCCACATTTGTTGTCTCTTTGGCAGGTACCATTCCCCGTCCGGTCCTGTTTCTCTTTTGTTGCACCGTGCTTTGTTCTTGCTGCGGTGTCTCCCCACTGTGTTTTGGGGACTCCCCTTGCGCTGCACCGCCAGCACCGCCATTTCTGCCCTGAACCATGTATGTGTCTGTTGCCTGTCGAGTGTCACGGACCACTTTGCTTGCATTCTCGGTGTGTTTTTACATCCTACGTCGTCCTCCCGTGGTTCTGCAACCCCACACTACTTTTCTCGACTGCACTGCTTCAGTCATGGTGTTTGTTTCCCGCTGTGCAATTGTTACTTCATGCTTCATAGCTTCTTTTCTCCCTACCATTGTCGATCGCTACCCTTTCCCTTCACTTGTCTTGTGGGACACTCCTATTTCCTTTGTGGAACCCCATGCACATGCGTTGCGCAGCTGCCACCTAGTGTTTTTCGGATGGGCGACTTTGGTGTTCCTTTTGACTTCGTTTGTTCCGCCTTTCTATCTTCACTGGTACTGGCTGTACAGAGGTGTGAAGTTCATTTTCACACGTTTTCGGCGTTGTCTAGCTCCTCACGGAGGCATCTCTCGGCAAAGTGGAAGAGGAACTTTCGTCTCTATTTCATGGGAGGTATCTGTGGTTTTTGTTTGTACTATACCTTTAGAATCACCCTGTATAGTGCTTTTATAAACCTTTTTTGTTGTTATTGTTAAAGTGAAAATTTCAAAACCCTATTATTATGAAGTAAAGTTGAAATATGTTTACATCAATGGATACGCTGCTTACTTGCACAGTCATACCTGCACACCGTAATAAATCTATGAACCAATTAATTGTTAATGTACTGTTTCTTTGACAGCCAACTTCTTCAAAATATCAAATATTCCCATGTCACTTCACATTCCATTTGCTTCCATGATTCACCAGCGTTTCTGTCTGTTGTTAGTCTCAGGGCCCAGGACTCCCTTAAAACACATTTGGTAAGCAACTATCCCCTGGCAGGCACTGAAACTGACATCGTTGCCTTCATCTTTACACAGGGTAAATATATATATATATTATAATAAGTGTGAATAAATAAATGAAGCACTTGTTCATTATGCTTGCATACAAAACATGAGAAAATATTCCATTCCTTGACACATTTGAGTCCATTGAATCTGGCACAAAATTTAAAACATGCCTTGATAAAAGTTAAATGAGCGAAGAAACAATCTTTACATGATGAAAGTTTTCTAAAATGGGAAATATGAACATAATTGTGAAAGCCTTATGTTTTCATGTTAGATGTCAAATTATTGCATGTTTTTACAGATCTGGATGAACAAAGGGAAATTTGCTTTTTAATATTTGAGACAGTGTAAAGTTCTGTAAGTTATGATGATCATGGGCTGTACTGTTTTATGAAGGTATTAATTTGTTTTGTACTGAGATGTATTGAACAAAAATTAACTTGCGTAGTGAGCTTACAACATTGAACATCTTGTGAGTAATCAAAACTCAATTTTAATATTAAGCAATGTTCATATATTAGAATTTATTTGATATATATATATATATATATATCCTTACATATATAAGAAAGTGTTATTTAAATGAATTTTAATATTTTGAAAAAAAAATCTTGGAGGCTGTCCCTTCCACAGTACTTCTTTATCTGCTTATTACCAAACCTTAATTTTTGAAGGAGAATAATAATGATGTAATGTATTGTGTCATGAAGAAATTAAACAATTAAATCAGAGTATGTTTTCATTCTAGTACATGAAACAAGATAACAAGTTTCCTGTGGATACACTTAGTGAACAACAAACATACCTTCCACTCATGTGTGTGTTTAAGGGGAGGGTGGTTTAATAAGTCCAACCCCCCCCCCTTATGGTTCAACAAAATTACCAGATTATCTATTCTATCCGCTTGTTCATAAAAAAAAATCGGATTTATTTTTTTCTCTTAAATTCGAGACATGTAGGATGGGATATGGATGGGAAGAAATTACAAAATTTCACACACCAGATGACACACACCAGATGAGACTGCAGACCAAATGTCTGCAATTTTCTGATAGGTTCGGGATTTCTGCGACATGAAACTTCATTGGGACTGTCAAATCAGTTATTTCTTTCCCCTCGAGTATTCTTAAAGAAATTAGGTTTTTAAAAACGCAGTGCAAAAAAACCAGGGAAACACCGTAACATTCTCAAGTTGTTTGACAAAAGATGAATAGAAAAGTATAAATACTAAGTAGCGTGACTTGTGGAAATGTAGTGAAATATTTCAGCAAGCTCTTCAATTTCTTCACTGTGTAACCTGTGGGGAGTTTGAACATGTCCACTTGTTCTAACCAAATTGTTTTCATGCAGTGCAAGATTCTGTTGGGCACCTCCAAAGTTGGACTGTTCAGTACTGTTAACATAAAAATAATTGAATAGACATATTAAATAAAACAGAGAGAGTTCTAAGAACTTTAATGAAATTTAATCCAAAACATAGAAACTACTTAGAAACTATGATGAAGAAACGAAGAGACGTAGAGGTGAGTTGTTAAGCCTGGGACAATTGAATTGCTGATACAATTGCCAACCTATGTATTCAGAACTAGGTGTTAGTAATTGGGTGGGGTGTGAGCCTCTTTAATGGATTCTAGGCTGTGATAAACACTTGTATACACTTGTAGACCACTATTCGCCACTGGTCTACACGGTCTCAAAAGTAAAAGAGCAATTTGCAAAACCTTTGTGTACATGAGTTGATGATTCTGAATTAGTTTTATCCTTACAACTCATTTCTACTTCTATGGATTATTCTTATGATAGGAATGAAAGATGTGTGATTAAAATTGGTGAAGTGATAATCACAAGGAAGCTGGAGTGGTTTTGTGTAATGCACTTAGAAACCAAAAGGTCATAGGTTTCAATCTTGTGTAAGGCATGGATCTATCATTTTATATTTCATCAGATCTTCCTTCAACTTCATCATCACAATTATCCCAGACATGCAGAAAAGTAATGTAAAATATACCAAATAGAAAATGAGAAACAACTAGAAATACCAGAACAAGTTATAAATTTGTATCATTTTACAGAACAGAGGCCAATGGTCCTCTAAACAGGTGTTAAATATGAAGTAGGGTGGAGTGGATAAGATACTGTTCATGATCTGGTCACACCCTCAGGCTTAGCAATTGTGATTAGGATGTTTGACCTCAAATGGTTGGCAGGATCTCAGATCAACCTCAGCAAGTTGCCACCCTTTTCTTAGAAATTGCTGCTTATGTCACACTATGAATGTGTACTTGTACCAAATGATAAGAAGCATGTATTTCTTTGTTATCACAAGACTGGAAACCAAGGCTTCTGTATATAATGCTCAAGTGGTGCTTCAAAGAGGGTATTTCAGAGTGGAACCAAGCCAAATCATAAACCACAACCTATTTTTGACCCATTGTGTGTGCACATTGCAATTCAACCTAAGCTGAAACACTGGAAACAAAAAAAAATGTCTGCATATGCATTTAAAACATACCTACATACTGGAAATATTTTCAAGTATCAAAGTCTCTCACTAATGCACTGATGACTCAGGATTTTCTTGGTTGGTTGAAAGAATTTTAAGGCAGGAATTTATTTCTCTTTCTTTTATAATATCTAATGATATCCTGTACTTTGTCACCTTTTTATATACTCAAAATTATTTCGTATCATGGATGCAATTTTCTGAAGGGTTTTGCCAAGAATTCATCTTATCAACAAGATGCAGTAGTGTCACTAGAGGAAGATTCATTCTCATATCTAGAAAAAGTTGACCATCAAACAACATTATATGGAAAATTCTGTTCATCCATTCATTAAATATATACGTTCAAAAATAAATGAGATTGGTTATTATATTTAACCAGGTGGCACCACTTGTGCTTTTAACTTGGTTATATTGTGTGAGATTCTACACTTTTCTTTCAGTTTTGTTTCACTTTTCTTTATCTTTAGTCCATTTATTATTATCCTTGATTTTGTGAATTTCTGTTATATAAATAATAATATTGATTGTTGCAGATAGTGATACTATGGAGATGGACAGAAACACAAATATCTGTCTTTGAGGATGAAATATGAGTTAAACAAAATCATCAGATTCCTAAGTTTACACTGTACAATTGGGATATACAGACAACTTTAGCCAATTGAAGAGAACCCAGAATGCCATGGGAAGAATCACATGACTTGTTGAAGGTTGGTTTTGCATGTGTGGAGCACTCTGTATCCACATTTGAGAAAGAAAAATATTTTGTCTTTGGTTAGCTTTTGTGAAAGCTCAGAAACTTTGCCTGTAATTTAATCACATTTGCTACTAATAGCACTTTTCCTACTTGCAGGAGAATTCACATTAGAACAGAAAAAGTAAAGACAAAGATAATAAAGAGACTGTAGATACTTAGTGACTGAGTATGTTGTGTGGCTAATCTGTGATCTTGCTCTATCAGTAACAAGAAACATGTCAGGTTTCAGGTCTGCATCTCAGTCTGGGCATCTCAGTCTCCATGTAATTTATCCAATCACCATTCTTTCTCATAAACATGATTAGATTAAAAAGGCACAAATGGAAGTACGAAACTCTCAAAAACTGCAATAATAGAAATATGCACTCACAATCACAGACACTAATACAACCACAAACCTTTCTAAAATGTTCAGATATAAGTTTATAATGTGGAATTTTACTTTATATTTCAGTGTACTTCTCAATGGTTATATATAGTACATTTAGTATGTGTCCAAAGGCAGCCTGGATCATGGCATGACCTTTTCTGTACATTACAATATATTTCATTTCTGTCTTAAATCTAGTAACTAAACACGTTTTTCAAAATTGAGGAAGAGTAGGGAATAATCTAAAGACAACAGTGAAAGGTTTGAAATATATATATTTGGCTACTTAATACAGTAACATATCTTCTAGATCTGGTATGATGATGTGAGAGTTTGAAAAAGGTAAAATTTGGCAAATTGTTTAAATACTACTACTAATAATAATAATATTAATAATAGGGCAGACTTGATGATAGAAACAAAGATACTGGATAGGACATGTGTAGAGGGAGATATACATAGAATACTGGGAATAATATAATGATGTATGGAAGGAAAAGGAAAGAGAAGAAGAAAGAGAAATGTCTATTGAATGATTTGACGGAAAAAAATGATTCAGTAAACTGAATGTGTAGACTGAGGACTAAAGAAACCTGCTTATGACTAGAATAGCAGAAAATGACTTTAATTTGTAATCACTATGGGCAGATTCCATTTATGTATATTTCATCCATTTACAGCTAAAGTTTTATACCCACAAGAAACTTTCTTAAATGCCATAAATGTTTTAAGAAAGCCTCCAACATAAACATTCAGTAATATTTGGTCTAGGAATTAATTCGTGCGCCTGGCGTAATGAGCGTATCGTCCCACAGTTCCGTGTATCCACACATGCATTGAAAACTCCTGTCAGCGAGCATCGTTCGTAGTATAGGGCAGTTGATTGACGCGTCAACAACAGCATTTTGTAGTCAACCGAACATGGCGCAGTTCGTGCCAGATAAAGTGTTCTTGCGGGGTGTTCTGCTTCATTACTTTAACATGCAGAAAAGTGCTACCGAAAGTCATCGTATTTTGGTGGAAGTGTATGGTGACCATGCGCTAGCTGAGCGAAGTCAGAAGTCAGAAGTGGTTTGCATGGTTTAGAAGTGGTGATTTCGGCCTGGAAGACCAAGAGCGACCTGGACAGCCAAAAAAATTTGAAGACGAAGAATTGAGAGCATTGCTCGATCAGGATTCGTGTCAAACACAGGAAGAACTTGCAGAAGCATTAGGCATTGATCAAACAACAGTTTCCAAACGCCTCAAAGCCATGGAAGTGATTCAAAAGATGTCACATTGGGTTCCACATGAATTGAAAGACAGAGACGTTGAAAGACGAAAAACCATTTGCAAATTGTTGCTTCAAAGACAGAAAAGAAAGGGGTTTTTGCATCGCATTGTTACTGGCGATGAATAGTGGATCCATTACGAGAACCCGAAATGAAAAAACGAATGGGTGAAGCCAGGTGAACCAGGTCCATCACAACCGAAACGAGATATTCACTGTGCAAAGGTTATGCTGTGCATATGGTGGGATATGAAAGGTGTGGTGTACTATGAGCTGCTGCAACCGGGTGAAACTATTAATGGAGAACGTTAATTAATGTGTTTGAAGCAATCTCTGGCCAGGAAACGACCAGAATGGGAGAACAGACATGATAAACTTATTTTTCAACATGATAACGCTCGCCCACATGTCGCAAAACCGGTCAAAACCTATTTAGAAAATGTAGGATGGGAAGTTTTACCCCACCCGCCATATTCACCAGACGTTGCTCCTTCGGACTACTACTTGTTCGATTGCATGAATAACGATTTGATTGGACAGCGGTTCACTTCTTTAGAAGATATCAAAAAATGGGTCTCTGACTGGATCGCTTCAAAGGATGAGGACTTCTTTCGCCACGGAATCCGTAACTTGCCTGACAGATGGGCGAAAGTTGTGACAATATTTTTCTTAAGGTATTTATGTATTTTGTGTTTGAACTACAGCTTCAATGTGTGCGTAACAACCCCAGGAATTAATTCCTAGACCTAAATATAATTCCTGTGATGACTACTGATTAGGAAAAACATATACTTTTATCAATCCTTTGTGATAATGATACTAAAATATTTACTCTGATCAGTGTAGTAAATATGAAGTATATTATATTATAGTATGTGTGTAGTAGTAGTACATATGAAGTATGTATATTGTTTAATATATATGTAGTAAACATATTATATTTAAATACACTGATCTGTAGTGAAAGTAAGTAGAAAATAGGAACTTGAGCAGGACTCACATTTGAGTAAATGCATTATATACTATAAACAAGTTGAAGTTATGCATTCTTTACTTGGCATCTGGGAAGTAAATTTTTCAGATTTCCCCCTCCCTCTTTCCTATCTTCACTTATATATATATATATATATATATATATATATATATATATATATCTGTCTGTCTTACTCTGTGCATATGTGTTTGAAGTTTGTTAATTTCAATCCCAATCTTATGTATTAATAACATAATTTTTATTCAAAATATTGATATATGATGCACTGATATCGATGTAGGGACTCTCACAAAGAAACACGCCCTGTTTGATTTTGTGTTCATTTTTTGTATAAAACTCTTTGTGCACATAAGGCTACTTAGTTTAAAGTGGGATCCGAACCACTATGTGACATTCAATATTTGAGAGATACATGGATATGATAAGGCTCAAAATGTAAAAGCATTTTATATTTTCAATAGAAATAATATAATTCAAGTATTATAATAATACAGTGTAATCCTAATTTTATTTCCCAGATTTTACATTTTCCCACATTATACATTCAATGTCCATGGTCCCAATAAAGCAAAATAATACAAAATGTTGCTGGATTTTACATTTCACAGTGTTTTAAGTTTTCAACTTGATTGCCTGAGAGATATTAAATAAAGGTTTCACTCTATAAATTGGTCAATAACACAAGGTTGACATCAGGGTTTATGTTATATTCTATTGTTATCATTTTATAAATTCATGAAAGAATCCTAGAGTACCATTTATAAATACTTCGTAGCATATACAGTAAATCCCTTTATTTTCATTTGAAAATTTCATCTTTCAAGCCATTGGTATTGTTAAAATCTAACCACCACTGAAGCCAAGAGAATTTGGTAGTAAACAAATGATCCTACAATGGGCTTTGGAAAGGGGGGTTGAACAGGTCCATTAACCCCCAATAGAATTTGCCATCCTTCATTTCAAGTTACAAATCAGCAGAAAACTTATTATTTTTATTGTTAATAACAAAACCAAAGTGCAATTACTTAGTATTTGAACCAAATTGAAAGCTCAGTTGTATCAAATATTCAGTGTAAAATACAGGAACAAGGTTATTTTTTCATAATCTACAATTCAATGCAAAGAATAAATAGTTCTGCAATCGTAAAAATTAGAGTTTCATGTAAGAGATCAATCAACATAAATGTGTGGAAAAAATCCTGTACCATGTAAAGCTAGTGGCCACGGTGGCTCAGTCGGTAATGCGTCTGACTACCATGCTAAAGATCCCGTGTTCAATCCCCGGCCGGCTCAAATCCGGGAACTTTTCTAACGATGGAATCAGCCCTGGCACCCACCCAGCGTCGAATAACATTTGTACCTGGGGGAAACCCTGGGGGGTAAAGGCGGTCAGGGGCATGATGCTGATCACATCACCCCCACTCACGACCGGATGAAGAAAGTGTGGGGCGTTACCCCCACACCCCCTATACCCCTTCATGGCATGGTGCTAAGCACAAGGGATTACTTTACCTTTTTTTTTACCATGTTAAGCTTTTTCTTGGACAATGTGTGCAAATATCAATAACGAAGTAGAAGTACACATTTCAGTACAGTAACTGGATGAAATGTTATATATATACAGGCTAAGGGATGTGACGACCTCATGGCCCAGTGACTTGTTCACTGCAGTTAGTCAACCAACAGAGTCAAATGGTCAACATTTTGCTCTGTTGAGATTTACAGAGCTGTCCTGTCATGGCTCTATGAGCGTCCCACAATCGGCAGAAGTGGGGTATGGTTGATGGACTACAATGTGATCATCCCAGCCAGATCCGAGGGATCCGCTGACCAATGACAGGTGAGTTCCTCCATTCATATTCGGGGTTAGGCGTAGAGCTGACAACTCTGCACTGTAAAAAAAAAAAATTCATGTTAAGAATCAGCAATATGAGATCATGGATGTTCCCAAGGTAAAATATTCCGGAGGTAAAATAGTCCACCATTCGGATCTCTGGGCGGAGACTACTTTGGGAGGTCTCTGGACTAACGATAAGATCTACAGTAGGAATAAGGATATTAAATTAGGCACCTGGAATGTTCTGAGCCTTTACCAGCCTGGGGCATTTCAGTGTACAGTTAATGAGATAGTGAAGTATAAATTAGATGTAGTAGCTGTCCAGGAAGTTAGGTGGCCAGGAGAAGGGAATTGTAGAACTATAAATTATACTGTTTTTCTATGGTGGTACTGAAAATCATAATTTTGGAACAAGCTTCTTCATAAATAATAGAATTATCTCGGCCCTTAAAACAGTAGAATTTATTAATGTAAGAATATCATATGCAGTTTTACAGGGTAGGTGGTGTAAAATTATTTTAATAAACATACATGCACCAACGGAAGATAAAGATGATAATAGTAAAGATGATTTTTATGCAGAGTTAGAACAGGTCTTTGATAAATTTTCTCAGTAAGATATGAAAATTCTGTTAGGTAACTGTAATACACAGATTGGTAAAGAAGAGACATTTAATCCCACGTTTTGTAAAGAAAGTCTTCATGAATTAAGTAATGATAATGGTATAAGATTACTTTTGCAACCTCAAAGAATTTAATTGTGAAAAGTACCACTTTTAAACATAAAGATATCCATAAATATACCTGGTCTTCTCCAGATGGTAAAACTCATAATCAGATAGATCATATTCCCATTGATAAGAGAAGGCATACTAGTATAATTGACGTTCCTTCACATAGAGGTGCTGACTGTGTCAGTGACCACTATTTAGTAATTAAGAGAAAGACTCGCAATGATAAATTATAAGCAAGAAAATCTAAAAATTATAAAATTTAATACAGGAAAATTTGCTGATGAAAGAATTAAGGAAGATTACCAAATTAAATTATCAAATAGATTTGATGTTTTGCAGGATTTAAATGATGATGAAAATATAAATGAAACAGACGTAAATAAGAATTGGGAGCACATACGTAATGCAACAGAATCAGCAGCTAAAGAAAGTATAGGATACCATAAACCGAGAAAAAGTAAGCCATGGTTTGATAATGAATGTCATAATCTAATAGAAATAAGAAATCAGGCTAGACTTAGGTGGTTAAATAACTCTGATGATACAAATCTAAGCAACTATAATAGAATAAAGCAAGTAGTGAACTGCTAGTTTAGAAGTAAAAAAAAGAGATTACTTGAAATGCAAAATTGAAACAAACAGCAAAAACAAAAATATC
Organism: Lepisma saccharinum; assembly: GCF_977018435.1. Classification (NCBI taxonomy): domain Eukaryota; kingdom Metazoa; phylum Arthropoda; class Insecta; order Zygentoma; family Lepismatidae; genus Lepisma; species Lepisma saccharinum. The sequence goes on along the minus strand of NC_139253.1, from coordinate 62,440,476 downwards.
AGAGATTTATATAAAGGTGTAAATGAGTTTAGAAAGGGGTGGCAACCTAAAGTAAACTTGATAAAAGCTAAAGACTGATTTTTTGGCTGACCCAAGTGATATTTTAAATAGATGGAAGAACTACTTTAATGACCTTTTAAATGTTCATGTAGGAGATAAATCAGAAGTAAATGAAGTGCACACAGCAGAACCTTTAGTTCCAGAACCTAACTTGACTGAAGTTAAAGATGCTATTAAAAGGCTAAAGAATAACAAAGCACCTGGTATTGATTTAATACCAGCTGAGTTAATTAAATATGGCGAAAATTCGTTAATATGTCAAATTCATAAATTAATTTGTTTAATATGGAATAAAGAAGAAATCCCTCAACAGTGGAAAGAATCCATAATTGTTCCTGTGTTTAAAAAAAGGGATAAAATGAACTGCTATAATTATCGTGGAATTTCTCTACTCTCAACAACATATAAAATATTATCTAACATTCTCTTAACAAGACTAACCCCACTTGCTAATGAAATTATAGGTGATTATCAATGTGGATTTAAACGTAACAGATCAACTACAGATCAAATTTTTCACATCAGACAGACACTTGAGAAAAAGTGGGAATATAATCAAAATGTCAATCAGCTATTCATTGATTTCAAAAAAGCATATGATTCGGTCAAAAGAGATAAATTATATAATATATTAGAATACCTAAGAAGCTTGTTAATATGATAAAAGTATGCACCAGTGAAACAGAAAGTAAAATTCGTGTGGGTATTAATGTATAAAATTCATGTTGGTTAGATAGGAGATGCATTATCTCCATTGCTCTTTAATTTTGCCTTAGAATATGCTGTTAGGAAGGTAAAAGAAACTAACGAAGGATTAAAATTAAATGGTCTGACTCAGTTGTTAGCATATGTAGGTGATGTAGACTTATTAGGGGATGATATAAATACATTTAAGAATAATGCTAAAATATTTTTCAAAACTGCTAAAGAGATAGGTTTTAAAGTTAACAAAGAGAAAACTAAATATATGCTTACATGCCAAAACCAAGTGTTAGGTAATAATAAAAATCTAATTATTGATATCAACTTGTTTGAACCAGTTTACAAATTCAAATACTTGGGAGCAATATTAACAAATGAAAATTATATTAAAGAGGAAATAAAAAGTAGGCTTAATTAAGGAAATGCATGTTATTTTTCTATTCATAAACTTTTGTCTTCTCATTTAATATCTAAGAAACTAAAAGTTAAAATATACAAAACAGTAGGGATGGGATCGATTAATCGGTACTCTATCGGTATCGGCCGATATAGGCATATCGGTGTATCGGTTTATCGGTAAAATTACCGATTATTTTACCGATCCGATATCTCGATAAATATCTGATAGTTTAGTGCAAAATTCTGCCATTTTGTTTTAATTTTTATGGATAATCTCCATGCCCTACTTTTTTAAAAAGTAAATGTCTAAATATGCAATTTCTCTTGCACTGCAGTCACTTTGAAACACACATTTTTTAAGAAGGTCAATGAACCTTTCATGTACTTCAAGAACCATTTCTAATTTTATATCGGATCGGTAGAATATCGGTTATCGGTATCGGTAAATTTTATATCGGTACTTTATCGGTATCGGCCAAAATTTCATATCGTCCCATCCCTACAAAACAGTAATTTTGCCTGTAGTATTATATGGGTGTGAACCTTGGTCCCTTACATTGAAAGAAGAACATAAATTGAGAGAATTTGGAAATAAGATCCTTTGGAAAATCTTTGGACCTAAAAGGGATGAGGAGACAGGTGAGTGGAGAAAGTTACATAATTTAGAACTGCATAATTTATATTCATGTCCAGATATTATTAGAATAATGAAATCAAGAAGACTTAGTTGGGCAGGCTGTGTGGCACGAATGGGAGAGGAAAGAGGAGTTCACAGGATTCTTGTTGGGAAACCTGATGGTAAGAGACCTGTAGGAAGGCCAAGACGAAGATGGAAGGACAACGTTGAGATGGCCCTAAAGGAAATCGGTAGGGATGGAGAAGAGTATATAGATCTTATGACAAATGTTGACCTTTGCATCTGATAAATGTGGAAACTTGCTTGCAATGTACTGAAAACAGGGGCTACTTTTGTCCAAGGCCTTAACAAACTGCTTCATGATTACCAGTTTGATGTGTAGCGGTGGCAAAATAACTTTATGTGGGTCAACTAAGGCAGCATTTGTAACATTTTTTACACCTGGTGTCAACACTTGTCTCTTGAGCCAGGTAGGGCCAGGTAGGTGTAGATCAGTGTGTGTCCCTAGCTCTACTGTCCCATTCACATAAATGACAAGGGAATTTAGTGTAGCCTGCTTGTTGTCCTAATAGAATACCACACACCTTCAAGTCACTACACACATCCCACCTGTGCTCATGATATTTGATTTTGTCCAAAACGGTTTGCATTGTGATGTAATTTTCTTTTGGTGAAACGGAATGTGCCAAAGGTATCGAAGCTAGAATGTTGACGTTATGAAGTAGTACAGCCTTTAAGCTCCTTTTAGAGGAATCCACAAACAGTCTCCAATCTTTACTCCCCGCTGTTCTATCAGTCCTGGAATGTCACAGCAGTAGGTAAGCTCATCTTCCTTCTTGAAACACTTCCTGAACTCCATATCTCTATGTCTATACGAAGAAATGGTAGTTCCAGGCTCAAGAAGATTTTTTTTTCAATCGTGACCCTCGCAGTTTACTTTCTTCCTTCGTGAGACTGAGATCTCGTATCAGATTACTCAATTCCGCCTGGTTAAACAATTCTGGGCTTACTGCTTCTGTGGCTGGTGGGAATTAGTCCATGAGGAATGGGTCTCATCGCAGACTTTAAATTTGGGTATACAATACTGTCCTTGTTTTTCTTATTAAATCCAGCTGTTTTACACAGGTAAAAGTAGCAGTCATGTAGACTCATGCCAAACCATCCCTATCCCGAATGGAAGGGCCTTACGTTTCCTTTGCTGTTATTGCAAAGCAGCACTGAGCTGCAATGACACACTTTCACACAGCAGATGGCAATTAACCGAAAACTAGAACTCTAACTCTCTGGCCTTCTTAAACCTGAAGGTTCATGGCTGCAGCAACACAGGCCTTCCATCTTTCCCTATCTTGAGCAAGATCTATATACTCTTTTCCATCTCTACCGATTTCCCTTAGGTCCATCTCAACATTGTCCTTCCATCTTCGTCTTGGCCTTCCTACAGGTCTCTTACCATCAGGTTTCACAACAAGAATCCTGTAAACTCCTCTTTCCTCTCCCATTCGTGCCACATGGCCTGCCCACCTAAGTCTTCTTGATTTCATTATTCTAATAATATCTGGACATGAATACAAATTATGTAGTTCTAAATTATGTAACCTTCTACACTCACCTGTCTCCTCATCCCTCTTAGGTCCAAAGATTTTCCAAAGGATCTTATTTTCAAATACTCTCAATTTATCTTCCTCTTTCAATGTAAGGAACCAAGGTTCACACCCATATAATACTACAGGCAAAATTACTGTTTTGTATATTTTAACTTTTAGTTTCTTAGATATTAAACGAGAAGACAAAAGTATATGAAGAGAGAAGTAAGATGCATTTCCTGAATTAAGCCTACTCTTTATTTTCTCTTTAATATAATTTTCATTTGTTAATATTACTCCTAAGTATTTGAATTTGGAAACTGGTTCAAACGAGTTGTTATCAATGATTAGATTTTGATTATTACCTAACACTTGGTTTCAGCCTGTAAGCATATATTTAGTTTTCTCTTTGTTAACTTCCAAACCTATCTCTTTAGCTGCTTTGAAAAATATTTTAGCATTATTCTTAATTGTATTTACATCATCCCCCAGTAAGTCTACATCATCTGCATATGCTAACAACTGAGTCACACCATTTAATTTTAGTCCTTCTTTAGTTTCTTTTACCTTCCTAACAGCATATTCTAAGGCAAAATTAAAGAGCAATGGAGATAATGCATCTCCTTGTTTTAACCCATCATGAATTGTAAATTTGTCAGACATATTAATACCCACACGAATTTTACTTTCTGTTTCACTGGTGCATATTTCTATCATACTAACAAGTTTCTTAGGTATTCCAAACTCTACTAATATATTATGTATCTCTTTTGACCGAATCATAAGCTTTTTGAAATCAATAAATAGCTGATGGACATTTTGATTATATTCCCACTTTTTTTTCAAGTGTCTGTCTGATGTGAAAAATTTGATCTGTAGTTGATCTGTTACGTTTAAATCCACATTGATAATCACCTATAATTTCATTAGCATATGGGGTTAGTCTTGTTAAAATAATGTTAGATAATATTTTAATGTTGTTGAGAGTAGAGAAATTCCACGGTAATTATTGCAGTTCTTTTTATCACCTTTTTTAAACACGGGAACAATTATGGATTCTTTCCACTGTTGAGGGATTTCTTCTTTATTCCATATTAAACAAATTAATTTATGAATTTGACATATTAATGAATTCCCACCATATTTAATTAACTCAGCTGGTATTAAATCAATGCCAGGTGCTTTGTTATTCTTTAGCCTTTTAATAGCATCTTTAACTTCAGTCAAGTTAGGTTCTGGAACTAAAGGTTCTGCTGTGTGTACTTCATTTACTTCTGATTTATCTCCTACATGGACATTTAAAAGGTCATTAAAGTTGTTCTTCCATCTATTTAGAATATCGCTTGGGTCAGCTAGAAAATCACCGTCTTTATCTTTTATCAAGTTTACTTTAGGTTACCACCTCTTTCTAAACTCATTTACATCTTTATATAAATCACCGAAAACTAGACGTGATACAAACAAACGAATGACATTTCTAAAATCAGGAGACCTTATTTCCTTAAAATCACTTATGACATGCTTTGCTGCAAAAAATCATGCTGGGAAGTGTAATAGAACATATAACATACTACATCACCATTTTATTTCAGGCTGAATGCAAATTCAATATGGATATGCTGTTACAAAACAACAAATTGCCAGCCCCTTTGACAAAGTGGTTAGCATACCTCGCTACAATGCCAGAGGGCCTGAGTTCTAATCCTGGTCTGGACATGGATGTTTGAGAGAATCTAATCATCAATTTCATCATATCATCACTCAACCGCATTTTGAAAATTATCCAAAAGTGGCACAAAAAGTGAAGTAAAATAAATCAAATCAATAAATCAATCAAGATGACAAATTAGATTGATAATAACATATTTTTTCTATTCAAGTTCTATGCTTGCAATAGTAATAGAAGCAAAACAAGTTATTATTTTACATGACTCATCTACCAAGCTCTCGATTTCATTTAGAAGTCTAAGAATAATGCAAAACAGAAAATACAGAATATTGTTGACAAAGTAAACTAACCTCTGAGAATAGTAACTGAACTTTTGTCATTCTACCTAAGAACCAAAACTGTTGATCCAAGAGAAGTTTTATCAAAATTGCCTCATAGTGCTTTGCAAAGTTCAAAGTTACAAGTACCCACCATTTGAACCACAGAGTGCCCACATTTTGTAATCAAATGGCACAGGTTTTCCTTATATAAACTGTTTCAGCATGTTTTGTCCAAAATATTTGGCAATTTTTTCGTCTATTGACATTTCAGCCTGGAAGGTACTGAACTGCATGAAATTATTGTTCAATATGTCTAGGAGGGGACATATTTTGAAAAAATTTGTTAACACTTTTGAGATTTATCAATATGTCATTATTTTTTGTTTGTTTCTTGTATAATAATAATAATAATTATTATTATTAATATTTTGAAGTAACAATAGCAAATGATAAAGCCAATATCGCTATTGCCATATTGGAGCAGATTGGTGAAATATATAGTTTCGAAGCTGATATAAGAGGATTAGTACCTAATAAGAGGCTAGAGGAACGACAGAAAAAATCTAAAGTTTTTGTATGATACTGATAACTTTAAAGAACAATTTCAAAGAGTACTAGATCAGTACTTGTTGCTAATAATTTAACATAAACAACGAAGTGTGATTTACAAACTATCAGTGTTGCTAGTTCCGAAATGCCTAAGTCCCAGTGATCTCATATCAGATCACTGTTATGTTAGGAAGGAAAAGGTATGATGTTATTTATTTACCTTGATCAAAATTTTTTTCTGCTTACTTGAAACTACTGACGATAAAATAAAAGTAAAATTGACCTCAGTATTCTACATTAAAAGTTAATGACAATAATTTTCTGAACCATTCAGAGGATGTTAAAATAACAGATTTTTCAAATACTAAAAATCAATGTCCGTGAAGACTTTCTCCTACCCCGCTTGAAGAGGTCTGTCCATAACAGCCCCTTTTCTGCAAGGGGCGGGGATCGTAAACTTGTGATGTCACCACGGAAGCAAGCTTCTCCTCTGCCTTGACAAATTCATGTCAATATTTTCCAATAGTTACAACAAAATATTTGACTCATTATATCGTTTATTTTATTTCTGGGGTATGACAAGGACGTAGACACTTATCTAGAAATATAATTGTATCACATATAACAGTATAATATGTATCACACAAAAATGTCTTGGTAATACAATATCTGCTAATAATACTATGTTATAAGACAAAGAATAGCCGGCTCTATGGCCATGTGCATAAAGGGTCGACTTTCGATCTCGCCACTGAAGTTCCCAGGTTCGAATCCCAGCCTGGGCAATGGGCATGCGTGTTCTTCATCAATTTCATCCAATCACTCATCGTCGCGATTAGCCAAAAGTGGCAAAAAATGATAAAATAACTAAGTGGAAAGAAATAGATAAAGAATAGGAATAGGTAATACTTGTAATAATTATGGATGATTTGTGAATAGAGGCAGGGAGCAGTGGTGATTAAGTCGGTAGGGCCTTTGACTGCTATGACACCCAAGATTATTATTAATATTGATTGATTGATTGATTGATATTGATTGATATGCTTTATTTTACTTTGCTTTTTGGGCCATTTTTGGCTAATTTGCGAATGGGGATGAGTGATGACATGATGAAAGTGATGAATGAACACTCACAAACTACCATGCCCAGGCCGGGATTCGAACCTGGGACCCCTGACATCGTAGCACCATGTGCTAACCAGTCCAGCACGTGGGCCAGCTATTATTATTATTATCACACATAGTTCGTCTTATTCTTGAATATGGTAATGAATAATGATTTCTGACAGCCATCAGTCAGTCACCTTCAAAACGTTGAATCTGATCAAAAACTTTTTATCAGGTTATTATGTACAAAGTTTAAAGAAAAATACTATGACCAACATTACTCTGAATGGTTCACACAGTTGAATATGTTTACTTTAAAAGAAAGAAGAAAAATTAAAAGGATAAATTTTATACAGAAGATCTTAACTTTCCAAATTGAAAGTGAATATTTTTTGAATAATATATCTTATAAAATTCCCAGATATTCCCAGAGGTATATCTCAATTCTTACATGTCTAAATAAGGCCAGAGGTTTAGTAGCTGATCGTGATGAAACCTATAATTTAAATTTATGATGATGTATAAGATTGTAGGATCCACTGTATTATTTTATCATTATGTATTCAATTCTGTAATTTTGTATAAGCAATTTTGACGTAGTGATGTACCTGGTTGTAAACTTGTGCTCATCACTTAAATAATAGTAATAATAATAATAATAATAATAATAATTATTATTATTATTATTATTGCATCAAAAGTAAATATATACACAGTACATCTATCACGTCTGTAATTTCAGGAAATTAGGTACTCAATTACAATTTAAGCTTATAGCACTGACCGAAATGTATTTTTTTCTAAATTTTCGGACCTACCACCAACAAGAGTAAAATTTAGTTCAAGATCTTTCTCCTTTTTCTAGACCTATTGTTTACAAGGTGTAACGAAGAATGGACTTTTGTGTATTATGTTGCAGCAGGAACTGAGTTCCGACAACAAACAGAGTTCTGGAGCATTCCGGCTCACTGGTCATACTGTAATCACGTATTTTGCTTATTAAATTTATGTACTTGGCAAATTATCTGGGGCAGCTTCACCATCAGAACCCTCCCTCTAAATATGACGTTGTATACAAAAATTCCAACAACAATTGCATACATATAGGTCTGTATACTAATTGAAAACATTCGTGCTTCCAATGCGCTTCCATGTAAAAAGGCTGGCAAAGGAAGGCAAGTGCTTCTGCGATGACGTCATAGAATTCACAACTGCGCGGGTTTTTAAAAAGCCCAGTTATGACGGGACCTTCTCAGACAGGGAGGAAGACTGATTCTATGGACCTTGGTACAGACCACTAAATTCTATTTACTTTATATGTAAATCATTTACTTTGAAAATGGACATGAAAGAGTGTTTATTATTAGTTATTGCAAAATATTTAGTAGAATCACAGTTTTGTGAGGTGATCTCATATGAGATCAGTATAGTAATAAGATATGTGAATCTTTTCAAAGAACGATAACCGATTTTCATATTTGGGAAATGAGTAGTAGATCCAAGTTCTAACAAGGATGGTGCAGTGGCCACCAAATTAATAGAACATGAAAAAAACGATCTAGTGCAAAACAATTCACAGTTACTTTAAGTGGCTTTTATTTTAATTTTCTAGCTATGTTTCATCCTGCTTTCAAAGAAATATAAACCATTTAAAATAGCTGTATATTATTTTGCATCTATAAAAAGTGGTTATGCGAACCTTTAAGAAGAACCTATATTCACCACACTATGATTTGTGCAAATATTTTTGAATCATTATCAGCAAGGATTAATAAAAGCACATGTTTCATTATCAGTAGAGTCATCACTGAACATTTATAACGGGGGATTTAGTAAAACATTTATTACACTTAAGAAATTTTCTTTTCAGAAAAAACTTTAGCTGTGAATTGATTAAATATAAATGGAATCTACCCATAGATATTACAACTTAAATTTATCTTCTGGAATTCTACTCATAATCAGGTTTCTGCAGTCTCTAGTCTATACATTCAATTTATTGTATTCATTTTTTCTGACAAATCATTCAAGAGTTTCATTTTCCTCCTTCTCCTTTTTCATTTTCCTTTCACATAGCATTCTTTCTGTTATACATGTACATAAATTATCTTCCAAATTTACTTCCATTACAAATTCTATCTTGAATGGATCAATCAAACATGGGATACAAATTAATCAAATAATATTTGACATACCATTAAAGATTCTCAGAGAATGTTCTCTGTAATTCAAATTGTTAAGTACAGATATACAAATAAATTAAACTTCTAAATATCTGAGTACAGCATCCCATATGTTAAAGAGCTTATGGAGTATTGCACTCTTTTCCAGCTTAAATATTTTCTTCCAGTTAGTTACATGCAAAATCGGTTCAAATGCTTGTGTTTCCAAATGTTTATTATTGTGATTCTGTCTGGACTGTTTGATCAGATGAAATAAAAAACAAAGCGAAATGAAAAACAATGCCAGCAATTGCTTTCTTTGCATTATGTTTGAAAGAAACAATCATCTCTTTTCTACACAAGGCTGAAATGCTTAAGTTCATACATTCAAAGCAACATATGCAACTATTATGCTGATCACTCACATGGCACAATGTGTTGTTACAGCTCACCCTTATGTAGACTACTGTCTGATTGTGACATGCTAAGGCTTTTCCTCATTCAGTATATTAAACTGTCATCCATTGGGCAGCTGGTCTGTCATAAGAAACATATGGAGAGACAATCTGTTGGATTATGCTATGCCACGTCTGATTTATTGAGTGTCTGGCCTCATATAAAAGCCAGTCCTATTATTATTATTATTATTATTATTACTATTTTAAAAACTCTTGCAATATTTAAACTTTTTCAACTCACACATCATCAATAGCAGATCTAGAAGAGATGTTAATTCAACCCAAATATTCATTCCAAATATTCCACAAATGTCTGTGGAATACATTAGTTCCTGGTCTCCCTCAATTTTGGAAAATGTATTTAGTAAGTAGATTTGAGACACAAATGAATTATATTGTAATGTACAGACAAAGAAGACCTCATACAATGATCCAGGCAGCCTCTGGACACATAATAAACATACCATATTTAACTATTGAGAAGCACACAGAAATATAAAGTTATATTCCAAATTGTAAACTTTTATCTGAATATATTAGAAAGGTTTCTGCATGTGCTAGTGTGCGTGATTGTGAGTGTGATTTGTGTTGTGACATTTTTTGTATTTTTTACTTTCTTTTGTGACTCTTTAATCTAATCATGATGATGAGAATGGAAGGTGATTAGTTAGAACACTTGGAGAGACATTAGCAAAGGAAGATGAACGCCCAGACTGAGACTCAAACCTGGAACCTGTCAGATTCCTTGCTATGGAATTGTGTAAAATATAGACTTTATAGGTAGACATTCATTTTCCAGAGAGGGCCATGGCTAGCCCTTGGCCGCTTCTGGACGTCCATGGTGATAGGATTGGTGTTGGTGAGATTACTGAAGTTGTAACCTTATTTATTCTTCACATTATTGTTTTCTTCATTAGAAAACAATAAGCATGGGCAGCTAAATAATTTACTCAGTTTGCAGCTACATGCTAACCAATCAGGCATTTGATATTGATGTGATGAACATTAAAAACTCTTCTAGCATGAAGACATCAGTCTTATTGATAAGCCAAGGTGTGCACGAGCTCTAACCACCATTACTGAGGTCCTACTCCAAGCACCCTGGAAGCAGCAGCTGACAATTAGCAACAGAAGAGGTCTATGTTTAATTTGCTACGTGCACCAGCTGTGTCACAAAGTGACCTTGAATGGTTTGCCATGACCTCAGATCAACTTCAGCTGTTTACCACCCTTTTCTTAACTGCACATGCTACATGACGACAGGATTTTGGTGGAGACTCATAACAAATGATGAGAAGTGAGTCCTTCTTTGTTATCCCAAGACAAGAAACCAAGGCTTCAGTAGATAAGGCTTAAGTGGTAGTTCAAATAAGGCAATTTGAGAAGGATGTTGCCAAGCCAGATCTTAAACTCTGACCTATTTGTGGTCCAATGTGTATGATTGAGTGATTGATTGATTGACTTGCTTTATTTTACTTCACTTTTTGTGCCACTTTTGGCTAATTTGAAGAAATGGGAATGAGGGATGATATGATGAAATTGATGAATGGACACTCAGAAACATCCATACCCAGGCCAGCATATGAACCCAGGACCCCTAGCGCCATAGTGCGATGTGCCAATGTGCATGAATATTGCGCTGCAAGCTAAGAATTTGTCTGCATATGTATTTAAAACATACCTAAATGCTGGAAATATTTTGTAATATCAGTGTCTGTCAGAAATGCACTGATGATTCAGGAATATCTTAGTTTGTTGAAATAATTTTATATGTCAAATGTCATAAAAAGGCCGATAATTTTTTACACGGGGTTGGCAACATTGATGAAGTTGAGCATGTGCAGGAGCATGCCCTAGTATTCTGTGCTTGTAACAGAGATAGAATCCTCAGAGTGGGGTTTCCTATGTGCAAGTAGCAGTAAGGTGAAATGGCTGCCCTAGTACAAAATCTGGACAGGCTGCACTCTCAGGCGGCAGATTTTTACGCAGAGGTTATACGGAAGCTTGTGCCACACTATCAGAAATTTCTGGAGGTTAATGGTGACTACGTCGAAAAATAGCCAATATATGTACTTGTTTATCAATCACAATAAATTTCTTCTCCTATCATTTTTTAAAAAAATATCAGCCCTTTTCATTTGACATGCACCTCGTACTTAACTTTATCACCTCTTCATGGACACAAAATTATTTCTTAGTATGGATGCAATTTTCTGAAGGGTTTTGCCAAAGATTCATTGTAAGTGAACATCACAAGGGATCAGGGTGCAGTAGAACCACTTGAGGAAGAAGCATTCTCATATGTAGAAAAGCTGACCATCACACAAACATTCTGGAAAATTATGTTCATCCATGCATTTAGTATATATGTTCGTAAAGATAGGCTATACTCGTATTGAAGCTATGTGAGATTTTCCACATAAAACATCTCTTTGAGCTCTGTATCATGTTTCACAAGCATTTCTTTATCCTTAAAGAGAATCAACATCAGTTGATTACTATTGTTCATTGAGTGAGTTACTGTTACATGAATAATGAGTTCGATTGTTGCACATAGTGAGGGTACCATGGAGATGGCAGAAAGAAACAAATATCTGTCTTTAAGGATGAAATATGAGTCCACCAAAATCATCTGATTCCTCAGCTTACTGCTTACAATTACAATATGAGGCATGCAGACAACTTGAGCCAATTAAAGAGAACCAATAATACCACAGGAAGAATCACATGACTTCTTGAAGGTTGGTTTTGTATATGTCAGGGCTGCCATTAGGGGTCAGGGGGTGATCGTTAGGTGGCACAGATCGCGTGCGCAGTTGTCCGTGGATGCATTACGTCATCGTCGAGAAGCTTGGCATGGAGAAAGCTGGTTCCTTATGCAAATATTGAGATATTTGACAACAAATATCTTCTAAAATATAGTAGCAGGGGAAAAGTTACAACTATTACTGTTAAGATTCATCCTTTCTAATCAATTTATTACAAAGTTGATTCAAATGGGTAAAATTGTTTTCAAGAAATCGTGTTACGAAGGAACCCCTGTTTCATTCTCTCCAGGCTTCCAATGTAAGGGAGTTTTAACTTAAGCGCGTTGGATTTATTTTTGCTCTATGTTTTGAAATAAGATTATTTTGTTCTTGTCAACTGAAATCATGCCTAAATGCTATGGAAAGCTGTGAAAACTATTATCAGAAAACTAACGGAAGATACCTAAAATATCACAGCTTGATTAATATAAAAAATGCGGGATTGCCCATTTTTGTGAAAAAGGCATTGTGCGAGATCTAAAAGCAGAACTTTTTAATATTGTATGTAAATGTAAGGGTGTAATAAACGTGACTGCTTCTAGTAAAATATCACTGCACTCTCCATGTTTCTCTTCTGTCTTTTCCTTGGCCCCGTCAATAGCTTCAACACGTTGTTTTATATATATATATATATATATATATATATATATATGTTTTAATTAGTATTCTGCTCATTCCGCCACCTGAATGCAGCAGCTAGGGCTCAAAGGGCAGTGCTGTTACACTGGAAGAAGGCTCGGAAATAGCAGGCTTCAGAAGTTAACTCATCCAAATTAAATTAAACAGGTATGTGCTCTCTCTAAATTTATATCATAGTTCACAAATAGTAATTTGATAAAAAGTTTTAAAAATATCTGTTTTATTTAATATCGTATTAATTGGGGCATTCTTCTCCAGCATAGCTATATACAGTGACCACACTATGGGGGGTGGGGGGCAGGAATGCCCCTCTATTCTCGTTCGACAATTTCTCTCATCTGCCCCCAGTAAAACGACAAAATAAATTAATGAATGAATGCTCATTTGGCCAAAATATGCATTTTTGTGTCGTATTATGTGTAATAAACATGATTGCCCCGGGAAAATATGATTTACCCCTCCATATTTTCTATTTCACCGTCACTAGCTACAACATATTTTGATTTCTATTGTTCCCACATATTTATTTTAATTTTTGTATTGTGAATCATATTCCACTTTGGTACCTCATGTAGCCCCTCTCCTCCCCCCCACACACACACACGTGCAATTTCAGTTGTAAGTTTTAGACTAAGCTTGTCAAATGTCCACTTATATCTTTGTATTCTTGAGCCATTTAAAAAAAAAAATCATTTCGCCCCTTTTTCGGGATTATTCCATAGCAATGTTTTCCCACTGGAAGCCCCTTTGGAGATCGAGATCCGGAGCTATAGCCCTCCCAAGCCACCATCCCCTCCAAATACTCTCTTGGCCTCATGAAAGAAAAATATATATATTTATACGAAATATTAATTTGACTTGGCAGTTTCTTTTTTCGAACAGGAATAAGTTTTAAAATTTATAGCTTATAAATTTACACTAGCAATTTTGAGTAAAGGTTTTGTGTAACCCTAAAAGTACATTTAGAGACTGCAAGGTCAAATCTCTATGTTGCAGATATATTAATAATTTTCATCACAACGTCTTGTAATAATTATTTGTTATTTCAATAACCTCCTCGCATATTAAAACATAGATGCCATACGATTGTCATTTTCTGTTTATTTCCTTGTAATGCTGACCTCCATGGCGAAGTGGTTAGCACACCGCTTTACGATGCCAAGGGCCCCCAGGTTCGAATCCTTGCCCGGGCATGGGTCTACTTTCCTTTCATCAATTTCATCATATCATCACGCATCCTCATCTTTGTGATTAGCCATATGTGACAGATAAGCGAAGTAAAATAAACTAAGTCTATTAATCAATTATTTTTTAAACTCTTTAATTCTTCTTTAGCATGCCACGTTTTTGTTAAAATTATATTACGATTTGTAAAATGACAAAATTCTAAAGGAGAACACGCAAGTTTCTTTCTAGCACATTGGTCAGAAAGTTTCAGGAATATGGATTTTCAAAATACATTTTTTTCACGTGTACTTTGCCCCCCTTCTAAAAGTAGCGCATTTTCAATTATGTTACTAATCATTAAAAGAATGCCTCAATACCATCTTGGAGGATGACAATTAATATTTTCCCCCTTCCTAAAAGTAATAATATACTTTCGCTCTCTGAATCTCCCATATAAATGCCAGGGGCAGTCTGCTTCAGCCGAGCTCACTGCTTCTTCGGTGATGTGATGCATTCGTGCAAGATCGGCAATCTTCGGATGGCTTTACCTAATCTCTATGTACCTTGATTAGGGGTGTGTGGCACATGCTACAGCATAGGGCCTTGCGCTTTGAGGGGGCTCGCCCTTTAAAATCAGTCAAATTTTGTGCAAATGTGATTGCACTCGAATAAAAGAAAGAGGAACATAATTGTTGTGAAATGAAAAATTGCATCATAACAAAGTTGAATTTCTGGTAATGGACAACTGTGTCCTCGCTTTTGAAGCCACCAGTAAAAATTTGCTGACAAGGATCAACAACCCATTTGGGACTCCAACTTTCCCTGATTTTCTGTGTAATGTTCGACTGAGGACAAGCATCACACAATGGTTATTTGTCTGGAAACTGAGACCCAACAAATTTGAGGGTGTGCACCTCCGCGAAAACACGAAAACAATAGTCGGCATCAAAGCCTTGAAGGTTCGCTGGGCGCTTTACTACAACCTCTCGTGTTTACAACTGCAGCAGCAAAATGAACCCATCTACAGAGTGTCTATTAAATACTCAATTAGTGTAAAGCACGTAATGCTCTTGTTTTTGAGAATAATGGGTAGGGGTGCGAATTTGTAGTCAGCAAAACCTCTGAATCAAATAGGTAAAAAGGCACTCAGAGGATAAAAAATAAATTTCTCTGTTTTCTGGATTGATTGTGGCGACAATGATGAATGGCGATTAGATGAATTTAGGAGAATGTTATTTTATATTGAAGAAATAAATTTAAGCTTACCTATTACTGTGAAGAGGGCTCCCGCGAAGTCTACTGGTTAGCGCTCTAGATTTTGGTGTGAGTGGTCCCGAGTTTGATTCTCAGTACGAACTCTTAAAATTTCAGAGTTAACACAGCATGGGAGAACAATTAAGGAGCTACTTGAAAGGAAGCAGTAGCGGGCTCTAATCTCGAAAGCCAGAAAATAGCAGCAATGGGGATTTGATGCGCTCACCACAGGGTTACCCAAAGAAAGCTGATTGGCAGGCTGTACCCCTAAGACGGCTCTTGTGCCACAGAGTTGTATATAGCAGCATTACTGTGAAGAATTTAGAGATTAAAGATCATTCAGTTCATTTGCTTCACTCATATCATCCAATTTTTTAATTCCTACTATTCAAATATCTAATTCTCAAAAAATTCACTTGCTTGAATCCTGAGGTGGGCTTGGATGTTCCTTTGTGAGTGTCCCTTCTTCAAATGTATATAAGTGTCATTCATGCTCATCGTTACGATTTAACTGAAGAGGCAGAAAAGTGTCACAAAAATAAGAAAAGTAGGTTTAAATATAGTTTGAGAACAGTTCCATTGCTGGCACAATCAATAATTTGCCTGTCACTTTTATGCACTGAAATGTGACTGCAGTATTTAAGCAAACTTCAGTTTACAAGAATTCATTTTCGTTGTGTTTCCATTTTAGCTTTTCTGCATGTATAATAATTTCCTGATTTTTTAGGCAAGCAATTCGCAAGACAGGATTGCATCAATCTTTTGTCCCTTATTTTTTTGATATTGAAAGCACTTAAGATTGTAAATAGAGCTTCTAAAAAAATGAATGGCTAATTTAGAATTTGTTATGTCCAATTTGTCTTGACAATAATTTTTCGTAACTTCTCATGGGAAGGAAACTATAAAACAATATCAGTTCTTTAATATTGCATTTTACTGTACTTGACAACAGTATTTATGTCTCAAACTTAGATATGAAATGAAAATCCTAAAAAAATAAATCATAAGGAACACACAAATTTAACAACAAAAATTACACAAGATTATTTCACTTCCTAATCAGGGATGTACTGTGTTTTCTTCCGAGATCTTCCCCTCTGACATCAAACTTTACAACTGCATCCATTTTGAAATATGGGCTTCAGAAACAGGCCTCTCAGCAAGCGGTGTGCAGGTTAATGGACCTTGGGTCAGCATATTGCCCCCACATATGAAATAGAAAAGATCTGGAGATATGAGTACTTTATTTTTATTGCCTCTCAAATCCTCCCTATGAAGGAACATTTCCAGATTTTGCCAGATGTTTCAACCATGCTGAAGTGTCAACAAATTTCAAGTCATTCATGTTTGACACAGTAGTCTATGCAGGTGTGTAGAATCGCGATTATAGGAATGTCTAGGGAATGGGACAAAGTTCGTAAATTTGAATTTGGATTCCAAAAGGCTAAAATCGAAAAAAAAAAAAAAAAAAGGATGTGTTTTTAAAGTCAGAAGGATGCCTTCGAGAAAATCTTGCTGCCTGTAAATACAGTTTCCATTTCAATTTTCGCCACGATAGATGGAAATAATGTAGATACACTTGATGTCAAGTGTTTTAGTTGTATGTACCAGTGGTGGCAGAGACCTTAAACGTAGCTCTTTTGTGAACTAGGTGCCAAATGTAGGAATTAATTGCGAGGAGGAATATGTTTCATGTTCATCTTCTGAGCCAGTTGACAGGTCGCATCTGCTTTTAGATCCAGGTGAGTGGACGTCAGTTTTAAACAGTTCTGAATTTGATTCAATCATTCAAAAGGACCCAATTCGCATCATAAATCATAATTACCCAATTAATGGTGATCATCGATACTTTTCATCTGGACATTATAAGCGTGTTATGCAAAATGAGGAAACGGTAGACAGAAGGTGATTGGTGATGAGGAAAAGATGAGATTTTCTGCTTGTGTTGTAAGCTGTTTGGGAAGAAGGGTGGGGGCATGCTGGCAAATGAAGGCTATGATGATTGAAGGCATTTAGGCTATCAACTACAAAATCATGAAAAATCAGAAAGTCAAATTCAATGCATTATAAAATGTACCGAATGTGAATTTAGACTGCAGAAAAACATACCTATTTATCACATCATAACATGAGCAACACGGTATGTTGATTTGACAGGAAAAGGAGCACTAGCCTGAGGTCTTCAAACGAATGCTGCATGTACTTAAGTATTTGGCAGAGCATAATCTTGCCTGGGACATAAAATATTGGGGGTAAGTATAATTAATTATTTTTTTAAATTTTTTGTTCCTTAGTCTGAAGTACAAAATCATAATGTAAACACTACAGGGTCTGTATTTAAAGTAATGAGAATAAATCCAGAAAACAAAATTTATTACAGATATCGCTACAAACCTTAAGTAGTCTTCAAAGTATGTCCCTTGAGCATCAACACACTTCTGCAGGCGAGTTTTCCACGCGTCGTATGCTCCCTGAAATTCAGCAACTGGAACAGCCTTCAGAGCACACGTGCAAGCCGCTTTGACCGCATCCAGGGTTCTGTGGTAGTGTCCTTTGAGGGCTGTTTTCACTCTGGGAAATAGGAAAAAATCTGCAGGGGCAAGGTCGGGGCTGTAGGAAGACTGAGGAATTGTTGTGATGCCAGATTTCGTCAGGAACTCTCTAACCACAAAGCACGTGTGACATGGCGCATTGTCATGATGGAGCTTCCAATCAGCAGCAATTTCTGGTCGCACTCGGTTGACCCGTCTCTTCAATCTTTTTAACACCCCCACGTAGAAGGAGCCATTGACTGTCTGTCCTGTAGGCACAAATTCCACGTGGACCACACCTTTCTTGTCGAAAAACACAATCAGCAATGCTTTGATTCTGGACTTGGACATGCACGCCTTTTTTGGTCGAGGCGACTTCGGAGTGTGCCATGCGGTGCTTTGCCGTTTTGTTTCGGGATCGTACTCGAAGATCCAACTTTCATCTCCGGTAATGACATTGTCAAAAAACTGAGGGTTGTCTTCAATGCGTTCCAAAAGATCTTGCGACACGACCGTGCGGTTGTGCAATTGCTCGTTCGTCAAAACTTTTGGGCCGAGCTTGGCAGAAAGTTTTCTCATCCCAAGATCCTCAGTGATGATTTTGTGAACAACCATTTTATTGAGTCCTAGTGTATCTGCGATAAACCGCACACTGACACGCCTGTTTAGCAAATCTCGCTCACGTTGTTCGTTGTCTCCGGTTCTTGAGATTGACGGGCGCCCTGCGTGGGGTTCGTCCTCCACGCTCTCCCGGCCTTCTTTGAACATTTTGTGCCACCGAAACACTTGAGCTTGTGATAAACTGTCACTGCCGTATGCTTGCCGAATCATTTCCAGCATTGCTGCACCAGATTTTCCAAGGCGCACACAAAATTTGATCGCGTACCGCTGTTCCAAGCTTTGCTGCATTTTGCTCTTGCACACACTACTTTGCAGACGTCCACGCCACACGTGATCATGACTCAATGGATGCCAGCAGGCAACTGCCACTTGGAGCGCTTTCAAGGTCACACCCCCCACTACCGACTCCAACCAGTACCAGCACGCTTGAGGTCTAGTCGCAGCAGAAAAAAATATTCTCATTACTTAAAATACAGACCCTGTGTTACAAGTTCATTTCGTTTTCATTCTGATGTACTTTGTTGCATTATAACCAAGGGGTCCTGGGTTTGATACCAGGTGAAGGCAAATGGCACAGTGGTTCAGACTGTTCAAACTGTAGGTCCAGTCCTGATTAGCCTATCTGGGCATAAAGTGAACTTAATACAACAAATCGTTCACTGAATCAATCTCATGCACCCCAGTACATGTTTAATTGCAAAACCGGAAATGTTCAATACCATATTGTTACATTAACTAAAAAAGTAGCAATAATTAATCATATCCAATAACATAATTGTTTCTTTACCATCCATTGAATTTTGACACTGTAGTGAATTTGCATTGTTTCCATAAAATAATATTTTCATATCATATTTCATTCTATAAGTAAACAAACATAAGTATCTTTGATATTGATATTTTAACATTACATAACACAATGACCTCGCAGATGTAGTTCACACAGGGCATCGCGTTCCCTAATGGTGGCCCTGGTATATGTGAGTAACTTTGGAGCCTCATTCCAGAAAAAAATATTTTGTCATTTGTTTTCCATAGAAATGTGAAAGATGTTAGATCACAGTAATTTATATTAATTATTATAAGAGCTTTGAAAAAACATGACAATGTCAGACTGAAACACTGTTTTTTTAGGAGGTATGGGGAAAAATATGCCTTCTTTGCTCCCTTCCTGGAAAAATTTCTTGCTTGCTCCTTCATGGAAAAAATCCTGCGTATGTTCATTTCTATCACAAAACACGAAATAAATTCATCTCAGAGGAATTTGTGTTCACTTGTTCAGTTACAGTTCAGGCAGTGGTGGTTCCAAAACTGGGGGAGGACAAGGACAGTTTACTTTCACTTGGCAATAGGGTTTAGCATAGTGCAGGGGCAAAGGTGGTAACAAGTGGGGGACAGTTGCCCTCCCTAATAGCCACTACTGGTTTAGAGCCTACCTTAATGTAGTGGGACCCGCATGTACCTGCTAAAATTCGTAGTTTACAAATTAAAAAATATTATTCAAATGCAGGGGAATTTCAACTTTTTCATTTGAAAATGTTCCCGCCGTGAAGGCAAGACTGGAGTAATCGGCTCAGTCATCTAAGGGTTGACACTGAAAGCAGGGTTTCCAGTGCGACATAAATTTTCTGTCTGTATTTTTGGTTATTCCAAGTTATTTACACTACAAGCAGTGGCCGAATTATAAATAAATTACTGCCGGTATACATATGCACAGACCTGAATTTTGATACAATCCATTCTCTTTTTGTGTGATTTCTTAAGTAATACATCAACTGTCATTCTCTCTCACTTATCACCACTAATTATGCTCCGTTTTCCACATATGACGCTCAAACGTAAAGTTAATATGATGGACAAGTCAGTCCGTGACACCAACTGGAGAAAAATTCATACAGAGCAACAACAAATTAATGCGTTTGTTTTTACACTTCAATCCACGATCACAAGAATCGAGATCAGAATTGAAAATGCACGTGGGCAGGTCAGTTATGATAAGTAAACATAAACCACGTGACTGTACATTTTTGCTAATAAAATTTATAATAATTTTGGTCAATGAAACCAAATAATTGTTAGGGACAAATAAATAATGCTATAATTTCAATTCTCCCTTGAAAAGAGTCAGGTTTGCATAATACGCACTTATTTAAATTAATATTTAAATTGCAGACCTTATTATTGCGTTTCTCATGCTATACAATCGACAAGGAGCGTTCGGCTGTTGACGGCGGGGTGAGGCAAGAGTGCAGAGTGCTGTATGTTCATGTAGGAGATAAATCAGAAGTAAATGAAGTGCACACAGCAGAACCTTTAGTTCCAGAACCTAACTTGACTGAACTTAAAGATGCTATTAAAAGGCTAAAGAATTAAAAGCACCTGGCATTGATTTAATAACAGCTGAGTTAATTAAATAAGTGGAAATTAGTTAATATGTTAAATTCATAAAATTAATTGGTTTAATATAGAATACAGAAGAAATCCCTCAACAGTGGAAAGAATCCATAATTGTTCCTGTGTTTAAGAAAGGTGATAAAATGAATTGCTCAAATTAACGTGGAATTTCTCTACTCTCAACAACATATAAAATATTATTTAACATTATTTTAACAAGACTAACCACATATGCTAATGAAATTATAGGTGATTATCAATGTGGATTTAAACGTAACAGATAATCAAAATGTCAATCATCTATTCATTGATTTCAAAAAAGCATATGATTTGGTCAAATGAGATAAATTATATAATATATTAGTCGAGTTTGGAATACCTAAGAAGCTTGTTTGAATGATAAAAGTATGCACCAGTGAAACAGAAAGTAAAATTCGTGTGGGTATTAATGTGTCTGACAAATTTACAATTCATGATGGGTTAAAACAAGGAGATGCATTATCTCCATTGCTCTTTAATTTTGCCTTAGAATATGCTGTTAGGAAGGTAAAAGAAACTAACCAAGGACTAAAATTAAATGGTGTGACTCAGTTGTTAGCATATACAGATGATTTAGACTTATTAGCGGATGATATAAATACAATTAAGATTAATGCAAAAATATTTTTCAAATCTGCTAAAGAGATAGGTTTGGAAGTTAACAAAGAGAAAACTAAATATATGCTTACAGGCCGAAACCAAGTGTTAGGTAATAATCAAAATCTAATTATTGATAACAACTCGTTTGAACCAGTTTCCAAATTCAAATACTTAGAAGTAATATTAACAAATGAAAATTATATTAAAGAGGAAATAAAAAGTAGGCTTAATTTAGGAAATGCATGTTACTTCTCTCTTCATGAACGTTTGTCTTCTCGTTTAATATCTAAGAAACTAAAAGTTAAAATATACAAAACAGTAATTTTGCCTGTAGTATTATATGGGTGTGAAGCTTGGTCCCTTTCATTGAAAGAGGAACACAAATTGAGAGTATTTGAAAATAAAATTGTTAGGAAAATCTTTGGACCTAAAAGGGATGAGGAGACAGGTGAGTGGAGAAGATTACATAATTTAGAACTACATAATTTGTATTCATGTCCAGATATTATTATAATAATAAAATCAAGAAGACTTAGGTGGGCAGGCCATGTGGCACGAATGGGAGAGGAAGGAGGAGTTCACAGGATTCTTGTTGGAAATCTGATGGTAAGAGACCTATAGGAAGGTCAAGACGAAGATGAAGGGATACCGTTGAGATGGACCTAAAGGAAATCGGTAGAGATGGAAAAGAGTATATAGATCTTGCTCAAGATAGGAACAGAATGAAGGCCTGTGTTGCTGCAGCCATGAACCTTCAGGTTTAAGAAGGCTAGAGAGTTAGTTAGTTAGTGTTCTGGAGTCCAATTCAGTTCTCATACACATTAAACTACTAGGATTCTACTGTATTTTTCTACTTTCACTTTTAAGAAAGGATATCCAAACCTTTAAGTAAACAATGGGTGTCTGCTTTCTACTGCTGATAACATTATAGGATACTTCATTGCAATTAGGTTGTCTGCATTCCTAGCTTCTTCATTGCGGCTTGTAAGCAGGAGAAATCTCATGATTTGATTTCATTGTTCTCATGAATATTTCTCTGAGAGTTTTGTTTCTATAGTACTCTTTAACATCTGCAACAATGATAATCACTAAGTAACTAACAATTTGCTCCTCTGATCAACAATAAGATTTAACTGACATTAAGTCAAGTCAGTGCCATTGTCAGGGTTGTTCAATGCAGTGACATGCACTGAGGAGTAGCTCGTCTAACAGTGATAGATCAATGATCTCACAATGATCTCACACATCTAATTATATTTAAATTTGCAATTTTTATTGTCTCTTTGAAGCCTCAGTTCATATGCAACTCCTCGTATGGGAACAATCGCTAGGCAGTCTGGAAGAAGCTACTCCAGCTGACCTTTCCACCGCCAGACCAGTTTCAGGTATAGAGGCTGCCTTAAAAAGGGAAGGAAAGATATCTGTGTTTATTTCCACATCTCCTCACCTCAAACCCTCTGGCCAGAGCCATGGTTGAAAGCCCGTTTTATCACCTATATGGGAGATAGATGATTGGTTTTCCTCGTTTCCCTTTCATTCGACCGAGAAACTTTGGGGCGTAATTCCAATACTTCCACCACACATCTTACGCCTTATATTTGTGTATAATTATGGCCTCAAGTCTTATTATGTATGAAATGAATACAATGTGATAAGCCTAACAATCTGAAATGGTGGGGCTTGGTGTATTGTACATTGTCAGACAAAGCACAGCAAAAACTTTACAAGGGTCGAATTACCTACGCAAAATCTCCTATCAGTTTTCTCACTATGCTTATTTACATTCTTGCTAGTTTATGTCACTCTTCTGGTTTTTGAACATTAATTGCGATGCAACAATAAAAATGGCTAGCAAATTCATGGTATCAACGAGGAAAGTCATAAACATTCATACTGTACTCGGAATTTGAACTCAATGCCTTTCTTTGAAGTGTTTATTGTTTTCAAAGAGCACGTCTGCGTGTGTGTGCATGCTTGTGTGAATGCTTGAAGGCATAGGTAAAGTTCCTCGTGCATATAGCATGGTGCCATGAAGGCATATTTAAGGGATGTCTTGCAGGGGCCCCACACATTCTCGATTTTGGACCATTTCAGAACTTATGTGATCTTATCAGCACCATGCTCCGGCCACCTTAAGCCTCATTGTGGCTTGCCCCCAGGTACCCATTGATTTGAGTTTGGGGGATCCCCAGAGCCACTTTATGCCAGGACAAGGCAGGAAAAATTCCAACCTTAGATCACACCCTAGGAATCAAACCCGGTCCCCTGCGTGGCAGTCAGACATACTACTGACTAGAGCATCACTGCTCTTGCGTACATAGCCCCAACCCAAAAGTTTATTTTTAATTATCATGTGATAATTTAGGTACTATGAAATATTTAATCCTATCGCGGGTGTTGAAACAACCCTGAAATCTATAGACTTGGATGTCGGGGGAGGAAGGAGATACGTGCTTCTTTTAAGACATAGTCAATTGTTACCCCTAGTGCCGAGGTCACCACATGTCACTGCATTTTCTTACAGAGGCAAGGTAGGAATTTGAGGGGAATGACGAAAAACAATTATTTTTCAATTATGCTTAGAAATGTGAAAATGACAAAAGACGTAAATATTGCTTTTTCAATTTAGTGCGCTCTTGAATTCGTTTACTAGCTATCTTGAAAAAGTTTTTACTTACCCAGTTTATTATTAAGATAATAGACAATAATATTTTGAATATTTGTACCACATTAGAGCACGTACACCAGAAGCGCAACCACGAATTTTGGTCTGTGGGGAGAAGTACCAGGATAAACATAAAGTAAAAAAAAGTAAAGTAAAGTGTTCCCCTGTGCTTAGCACCATGCCATGAAGACGTATAGGGGGTGTGGGGGTAACGCCCCACACTTTCTTGATCCGGTCGTGAGTGGGGGTGATGTGATCAGCACCATGCCCCTGACTGCCTTTACCCCCCAGGGTTTCCCCAGGTGCCCATGTTATTCGACACTGGGTGGGCACCAGGGCCACTTCCAACATTAGAAAAGTAGAAATTTGAACCGGCCTTGGATCAAACCCGGGACCTTTAGCATGGTAGTCAGATGCATTACCCACTGAGCCACCGCAGCCACCACCAGGATAAACATACCAATACTATAATAATAATAATAATAATAATAATAATAATAACCAACAACAACAACATTAATAATGGCATTATTATTATTATTATTACTAGTGGTAGAAGTAGTACAAAGATGTTATTATCATCTGCCATTTTTGAATGGCAGAAAATTAATTAAATGCATTCCGAAGATAATTCTTCTTTTACATATACCATGTATAACTTTCATATACAATATATGATTTACACCTATGCAACATGCTAACACTAAATTGTGTACATATTCCATGTGTTTATTCAATATACAACACGTATTATTTAAATACTACATTACAGAAAACAAATTGGTCATATTGCGAGTGAAGCGAGCAAGAAATTATTAGATCCCATTTTTGCAATTGAAAGCAATATTGATTTAATAGGGTGCAAATAATTTCAGGGGGCACCATTGCATTCTCTCTTTTAACAAGTTTTTTTTCATTTGGACTCCTGACACCTCCTAGCTATGGCTCTGAACTTGACGAGACTGAAAAAAGCAGGTATTGTGAGTGAAACAAGCAAGAAAATATTACGAATTGCCTTTATATTTGCATAACATTTGAAATCGAAAGGCACAATTGCTACTCTGTGCGCCCCCTAAAGGTGCCCTTGGCCATCAATGTTTGCCCCCCCCCCCTATTTGCTCCTAATAGGGTGCAAATAATATCACAGGGTGCTGAACTTGACGAAAATAAGAATAACAGGACATGCGACCTAAGCGAGGAAGAAAATTTTATGAAATGTATTTTTTTTTGCATAAAATTTGAAATGGAAGGGGTAATTGCTCGTCTGTGCCCCCCTGTAGGTGCCCTTGGCCGTCAATGTTTGCCCCCTTCCCCCTAGAATTGATTTCAAAGGTTGGGGGGCTAATGCCCCCCCCCCCCCCCCCCCGTGGTTGTGCCACTGATGCACACACATAACGTTAAAAACTTTTCAAAAAAGCTAACCATGTTGGTGAGCGAACAAGACGTGACCAAAGATCAGGTCGATAATGCACAAATCGTATATTTATATTTCTCATAATTGTTATTAAAATATTCAAAATTAATACTTTAATTGACATAGACTAGGACAGACAGGCACACACACGTGGACACACACAGACGGATAGAGAGAGAGAGAGAGAGAGAGAGAGAGAGAGAGAGAGAGAGAGATATGAAATGAAGGAAGAGAGAGAGAAGATGGACATTTTACTTCCTACTATCCCAGATACCAAGTGAAAAATGCATAACTCCAACCTGTTTTCAGCGCCATATCATGCAATTTACTCAAGTTTGAGTGAATCCTGTTCAAACCTGCATTTTCTACTTATTGTTAGTGCAGATCAGTCTATCAAAAGTTAATATATTATATTCTACAATTTACCACAGTCTGTTCTGAGCAAATATTTTAGTATAATTATCAGGAAGGATTGATAAATAGCACATGTTTTATATTGGAGGCTTTCATGAAACATGTATGACATTTAAGAAATTATCTTATGGGTAATAAAAAATGTAAAGTGCTTCCCTGTGCTATGCACCATGCCATAATGGTGTATATGGGGTGTGGGGTTAGGGCCCCACACTTTCTTGATCATGGCCGAAGGTGGGGGTGATGTGATCAGCACCATGCCCCTGGCCACCTTTACCCCCCAGAGTTTCCTCCAGGTACCTACTTTATACGATGCTGGGTAGGCACTGGAACCGCTTGAACAGGTGGAAAAAATTACTGTTCTCCCCAACCAAGTATCGAATCTGGGTCTCTCGCATGGTAGTCAGATGCCCTAATGACTGAGCTACCACAGCTCACAATTGCCTTGTGGGGGGGATTAGCTGTGAATAGATTAAATATGAATGGAATTTGCCCATTTAAAGTCACCATCTGCCATTCTACTCATAAGCAGGTTCCTGCAGTCTCCAGTCTACCCATTCAATTTATTGTTTCCCTTTTTACTGTCAAAAATTTGTTGTTCTTTTCCATCTCCTCTTTCTTTTTCCTTCCATACAGCAGAACTCTGTCATTCTCAGTATCCTTCGCATATCTCCATTGACACATGTCCTATCCAATATATTTTCTCTCTACAAACAAGCTTGTCCAATTATTATTATTAATATTTCAAAATACAAATTAATATTGTCAAAGTCACATATCATCAATAGCAGATCTAGAAGATATGTTATACTAGCTGATTGCCTGGCATTGCCTGGGTATTTATTTTTTCTAAAATTCTATTAGACAGGAAAATAATGAATTCTAACTATAGTGTAAAATGAACTTCTAGTTCAACAGCATTGGGAGTATCACTATTCATCTTTGCAACCCCGAAAAACTATGGATTTCACACTAATATCTGTTGTTTTTTATTATTTTAACATGTCACCCCCTTCCCACCACCACCTATAGTGGTGTCAGGGGTGTCTTGGAGTTGAACGACATTGGGAGTGTCACTATTCATCTTAGTGACCCGTAAAACTATGGATTCCACACTAATATTAGTCGTTTCCGATTATTTTTACGTGTCACCCCTTCCCCTGGAGCATTTTCAACTGAACTTGGTACACATATCACTTGCAATCTTGAAAGAAATACTGTGGGGGTAAGACACCCCTGGCACCCCTAGGGATGGCCCTAGGGGTGCCAGGGGTGTCTTTCTCCCACAGTATTTCTTTCAAGATTGCAAGTGATATGTGTACCAAGTTCAGTTGAAAACGCTCCAGGCATTCGAGAGTTATGCCGGAACAAACACAGATGCCCACAAACAGGCACATACACACATACATTCATTCATACATATATATATATGCAGGGTGATTCTTTATGTAGTTTACAATTTCAATAATTTATAATTATTTATTGGAACCACATACAGACTTGGTTTATATGTCACTATACAGCAAAACACTTCAAGTTTTTTATTCGAAATCTGTTATGGTTCAATATGTGCACCGTTGGTCATCCTGGACACATCCCAACGAAAGTCAATTTCCTGCCAAACATTAACCAGCATTTCAGGGGTAACATTAGCGATGGCTGTTGTGATGCGATCTTGAAGTTCATGAAGATTATGAGGTAGGGGAGGGGTGAACACCCTATCTTTCACAAACCCCCACAAAAAAAGTCGAGTGGAGTGTAATCTGGAGACCATGGCGGCCAGGCAATTGGTCCACCATGACCTATCCACTTGTCTGGGAAACGATGATCAAGGAATTCCCTTTCCTCTGTCTGGTAGTGCGGCGGGGCGCCATTTTGTTGCCACCATATGCGCCCATCATGGTCATCTTCATCCAACTGTGGAAGAAGGAAGTTCTGGAGCATATCCAGATAGACTTTGCCGGTGATGGTGCTCTCAGCAAAGAAGAATGGTCCGTACACCTTTTCTATGGAAACAGAGCATAACACGTTCACTTTGGGACTGTCACGAACCAGCTGCACATCCTCATGTGGTTTTTCCGTGCCCCAAATGCGACAATTGTGTTTGTTGACTCGGCCCAAAAGGTGGAAAGTTGATTTGTCGCTGAATACGCACTTAGCTCTTTCCGCACCAGTGAAAGTCGCCATTTTCAACGATAGACCGGTGGCGCCGCATGTGATCAAGTCCCCAACTAAATACTACGTGAGTCAAAACTTGAATTGTTTTGCTGCATAATGACATGTAAACAAAGTCTGTATGTGGTTCCAATAAATAATTATAATTTATTG
Source organism: Lepisma saccharinum (assembly GCF_977018435.1). Taxonomy (NCBI): domain Eukaryota; kingdom Metazoa; phylum Arthropoda; class Insecta; order Zygentoma; family Lepismatidae; genus Lepisma; species Lepisma saccharinum. The sequence goes on along the minus strand of NC_139253.1, from coordinate 62,411,957 downwards.
AAGTTGTAAACTACATAAAGAATCATCCTGTATATATATATATATATATATATATATATATATATATATATATAGGACAAAAGCAAGGAGGGCCAAAAGGGCTAAGTAAAAATCAAAGAATGTAAAAGGAAACACTCACCGGACAATAGAAAAATTCAAAATTGTTGCTAAGTTCGTAGCATCATCGGTGTGAGGAGAAAGAGACGGAACTGGAAGTTGGGGCCCTGCAGAGTTGCCCAGTCTCCATCGAAGAAGAAGCGGTGCGTAGAACAAAAAAAAAACACTCATCGTAAACTGTGAGTGTGTAGGATGAGTTAGGAGGGAGGGTGGGAGGGATGGGATGGCTTGGGAGGGATGGTCTGTGAGGGTTGGGCATTACTTTGTGGCCTTGTTCAAGCCAGGTGGAGTGGTTGCACTCATGGCCGATATATAGACCCTCTCCCATCTTTTGCGAACAGAGGTGTTGACTGGTTGGGGTAGGAGATAGATGATCGCTACCAGGAAGCAGTCGTTGAAACTGATGTTGTGGTGGTTGGTGTGGACGGCGACAGTGAAGTCCAGGTTGTGGGTGGAGGAGCGGTGGTTATTAATGCGGAGGTTGAGGGCCGTTGATGTTTCGCCCAGGTAAAAATCACCACAGATGTTGAATTTTTCTACTGTCTGGTGAGTGTTTCCTTTTACCTTCTTTGATTTTATATATATATAGTATATATATATATCTATTCCAGTTGTTTTTATATGTCTGTTGTATACATTATTCCCACTCTTCCTCAATTTTGAAAAACGCATTTAGTAACTAGATTTCAAACACAAATGAAGAAAAAACTCATACACTGATTGAGACTGCATCTGGACACATATTAAATGTACTATATTTAACTACTAACAAGTACACAGAAACATATAATACACAGAAAGTTATATTCTAAATGTATAAACTTATATCTGGATATGTTAGAAATGCTTGTGCATTAGTGATGGGTTCAAGCCGTTCATTTGTGTGAGTCGACTCATGAGCGCTCGCTCACTGAGAAGAGTCGTTCAAAAGAGTCGTCAAGCTTCTTTTTCTCGAAACACATGCCTGAAAAGGGGGTAGGAGGTGTTGAAGCAGATGATTATTGTATTTAAATAAACGAACACAACGGAACGTATCAGCCTCTGTCCTTCAAGATTAATAAATTGTATTGCATTTTTGTGTATGTGTGTGTGCATGTAGCCGACTAGATGGCCAAGATTCTGAAGTAATCGACATTTGATCTTGCCACAGAAGTTCCCGGGTTCTAGTCCCGGTCTGGGCAAGGATATTCTTTACGAGTGTCCCTTCATCTATATCATCACGCATCATCCTCATCGTCGCGATTGCTTAAAATTTGAAGAAAAGTGGCATAAAATAAGAAAAATACAAATACGTGTCTGTGTGTGTGTGGATATACATATATGTGTAAACAGTAAACACATACACACACAAAATTTATTGCACATACTTGTTTTCATTACTCTACCTCATGAGTGAGATTTTCTATATTTGTATCTTGTTTCAGTTTGCATTTCATGCTGCGGATAATGCAAATTATGCAGTACGATAGCATGCACAGAAATGCTATATAATTATATCAACCTTTTATTAGTAATAACGTGCATTTACATATTCTTCCTTTTTTGCATTCGATCACTGGTTTTAATATCGCAACAAATGTGAGAAAGCCAGGCAACAAAATGCACTCCAGATCTGCGCTGCGACACATGCTTGCCGACTCTTTAAACAGCACGAAGAGTCACAGCACAGTCCCACGACTCTTTCCCCATCATTCGTTCACGACTCGCGAGTCGGCACGAAGAGTCATGGAGCACCTTAACGACTCGCTCGCCTTAGCGACTCTTCTGCTCACTTGTCGTTCGTTCACGAGTCGCGAGCTCTCTTACACAAGGAGCGGCGGCGGTGGCAGTCTCGCCAGCAGACTGGGTCTACAGTTTAAAGTGGGATCCACCCGCTCACTCTCCGCGGATGGCTAACAGCTGTGTTTGAGAAATTTATATCGCTCTTGAACATTGTCCATGTCCATCCCAGATAGCTGTTTGTTGTTCTACAGTCATTCAATATAAGTTTCTGCCAATATTATAATGTATGATCGAATTTCTATAAAGCGGGCAAAATTATACGTATGTATTTTTTTTAATGTTGCTTTCTACTAGTAAAACACCTTAACACGTAGGCTCACCGCAGATGGCCAACAGCTGTTTATATCACTCGTGAACATGACCCATGTCCATCTTACGTAGTTGTTCCTAATTCTGCAGTCATTCAATAAAAGCTTTTTGCAGTGACATGTACGATCAAATTTATGATTAAACTTCTATATTTATTTTTTAATGCTGTTTTCATTAGTAAAATATTTACATGTTTACATTGTCAGACAATGTTTAAAGTTCACTTTATGCTCAGATAGTCTAATCGGGATTGAAGCTACATTTTAAATCACTGGGCAAGGTGCCTCCACCAAGGATCGAATCCGAGACAGGAAGCGATTTCATTACCAGGATTTAACAAGGAATGAAAGGATGGCTGAATAACATAAATAAAACAAACTCCATGGTGCGTGATCTTTGTTTTTTTGGTTTCTATGTTGGCCAGCTTGAAATAATCTTGGAGTGACAGATAAATGGTGTCGCCCTCCTCAAAGTAAGCCTATTGACACCGAAAGTTCCGGGTTCAAACCCTTGCCCAGAGATGAGTGGTAATCTGTATTTAACCTCCTGTCAATTACTCTAATCCTCCGCCGTTGCCTTGTAACGATACCTGGTGGATCCAACTTTAAACTGTAGATCCAGTCCCGATTAGCCTATCTGTATGTAAAATTAATTCATCCTCGCTGTCAATACTAAGTAATTAGGTATAAAAGATGCATAAAATACAACAAAGCGTGTTAGGCAGTTAAAATATTAAAATTGAATTAATAAATTATAAAACATAATTACTGCATGCTAATTTATAAGAAATTATAGCATTTTGAAAAATGTTTGTTCCTTATTTCTTCTGTTCATTCTCATGTTAACAGATTTGTTTTCTTGGATAAATAAAATTGAATGTGTAAATTAAAAGGTTTACATGTGCACGAAGCGGAAGAGCAACTCGATCGGGTATCGTTGTGAGACAAGATGACTTGGCACATCGTTTCAACTCGTGAATGAGAATCATATCTTGTTCGCGATTTGATTTCAAGTTAAAAACACCTGTCTGGTCTTGTTCGCTTATCGATTTCTAAAGCATAAATCGGTATCGTTACTCCAATGAGACGAGATTCTCGGACAGTAGATTTTACACAGAGTGTCTCTCATCATCTCACCAACTTTGGAAGGGTTGGCCCTGTTTTCATTGCGATTTTGTAATGTCCTGCTACTTGTGAAACTGATTCACTTCCCACAATTTTAGTCGCCTCTGTGGAGGAGTGATTAGAACAGTGCACTAAGAGGAATCCCGGAATTGAGTGTCACTTCAACAATTGTTTTCTGATTAACGCTGTCATATATTAAAATGGTTTGCGTGGCAAAAAATGTTATAAGTCCACTTTTATGCTCCAATAGGCTAATCGGGTCTCCCCGATGGCGTAGTGATAACGTCGCCGGTAATCAAGGGGTACCGTGTTCAATACAAAGTGGAGGTTTGGATCCCACTTTAAACTGTAGGTCCAGTCCCGACTATCCTATCTGCACATAAAGTGGACTTAAACAATAACAACTCAAAATAGGCTAATTGGAATATTGTAATCAAGAGGTCTCTGCCTAGCACCAAAATTTTCACAAGACTCCCCTAATATTTTTTACTAACATTTAATTTCTTGTAATTTTAGCGCTAATTTTGTCTGGACATCATAACTGGGTATAGGCTTCCAGGGGCTTGACTTCCGGCGATGAAACGCAATGGTTTGGCCGAATTTGAAAGTACAAGACAAATTTGTTGCTGTTCTTCGTTGCCCATCATGGCTTGGGGTTGCGAGCTCTCTCTCTCTCTGCAAACAACCATGCAAACAACACTCGCGAGCTCGTGAGTCGACTCTTTCCTTCATTCAAAGAGTCGACTCCATCCCCTCTCATCATACACGGCACGTTTCAGCCAGCTTAAAGGAACAGAGAGGACCCCCCTCCCTCTCCTCTCCAGTCCCCATTTGCTGCCCGCAGAATCGACTTGGTTTCTTTCAAAAATTCCGGCCGCCAGGCGAGTATACACTTGCGCATGCGCCTTCCTCGCAAAATTTGGAAAGGAGAGGGAATAATAGTTGCTTGGCGGGCGGGGGAGTCTTGAACGTGTCGTTCAATTCTGGTGAACGAGTCGTTCACCACTCACAAGAGAGAGTCGTTACTTTTGAACGACTCATTCACGAATGACCCATCACTATTGTGCATGTGCTAGAGTGTGTGATTGTGAGTGTATATTCCTGTTGAGGCATTTTTGGGGGATTTTGTTACTTCCTTTTGTGGCTCTTTAATCTGATTATGATGGTGAGAATGAATGGTGATTGGATAAAACATAAAGAGACATTAGATAGCATTCCCAGACTGAGATTAAAACCTGGAACCTGTACTGACAGGTAGAAAGATTAAGGATTGACCACACAACATACTCAGCCACTAAGTGTCTACAGATCTGTTTTTATTTGCTTTGGTCATTACCTGTTCTTTTTATATTCTCCGCATGTAGGGAAAGTACTCTTAGAGTCAGATATAGTTAAATTATAGGTAAAGTCTCACTGCATTCACTTTGCTAGGGGAAAAGAAAGCAAAATCATATATAATTTTTTTGGGAATGAAGCTACAGAGAACTCCACACATACAAAACCAACCTTCAACAAATCATGTGATTCTACCAAAGGCATTCTGGGATAACTTCAATTAGCTCAAGTTGTCTGCATCCCCATATCCTAATTGCATTAATCCTTCATGGCACCTTCACTATCTACAACAATCAAATTCATTATTTATGTAACAGTAAATCACCAAATCAACAATAACAATAAACTGACATTGATAAAGAAATGTTTATTTTGATATATTACATGACTATATTTGGATCACTTTGTGATTTGTCACAATATGACCTTCAACATTTTCAATGGCATCCACCCCAGTATTTCTGTCTGATCTATGATTGATTGATTTAGCATGGATGCCTGTCATTAACATTCCATGGAGGTAGAAGTCACAATTTTGGTCTTTGGCTTGTCTATAAGACATGAAAGGGAACTCAAAGAGATGTTAATTGTGGAGTTTTCTCAACCTTCAATACAACCTAGTTAAAAGCATAAGTGGCGCCAGCTGGTTAAATTAAATAACCAATCTAATTTCACTTGGAATGTATATATTACATGAATGGATAAACAAAATTTGAAATTCAATATCTGTATGATGGTCAGCTTTTCTACATATGAGAATATATCTTTCTCAAGTAGCACTACTGCATATAAATATATGCCCTTAAATCTCAAATAGGTTGGGCTTTAAAAGCTGGCGTGACACTTACTTCTCAAAATGTCACCTTTGAACCACTGCTTGAGCCTTGTCTACTGAAGGTATTGGTTTTCTGTCTTGGGATAACAAAGAAAGACTCACTTCTTATCATTTGTCCATGAGCCTCCGCCAAAACCCTGTTCTCTTGTGGCATTAGCAGCAATTTCTAAGCATAGGGTGTCAACTTGCTCAGCTTGATCTGAGGTCATGGCAAACCATTCATGGTCACCTGGTGACCAAGCTGGTGCAGGTAGTAAATGATGCATAGACTTCTTCTCTTACTAATTGTCAGCAGCTGCTTTCCTCGTGCACACCTTGACTTATCTATAAGAATGATGTCTTCAGACGAGAAGAGTTTTTTTTTCCTAGTATGTACTATTCCTTCAGCTCATATGCTATATATTTCCTTCACTGCATCTATAGCATTCAGCCCCCTTTCATCAGTAGTGGAACACTTACAACAAACTTCTCCTCAAATATCCCCATCTTGGTTGTTATGTAGTTATTTGTTTCTCCATTTCTACTGGGATTATTTTACATTACTTTTCTGCCTGTACATGTTAATTGCGATGATGAAGATGAATGAAGTTGTGATGAAATTTACAATGATTGATCCATGTCTGACCCAAGATTCGAACTTAGGAACTTCTGGCTTCAAGGTGCATTACACAAAACTAATCCAACACAGATGTCAGCTTCTTTGTGTTCACCACTTCACCAATTTCATTTACTCATCTTGCATCCATAACATAACAATTAAACAATGGAAGTACAAGTGAATTATAAGAATAAAATCAAATTCAGAATTGCCAACTCGTGTACACACAGGTTATGCAAATTGTTCTGTCACTTTTGAAACGATGTAGACCAGTGTCGACTAGTGGTTTGAGTCTATAGGTGTGCATCTCATCCTCACATCCAGAAGTAGAGCTATCACTCCTCCCAATTACTCACACATAGTTTTGGATACATATGATGATTATTGTATTGGCAATTCAAATGTTCCAGGCTTGACAGGGACAATGTGATTTTTGAGTGTAGGGGAGGGTATTTTTGTTGTTTAGTGACTGTTTCAACTGGAAACTTTGTCTTGTTTTATCTATTATATTGAAAATGTGCTCCGATTTAATTGTTTTGATTTCCTCGTGACACATGGTAATACATCATTTAATACATCATACAGTAAATAATTAGTTTTGAACTATTTATGATTACTCACTAGATGCTCAATATTGTAAGTATATTATGCAAATTACTTTTTGTTCAATAGAGCTAAGTACAAAATAAATTCACAGTTACACAAAATATTACATCATATGATCATCATGACTTAAATAGCTTTACACTGAAATTTTAAAACAATATTTCCCTTTGTTCATTCAGATCTGTAGGTACATGCTATAATTTCACATCCGACATAAATCTTTGATACTTATCATTTTAGGGAAGTTACAAGTTCTCTTGTAACTTTTACAAAGGATGTTCTGAATTTTCAACCTCAGTTTGACTGTAATTTGGTTTCCCCTCCTATTTCTTCCTCCCTTCACACAATGTTCATGATGGAAGCGGCCCCGACGCCCACCCAGCATCCAATAACATGGGTACCTGGGGGAAACCCTGGGGGGTAAAGGCGGGCAGGCGTGTGATGCTGATCACATCACCCCACTCACGACCGCATCAAGAAAGTGTGGGGCGTTACCCCCACACCCCCTATACGCCTTCATGGCATGGTGCTATGCACAGGGGAGCACTTTACCTTTTTTTTACCTTTACCTTCACACAATGTTCTTATTATAACACCATTAAGCCTTGTTTCCATGATTATGAAAAAATAAATATGCTGACCAAGGCAGTAATTTATTTTATTAGAAACATAAACTAAACGTAACGTTTCAACCTTCTAGCAAGGCCTTCAAGTACAAAAGTAAAAAAATAAAAAACAGGCCATTATATATATATATATATGGAGTATGGGGAAGACCACAGAAAAGATATGCAAAGTGCTTAGGAAAGCGGGCATTAAAACTTACAGGAAGGGAGGGAGAAGCATCTTAGGAAAAGCAAAGAATGCAAACAAGAAAAAGGAAAACAGGGAAGAGGAAGGGATTATCTACGAAGTAAAATGTAAAGAATGTCAGAGTGTGTACATAGGAGAAACGAAAAAGAGACTGAAAGATAGGTTGAAACAACATAGGGATGATGTACGACTTAAGAGAGAGAGAAATGTGATATTTAAACACACGAGAGAAACAGGACATGAGTTGATTTGGTTTGATTTGGTGTTTTAAGTCCACTTTATGCACAGTAAGGCTAATTGGTACTGGACCTACAGTTTAAAGTGGGATCTGAACCACTATGTACCTCCACCGGGTATCGAACCCAGGACCCCTTGATTACAAGGCAATGACGCTACCACTGCGCCATCGGGGAGGCCCAAACAGGACATGACATAGAGTGGGATGAGGCGAAGCAGATAGAAAGGGAGAAGATAATGCTAGTGAGAAAATGGAAGGAAGCCAAGGAAATAGAGAAGAAAGGTGAAGAAGACACAATGAACTTGAATGGGGGACTGAAGTTAAACAAAGAATGGAAGAAGGTGTTAGAAAGAGTGGAAAGAACAAGAGAGAAAGAGGAGAAAAGATGGAAGAAAATGAAGGAAAAAGAGCGTGAGATATAAAGCCCAACCACATTCTATATGGAAGTAAATATGTTTAGCCTTTTAGGTGAAAGTACAGTTGACAAGTGAAAGCCACCTGCTAGAAAGTTCCAGAACAACTTTCTAATAGTCTGGAGGGAGTAATGTTTTGTGTATATATAATGCCCTGTTTTTGTATCTGGTTACTTTTGTACTTGATACAGAGTCTGAAGAAGACCTTGCTAGAAAGTTGAAATGTTACGTTTAGTTTATGTTTTTAATAAAATAAATTACTGCCTTGGTCAGCATATTTATTTTTTCATAATGTTCTTATCTTTAACATTCAAGTCAAGATACCAAAAGTTCATGGGGTTTTATGACTATGCCATGCACAGAACAGGGTGAGAAGAGGAAGATAATCTCTACCAAAATTTGAAAGACCCCAGCCAAATGGTGAACTGAAGTGGATAGTCATGTATTTCTGTTCTCATTTCTCAGGTGCTCATGCCTGCGTTCTCTGTGTTGCCACATTCAGTGCACCCGAATGTGCCAAGGAACAGGATATTGTCTCATGTTTTGGGTGCAACTGTAATGAACAGTGCTTCATTTATGTATGAACATTTATTATACATATATTTACCATAGATAAAGATGAACACAACAAGTTTTTGCAGGAATGTCAGTTTCAATGCCTGCCTGGGGATAGTTATTCTCAAATTTTGTGTGCTAAGGTAGTCCTTGGAAAACCCACTGAAGTGAGTAGTTAGGCCTCAGTCACTGCAAGAGGGGTGTAAGGGGTGCTCCTTTCACGTAGTGCACCCAATAGTCAACCTCACTTCCACATAGTACACCATGGACTGCAGACTAACGAGGCTCTGGCGACTGGCCTCATGGCCAGTATAATTTTATTTGTGTCATCCTGTGTTTTGTCCTTATTTGTGCTGAGTGCCCCTTTAGAGCCTCAGCTTTTAACAAAAGTCAGAATATTTTAATATTTTATGATTTTAGTTCTGCAACGTTAGAGTTGTTATGTGTAACGATAAGGGGCTGGATGGGTGCAAAATAGCCTTATTGCTGATGCACCCAAATTTTTTTAATTCAAATTCAAATTCAAGTCACTGCAAGAGACCAACAGCAGAGAGAAATTGTGGAGAAGCATGGAAGTAAATGGGAATATGAAAATTGGGCATGGGAGTACTTGATGTTTTGAAGGAGATGGCTCTCAATGAATCAGTATATTAAAAAGTTAATTAGGCCAAAGCTCTTTTTGGGGAGTGCATGTATGATTGTGCAATTAAGTAGAAGCTTACATTGATACAGACAATGATTATTGCTAGTCCACACACACATGTCAACTTTATTTCAAATATTGGGTTGAAGAATATGTTTGTAGCATTTTCTCACTGTGGCAAAAGTATTTTTATTTGATACTAATTTGAGATGAACAAAAGACATAAATTAATCAGTAATATATTTTCCTTCATTGCCTAGGACTGTCTACCAATGCTGGGGCAATTTTTCAATTCAATGCCAGAACAAATCAGCTGATTTGGGGTTAAGGGCATCGTCAAGTCAAGTTTGAAGAGCATTTTCAACTCCAAAGGAGCTTCCTTGAAGATTGATGGATTGAGGGCTGAAAAGAGCAATCCGAGGGTGCAAGATTGGGGACGTAAGGAGGATGTGGAATAACTACCCAACCAAGCTCCTGGATAGCAGATTTTGTGATGTTAGTGGAGTGTGGGTGTGCATTATCATGTTGCAGCACTTGATGCTGTCTTCCTGGTCTACTCACTGATTTGGTTGTTTTCCTTTAAAGCATGCGGTATGCTGAACCTTACTTATGGAATGCAAATGTCACACGATTTTGAATGGTCAGAGTTAATCACATTTGCTAATTCTCAAGTCGACCGATGTGGATCCTCATGGATTAAACTGTCTTCATTAAAGCCTGATGGTCTTCCTGAATGCGGAGAAACTCTTAAGTCAAGAATGCCCTCTTTGTAATGACAAAACCATTTTCTTGTCCTGCTTTCCCAGTTGCCATTCTCACCATGCATGAGACAAATGTTTTGAGCCACCCCATTGCCTTTGCCCCTATGTTAAACTCAGGCAGACGAATATGTCGGAAATGTTTATTTTCCTCCAATTAACACTAATATTTTCTTTAGCCCATAAATATGACATGAGTAATACCAAATATGGTCATGTGACCTTCGAGAATTTAATTACATAAAATGTACATCCTGCAGTACAAATTTGTGGTGACATTACCGTCTGATATTTGTTACACCCAAATTACAACTTTATAATCGAATCTCACTCGTGTTAAGTTCTTGATGTTAAAAATTCAATTTTCAAAGAACAATGGCATCCTCCACCATCGTGCTCGAGCATGCAGAACAAACAATGATTTATTCCTTTTCTCAAGTATCATACGGTTCACACGCTAGCATGCTATGATATGCGATGACAAACGGTTAGATCTACCAACTAATGTCTTTACATGAGTTCATGCAACGCAAATAGTAGTAATGCAGCTTACCTCCATTGTGCTGTGACGAGGCAAAAATCAGTCCCTCATCCTGCCTTAATTTTTCATCAGGAATCAAAGTCCAACTGTCATCACCAATGATTCATGTTTGTTAAACCATTCACTGAACGTTCCTAGTCCTAAGGCAATGTATGCTCATCGTGCAGCATAAGCCTGCATGCTGATATCCGAAGTTTTTTGTCAACACTCCCTCCATGCGATGCTGTTTTTTATGCGTCCATAACGCGGGAACCACCTTCCTACTTCCTCTCCTCTTTTTTGTACAGCACATTATTATGACATATACATTACGTTCTAATATATGCTTTATTGGACTCCACAAACATACATGTGTGCATCAAGGTTCTTAGTGTAAGCTTAACATAAATACTCCTAAATAACAATTTATGCTTCAACACAGAATGAATCATGCTGTATAGATTAATTTCAGAATGCACTTGTGCAGATCGCAGAACCCGATAAATTTACCATCAGTCCGAAACGTCCCAGTGCATAAGCCAATAGCAAGTTTTTGGTGTTTCGAACAAGAAAATGAGAAACTTGATAAACCCAAAACAATGTATTTTTCCGTGGAGCTTAAACAACAATGAAAACGACTTTGTCATATAACTGACAATCAGTTGAGACGTAAATCGAGCATTTTCGATTTATTTATGTTTAGCAGTCAGAGCCATCTAGCAACCCTTCTCGTTACCGTGGAAGCAAAAATGTTTTCTTTCTGCATTATTACCCCACCTCTTGTGAATTCTCCGAACTATAAGTGTGCATGAACTTTGTATGTGAGAATTGTTCTTTTATCCTCATATGGCCGTACAAAAAACTGTATAACATACATGCTTTATGACAACTTTTGTCATAATAAGATAATTATGGTGCTGGCAGAGAATGAAATGTTTGGTTGGATGATACATGAATAAATGTGTGAAACTGGAAAAGTGCAAGATTTTTATTTAAATAAAACTTATTTCAGTATTGAATCTCTTGCACACACATACACACACATATTCCTATATCTTAAATTTAAAAACTGTTTACTCTTAAATTATTTTCCCCATTTCTTGAAATCCTGAAGCTGTTTTCTGTTTTCTGATACTGGCATAGTCATATATTTATAATTCTGCTAATTTACAATTATTAACATTACTTCTGATTCTTCTCTGTTTGTTCATATAATTATGTAATTCTTTTCCACACCTGCAATATAACTGACACTATTATCATCACCTATCTATGAAGGTCATTCAAGTCAAAGCAAGACTTTCAATTTTTAAGAATAACAGAACACACCCAGGGTGTATATAAAATAATTTACTTAAACTCTGTATCAGCTAACTGTAGACCAGGCGATCGAGAACAAGTCTCTGTGCAAGTAGTGACATGAGACAGCTCCACCAATGAACAGTAAGAGAAACATGATTGTGTAATGGGTGACGGGAGTTACCGGATTTCCTCCTTTGATAAGTAGTGTTGCAAACTTTTGAAAAGGATAATGCCGAATACACATGTCAAACGGATCGTATTTTTGTCTCCAGGTCCATACGATTGGTTTAAGAATTTCTTACGGAAATATTATGATTAAAACTACAAGAGAAAAATTTGACAAGCCATGCTTTTAGTGTACGGACTAAGGTCTGGACCGTATGGTTGGCAATACTGTGCTTTCACCGCTTTATTTTCCTCCTCCTCCTCTGCCGATATGTGTGGCCCTACTCTACACTTAGCTGGTACAGGGTATATAAGAGACAAACGTCTAGTATTATCACATGGAGGGCTAGCAATGTGTGCAGCATGAGTCAATTGTAAAACAAGACTGTGGATACAAGCAAGTTATGATGAAATGTATTGTTTATGAGGTGTAAAACCAACCATAATTTACAAGAATTCTGTCAGAGTATGGTATTAAGACTGCTAACCCCAGTAAAATATTTGAATGGTAATAATGGTATATGACTGCTGACTATACATCATGCCCACCTAAGTCTTCTTGATATAATCATTCTAACAATATCTGGACATGAATACAAATTATGTAGTTCTAAATTATGTAACCTTCTACACTCACCTGTCTCCTCATCCCTTTTAGGTCCAAATATTTTCCTAACAATCTTATTTTCAAATACTTTCAATTTATGTTCCTCTTTCAATGTAAGGGACCAAGTTTCGCATCCATATAATATTACAGGCAAAATTACTGTTTTGTATACTTTAACCTTTAGTTTCTTAGATATTAAATGAGAAGACAAAAGTTTATGAAGAGAGAAGTAAGATGCATTTCCTGAATTAAGCCTGCTTTTCATTTCCTCTTTAATATCATTCTCATTTGTTAATATTACTCGTAAGTACTTGAGTTTGGAAACTGGTTCAAATAAGTTGTTATGGATAATTAGATTTTGATTATTACCTAACACTTGGTTTCGGCCTGTAATCATGTATTTAGTTTTCACTTTGCTAACTTCCAAACCTATACTTCTAGCTGCTTTGAAAAATATTTTAGCATTATTCTTAATTGTATTTATATCATCCCCTAATAAGTCTAAATCGTCTGCATATGCTAACAACTGAGTCACAAATTTTAATTTTAGTACTTCATTAGTTTCTTTTACCTTCCTAACAGCATATTTTAAGGCAAAATGAAACAGCAATGGAGATAATTCATCTCCTTGTTTTAACCCATCATGAATTGTAAATTTGTCAGACACATTAATACACACACGAATTTTACTTTCTGTTTCACTGGTGCATACTTTTATCATTCTAACAAGCTTCTTAGGTATTCCAAACTCGACTAATATATTATATAATTTATCTCTCTTGACAGAATCATATGCTTTTTTTTTAAAATCAATGAATAGCTGATGGACATTTTGATTATATTCACTCTATTTCTCAAGTGTCTGTCTGATGTGAAGAATTTGATCTTTGTTGATCTGTTACGTTTAAATCCACATTGATAATCACCTATAATTTCATTAGCATATGGGGTTAGTCTTGTTAAAATAATGTTAGATAATATTTTATATGTTGTTGAGAGTAGAGAATTTCCACGTTAATTTGTGCAATTCATGTTATCACCTTTTTTAAACACAGGAACAATTATGGATTCTTTCCACTGTTGAGGGATTTCTTCTGTATTCCATATTAAACCAATTAATTTATGAATTTTACATATTAACTAATTCCCACCATATTTAATTAACTCAGCTGTTATTTAATCAATGCCAGGTTCTTTGTTATTCTTTAGCCTGTTAATAACATCTTTAACTTCAGTCAAGTTCTCTATGCAGATGACACAAATATTTTATTATATGTCTGCCATACGCATAACCTCTAGGTTACAAGCGATGAAACAATGAAAAGGTTGGCTGACTGGATGAATCACAATCACTTTTATATTAATGAAACAAACACTTTCCAAGTATATTTTAATCCTAATAGAACTTAAGAAGATAGGCTACTTTTCCTGTACAAAGGGGATACAAATGGAAGAAATTTCAGAGAGAAAATTTTTAGATGAATTGATGCAAATCTATCATCGCATAAACATATAGTATATACATTATCCGAAAAGATGAGCTCATATTGTTACATGTTCCAAATCCTGAGGAATATCCTAACAAAATATATAGTGAAAACCTTGTACTGTTCTGTTAGAAAAATCTGTCGCATGGAAATTTTCTAAGTCCAACGTCTTACCAAATGATATAGGTAGCTCTGAAACAAGGAAGTGTTGTGAAATATACCATCTTCCAATCAGAGTGAAGTTCACTTCAGAGGAGCAGGAGGCATGACTCACGGTCTTGTCCACAGGAAGTTCAACCAATGCAACATTTTCAAATATGAAATAACATCCCCATTGTGTAATATTGTTTCAATAAAGCGAATCAGCAGAAATATTGCGCAAAAGTTTACTTTGTCACTTTAATTGCCCTTAATCGTTTCAAATTAGTATTAAATTTTCCCAATTATAGTTCATGAACTTAATCTATGTATTCATGTATGTGTTTGACAATCATATATCACTCACTAGAACAATTTTCACATTGTTTTCACTACGTGATATGACATTTCATTTACATTTATGATAAAATATTGGGTTGGGTCTAATAACAGTTTTCATTAATTAATTTAGAGATGCATTTTTAATTGTTAAGTTAATGATTAGGTTAATTCGTTATTTTTCACGAAAAGAGGGAACCACAGCTCAAAGAAAATACACAAATTGCATTATTCATGTCAAGAGTTCGTTTTAACATTTAAACACATGGGCTAATCACGACTTGGGATACATTTAAATTGGAATCTGAAACATTATGTGACATGACTGGAACTCGAAAAAGGACACACTGATTACAAGACGTCGATACATTACCACTATGAAATGGCGAACACCAATAATAATGAAGTTGTGGGAGTGGGAGAGGGGTGACAGAAAGATATTGGGAGAGATGGAACGAAGAAGTGATAGTAGAAAATGTTTTATTTGACGTTCAGTATTAAAAACAATCAAATCAATAATGATCTTCTTGTAAATACCATATTTAATGTAAATTTGTTTTAGAAATGGAGGCGGGGAGCTGTTTGTTTAAGTTCAGTTCAGGATAACAAGTGGAAACACATAGTGCTTCGTATCTCACTTTAAACTGTAGGTCCAGGCCCGATTAGAGTATCTGTGCATAAAGTAGACTTAGAATTCAGTAGGAAAATTACGTTGATCTAGTATTTTGGATTTTAGATGCGTTGAGACAACTAAAATTACCAATTCTTATAATAAGAAACGTGTCCTCATCTTACCATTTTGAAAGAGAGATTTCATTGTATAATATTTCGTTGTTAATTTCAAAGAAGACTTATTCAAATAGTAACAATGGGAAGGAATAAAGTTTTCAAAAAGTTTTTGCCACCGTGAGGATTTGAACCTACGACCATTAGAGTGACAATCCAGTGCGATAACCACTACCCCTCGAGTTCGTTCCTTAATAAGGCATGATTATAAGTTAAGACCAATTTGTTCAATGTGCATTAGAAATATAATCCCCACCCTGCCTTTTTATAAACAACACACACAAATGCTCCTTTGTAGCAAATGAAATAAATGTGGTATGAATGTCACAAAACATTTAAGCAAAATCGACTATATTTACGATGCAATCGTTTTACATGGAGAAGTTACAGCTTCGAAAATTGAGATTGTGGTTTTTACTGTAATTGTAGGATACCCCATAGGTATTGATAAGCCAAGGCTCTAGTGTGCACTAGATTGGTTAATTTGTAGTGACGTGCTCAGGAATTTGTAAAGAGGTACGTGAATATAAAAATGTGTTAATGCTTATTTTTAAAACAGTGAACTCATACTTTAATATCTCTCTGTCCATCTCATTATCTCACTTAGGAACTAATTTGTATTGCAGGACAGTGGCGTCTCCTGACCCTGAAATTAAGGCGTTGGCAAAGAAGGAATGTTAACCCCTCCCCCTCTCATTTCTGTGAACCAATATTACAAATTTTCTCTGTACCTTTTTGGTGTAAATTTAATATATTTGAAGGGTAAGGAGAAGCAAGGGACTGTTTAAACGAGAAAATTAATGTTCAATACTTCGCCATACAATTAGTTTTTAAAGCACGAGTTTGCAACCAGAGGGATTGGTGGAACTCCCATCACCCCTACAAAAAACACCGTGGACATAAGAATGACCCGTTCATTGCAAAATCGCTAAAATGCACATTCCCGGTTTTTCCCCTTACCCTTCATTTATCCTTCCAAAAAGTAAATTTTGAAAAATCAACTGCTCATTACTTATAGTTACTTGAATTCCAGCTCTATTCTTCTTTCTTTAGAGAGAAATGTGCTGATCATCGCCTCATAAAATTTGGATTTATCCCCTTCTCGCAGCTTAGAAACTAATTCTTTCTGGATGGAGATAAGACTTAAATTCGTCATCCGGTTCTGAGTTTGAGTAGATCGGCAGAATGTGCGGATCCTCTTCAGTGACAAGAACGATCTCTCGACAGATGACGTCGTGGAAGGAATTGTTGCGATCAACACTGCTAATTTATATATTTCCGTAAACCCACCCACTAGATTCGTGTCCAGTAGATAATTTACAATCTCAATTGGTGTTTTCTCTGATCCTTCAGTGGAAGCATACCAAACATAAAGTTCATTCTGTAGTTTGGTTAAATTTAACAGACTGCCATAAATTTCCTGCAATTTATGTACGAGATGGTGAAGAAATTTTTCTCTTTTATTGATCAAAATATTGCAATTTTTCAAATAATGCGAATCTAATTGTTGCTGATATTATCAATGATTTCAAATTAAAGCCTCCGGCAGTGGTCTTTCTGTGATTCGTTGTTCAGTCGCCTCCTTTTCATTTCAACAACCTCTTCCTCTTCTACTGCACCAATTAAAGAATTCCATGGTGTTTCGAAATTCTCACTTTCCTCTTTCAGCTGTTGTTGAAATTCAGTTATTTTATTACTGCAATACAAAATATCAACATTTTTTAGACTGCAATATACTGAATAATACGTCTGAAAAGGCAAGCAAGTTGGATAAAGCCTTTTTTAAAAATATATTTTCGAAATCCTTCAGGAAGCTAGAAAATCCTCTTGAAGTCATTGCAGGCAAATGATCGAAGTCTCCACTTTCACTAACATGTTCAAAAAACATAAGCAGTGCTTCTCCGTTGTCATTGACTGTCCACACTAGCCTAGAACTAAAATTCCATCTGGTAGGAGCTAATGACAGGAGCTTTCTGGACATGAAAGCAGAAAGTTCGTGTAACCTCTTTGGAGAATGTGAGAAAAACGTAGACAGTGATTTAAGACCACAAAAGAACACCTTAAGCTCTTTGTTACATTCTAACGATTGGTGCAGCACCAAGTTCATGACATGAACATAACAATGCGTAAAAAAAGCTTTCGGAAAATTTTCCAAAACTTTACTTTGAAGGCGATTCAAATGGCCACTCATTACAGGATATCCATCGTATGTCTGGGCAATTAATTTATCCCCACACTTATATTTATCCATTATTTCAGTCACGTGACTAAAAAGAGCTCCTGCAGTTTTATCAGCGCTCATGCCATGAAATCCAAGAAATATTTCAATGACTTTTTTCTGTGAGACCGAAAAAAAAAAACGTAACACTGTTGACACCTGAGATTTTTTGCTAATGTCTAATGTTTCATCGACCATGATAGCCACAAAGTCTGTGTTTTGAATTTCATTGTATATTTCATCTCTTAGAACATCCGAAACTGAATTTATAAAATCATTTTGAATGCCTGCCGAAGTACCGCGAGAAACTGTAGAATTTAATAAATGTTCTTTTAATGAGGGATCAAACTCGGCACTTGCAATAAGGAATTCCACGTAATTGCCCTTATTTAGAGATGCTGCATTTTCCTCATGGCCTCGGAATGGCAGTTCTTGGTTTGCTAAATAGAAGACTGCGTTAATCAACCTCTTTAATATTTCCCTGTTCTTTTTTACTTTTTCATTGTGTAGCTCTATTTCAGCTTTTCGTTGAGTATCCAAAAGAACGTCAATTATAGTAGGGGTGGCAACAAAACTACTAAATTTAAAGAAACTATAAAGATGCAATTCAGACTTGCTGCGTATTCTCACTGCAGTGTTGAGATGATTCAAATCCACATACCCTTGATACTTCCCAACACCTTTCTTAGTCAAGAATAATAAACATGACCAACAGTAAAATTTATTCACCACATCATACCCGCAAAGCCAGTCTGAAATTTCATAGAGTTTTTTTCGAAAATGTCTCTCAAAACCTTTTCCAGCACCACTTTTTCCTTTAACATATGTTGACATCGTTTAAATACTTTTGCACAACACTTTCACTATTCTCCATCTTAAAATAATCACATCACTTCACACCACACATTGAAAAAATAATGCACAACAATCACGAGCAAAACAACGCCAAACGCAGGGCGAATGAAAGCCAAATCGTTGGAAACAAATACAAAGCCTTGAGAAGGCAACCATGCTTGTGGGTGGCAGGGTGCGCTTGCGCGGTCATCCTATGTTTTGGCAGTGGTAAGACGTTGTATTTCCTCTCCAACGCCCTGGCAGTGCGAGGCCGATCTGCCTGCCTGACAATCACCGTGTGCTGCGCCGCATTCGAAAACTACCGGGCGCTCGAGATTGACAATTGAAAAAAACCGCTCAAAATCGTAATTTATAAAAGTACAGATACTTTCTTCTTTATTTCATTTTCCATTGGCCGTTGACACACGACTTACACACCCAGAGAAATCGCCACTGTTGCAGGAGTCATACTGAAAACAAATCTCACGTGACAAAGACGAGAAATTAGATTTACGGAAGGAATAGTTTTCATATTTTAAAACCTCAAAGGGCCTTGGGCTATCTTCCGACTGTCAGTCTCCCTTCCACAATACTACCTAGAGGTGTGGAGATCTTCAACTGGCAACAAGGTGATGTTGGTCAGCACGTTGAACCCTCAGCCGTTATAGAAGATATCTGAAACCTGGTTACATCAGTCAATCTTAGCTCCCCAATTTCCTCACGGTGACGGATTGCCACTGATCCTATGCTCATAACAGGCAAAGAACCCAGGACGACTTGGATCCATGCCGTCCTGCTGCAGTTGGAGTCCAAAGCACAGAGTCTTAGACTGCACCGCCACGCAGGAGGAGAGTTTTCATATTTTGTTTCTTATAAATGTTGACAATACATTAAATCTATTACGCACCAAAAATTAGTGGAAAAAATAGACAGTTCTATAAGAGATTCGAACCTTCGACCTTCACTCAGCTAGGCCACTATTTTTAATATTTCCCATTTTCTCACTCAATAACCTTCGTTGAACGTTTATCTTAAGAGTTGTTAGCAATCTTGTAAATCTTATTAATCTATCTGCTGTCTATCACAAATTTATTTTACAACCTGGAGTAGATTTTGATGTCTGCAATTTAGACTTTGACTTTCATGGTAAGTAATTATCTAATGTCTACTATAATAAATCAATCAAGTCTACATATCTTATATTATGTAAATGCGAAATGTCATTGTTAAATGTTACAAACGATTTCTCATTCCACCGTTAGTTCTAGATTTAGGCACAGCCACCGCGTATTTGCATTCTGGAAACCAGCGTGAAACATGTTTCCCACATTTACAAGGTCAGGTGAACCCTTATCAGTTGTATTGGATGCCTGTGAACATGTTACTTCATACGTCATGGTACTGTGGTGGATTTCTTCCCCTTCCCCTTTTACCTTGAAAGGTAGTAAAGTCTGGGCACGACGAATCAATCACATAAAAGCAGACTGTCTAGTAAATCACATGCCCTGTATTCTTTCGAGCTCCTAGGTTTTGGGAAGTGAAATAAAAAAAGTATATAATATAAATTCATAATGGTTGACTTCTTTCGGTATTATTTCATGTCTCTTTTCTACTTACTCCTCTGAAACTTTTGTCTACTGTTTTCAGTAGATCAATAGGTGTTTTGAAACATCTACTGTGTTTCAAAAAGATATAAATACAAAAAATAATAAGGGGGAATGAAATTAATATTTACAGCCAAAATATTAAGCTTAACATATTATACACTATACTGAATAAATTAATTTCACTTGCAGTTTCTCTACTGTACTGGTTTCAGTAGATCAATAGGTGTTTTGAAACATCTACGTTAAGATTTTTTTAAATTTGAATTACAATTTGTGTGCATCAAAACTTAGGGTATTTTGCACCCATCACGTTATACGGGGACCAGCCCCTTATCATGACAAAAATAAAAGCGTGTGTGAAAACTTATATATCCTTAAATGGGTTGAAAGCTGAGCCTGGAAAAGGACAGTCAGCACAAACAAGGACAAAACACAGGACAACACACACGACAACACACACATAGTCCTACGAAGATTATACTTACAGTAGGTCCAGTCACCAGAGCCTCGTTAGTCTGCAAAATGCAGTTCAGGGTGTACTATATGGAAGTGAGGTTGGTTTAGATTTTAAATAGATATAAAAACAAATTGTTAGTGAGGAGGAATAAAAAGTTTTACAGCTAACATGTTGAGCTAAACACACTACAAGGATGTAAAGGGATGACCTTCCACAAAGTATATACACCCAACTGTTGCTTTCACGTAGTACACCCTGGATTTCAGTTTGTAGACGAATGAGGCTCTGGCGACTGGCCCCATGGCCAGTATAATTTTCTGTGTTGTCCTGTGTTTTGTCCTTATTTCTGCTGAGTGCCCCTTTACAGCCTCAGCTTTTAACAAAAGTCAGAATATTTTAATATTTTAGTTACAACACCACGTTACAGTTATGTTATTTTAGTTCTGGTAAGGGGCTGGACCCCGTATAAAGTGACAGGTTCAAAATAGCCTAAGGGCTGATGCACCCAAAATTTTCAATTGAAATTCAAATTCAAACACATTACATGCAACATTACATGTAGTACTGAAGAGAATATTTCACTTGTAGTTCCTCAACTGTAATTACACATTAGCCCTACTAAAAGTGTTCAGTAGGAAATCATTGATTTTGCATAGATTTCCGAGAGACACAGTAGAGTACTACAATTGATAACAGTAGATTCTGTCTACTGTAAACAGTAGAAATTACGTAGGTTTGTAATGACGATGAGAATGAAAAAGTGGTAAAAACAATGGTAATGAAATGAAGAAGCGACCTGGAGCAAACAGGAACGTAGAATGTCTAGCAGCGAGACGCAAGAGTTGATCAAGCGATTGTAGCATAAAATTTAGCTTAGAGCTCATAATTGATATTTTTACATGAGCTCAACATACAAGTTACATACAATGAGAGAATTGAATTGAGTTTACGTCTCACGTGATATGAGTCGAAACTATTGTTGCACATTGAACTGTGAAGTGGATAAATATTCAATTCGATTAATTATTGAATGGTGATATGCTGAGATTTTGTAACGAGATGTGCCGAATTGATGACAGTATAATAAATTATTGACACATTGATTTGAGTTAATATATTTAAACAATCTTATAACGTGGGATTTTGCATGAAATTTTATTACTTGAATCTACATCACTTCATTGAAAATGCTACAATGCATTTTATGGGGTGTAAAATTCTGTGTTCGACTCCCGTTCGGTTAACCCTGTGATTTTTATTCTTTATTAAACCGAAAAATTATTTATCACATTTCACTTATTAAAAAAAATCGTATATTATTTGCTTTGTGAAATGTAGATAAATATGTTGTTTTTCATGCTTTTTACAAGAATACATCTATGCTTGGTGAACAAAAAATAATGTAAAATAAATACTATTCACAAAATGATGTCAACATTATTTATTCGTTTTGTTTCTTGATAATTTTCCCTAAAATAAAAATGTATGATTCTCGCTGTACATGACATTTCATCGAATATAACACATGGATCATTTTTATTCAAGCATTTGAAAAATGATGAGAAATTCAAAAACACATTCTGAAAAATTGTTTTAAAAAAATCATAGCATTTTTGATTCTTTAAATTATTAATTAAATACAATACTTAGTTGCTCTATATAATATTAATAGGGGTAATCGAACAGAAGTCAAACCTATAATCTTCGGCGTGTGATACTGATAGCCTATCACCGAACCACTTTATCATCTTAAAAAAAATTGAAGTTTCTTTCTCGGAAATTACTGGCTAGTGCACGCTGGAACCTTGCCATACCAATATCTACACTACCACTAAAAGAACCCACGTCACAAACCTCAATTTTCGAAGCTGTAGCCTCTCCATGTAAAATGATTGCGACGTAAATATAGTAGATTTTGCTTAAATGTTTTGTGACATTCATACCACCTTTATTTCATTTGCTACAAAGGAGCGTTTATGTGTGTTGTTTATAAAAAGGTGGGGTGGGGATTATATTTCTAATGCACATTGAACAAATTGGTCTTAACTTATAATCATGCCTTATTAAGGAACGAACTCGTGGGGTAGTGGTTATCGCATTGGATTTTCACTCTAATGAATAGTCTGCCTGCAACTTGTGCAGGAATCAGTTCGTAGCGAGCTCTGCTCTTCACGTGAGAAGACTTAGTGATCGAACTGTCCGGGTTAGCTAGGGCCGTATACGGTTTGCTAGTGTTGTGTTAGTTCTTTTTTCCTTTGGAGTGCAAGCGAGGTTTTGACTACAATTACCGTGAGCCAGTGAAGATACGATGAAGTAGTTCACGATGAATACACAAAGAGAAAACACTTTGAAATTTGTTTTCCTTGATGTCAAAACGAGACCTACGTCATTGGATTTTCGTCGATGGTTTCATGATGTCTACCAAGTGCCTACGAACCAAGTGCTCAGTTTTGAAATAGATTACTTTCGTAAGTGTTTGTACATGAAATTTGCGAAAAAAGTGGTAGGAGAACGGTTACTAAATGATTTTGGTGCTGAGGTAATCTATAGTGACGTAGATGGTGATCATAAAGTTGAAGTAGAATGGGCCCACCAGCGACATGTAATTTTCTGAATCCATGTAGTCCCAATTGAATTAAGTGCAGAAGTGATAAGTCGTGTCATGAGGTCTTATGGTTAAGTGTTAAAAATTGAAGACGAGACATACTCTGCGGATCACATTTACCCTACTCGAACTGGACGAGTCTTGATCAAACTGATACTACGTAAACCCATACCCTCATATGTAATAATGAATGGAGACTCCTATTGGGTAACATACCCTGGGCAGGTTCGTATGTGCCTCGCGTGTTCCGAAGAGGGTCACGTAGTGGCTCAGTGTTCCAAGCGTCGATCCTCTGGGAACCAGCCCCACAGGGGGTTGGTTAATATACCCACTGACAATGTTCTGATGGTATATGAACCAACTGTGCTACCCATACGGACTAAACTGAGAGATTCAGCTCCATCAGTTGCAGAAGTCCCTGCGTCACGAGATAACAACGGAGGGAACACGGATAGCCCCAGAATCACCAACGAGGAGACAGGTACCAGACAGGAAGTTAGTGTGAAGAAAGCACCAACAGGAAGGGAAGAGATGGAGCAGCCAACATTGACCACTTCGGAGGAGAAGCATCACATACCCCCGCCCCCACCCCCAAGTGCTTTGTTCGCGGAGGCAGAATTCCCCGTAGTTACCTCTCCTAGGAAATCAAGCTCAAGATCTGTATCAAGGTTACGGTCAGTGGCGGAAGAGTCCATGGTGCTACGTAGAAAGAAGAAGAAAAATAATGAATGCGTAAGTTCCACAATAGTTCATAAGGAATTTAGAGTAGAACCTTGTATCCCAAAAGAAGATGTTTCAAAGGTTAGTTTAACAAGTAATTCAGCAAATGTAACTAAAGAGAAACCTTCAACAAGTAACAACCTTACCCCAGATTTATTTAGTGGAAAGCATAGTTAATGCAGTATCGGCAGAAATTAGAGATTAGTAATGTTGAAGAATGTAAGTAAGTTTAGTTTTCTTTTGTGGACAGTTATAATCATGCAAACATTTACCTTGGCATCTATAAATTTGAATCAAATGCAAAGTAAGACCAAAATAATTGCTCTCAATGACTTTCTCATTAAATCGTCTATTGATGTGGCCCTCTTACAAGAGGTCGCCATAGACGATTTTTCTGTACTGAGCTTGTTTAAAGTATACAATAATTTTACTCCCTTTGCACAAGGGACTGCCATAGCATGTAGGCGACACTTGGATTTACGTAATGTAGTGCCCCATCCCACGGGCAGACAAATAAGTGCCAAACTAGGCTCAGTGTTTCTCTGTAATGTGTATGCTCTGTCAGGAAGCCAAAACAGACGGGAAAGAGAAGATTTTTTTCAACAGTTGTAGGGTCCGAGTTGACATCCCACACACTATACACTATACTAGTGGGAGATTTTAACTGCGTAATTCGTTCACAAGATCAAAATCCAGGATACAACTTCTCACGTGCGCTTTATGAATTAATGCAGAGGTTACAACTGCGTGACTCTTGGATACACGCCAACGGCGAAAGTCAAGGTTACACACATATCACCTCCAATAGTGCGTCAAGGATCGATAGGTTTTATGTCGCACCAAGATTTCAGGAATATATGATTAGTGTTCAAAATTTTCCAGTATGCTTTAGTGACCATAGTGTCCCAATTCTCAAAATAAATTTAGATTTGATCAAACCCTGACAAGGCAGCGGATACTGGTTTTTAAATAGCACATTATTACGCAATGGTAGTTATGTTCAGCTAATCAGGGAAACGTGGAATGAACTCAAGGCCTCTGGGCCAGTGCAAAAGACCCTAATCGAGTGGTGGGAAACTCGAGTTAAGCCTAAATTTCGTCAGGTCAGTAAATTCTTCAGTGCAGAGGTTAGTAGAGATCAAGAAAACAAATATAATTTTTTGTATGCAGTCTTGAATGATCTCCATCGTTTAGCACTGCAAGGTAATTTCGATCGTCCCTATGCAAATGAAATAAAAGCACAATTACTTGCTATACATAGGAAACGAAAATCCGCAGCAATAATAAAGAGCAAGATTCTTCCTATAGACCCTGACGAGCAAGCCACACTAAGTCACATTCTTCAAGAACATAAACACGCCAGGAGTCACGTTATTCATAAATTAACTTTAGATTCTGGTGAAGTTGTCACCAGCCCTCATAGTATACACGACAGGTTTTTGTAATACTATAAAAATCTTCTTGGTCAAGCCTTCAATCCAACAGAAATGCAATGTAATTTTTTGAACTACCTCCCTGCATCACTGACAGAAAATGAAAGAACTGAGCTCACACAACCGTTTAGTAAAAAGGAGGTTCATGATGCAGTATTCAAAGCTCCGAGGAATAAAACTACAGCCAAAGATGGATTACCATCAGAATTCTATCAATGTTTCTGGGATCTAATAGGAAACGAATTAATGGAATGGGTCAACGAAGTGTTGACAACAGGGACAATAGGGAAGACCAGTAGCATGGGAGTTATAGTGTTAGTTCCCAAAAAGGCAAATCCAAAGTTCGTCACAGATTTTAGGCCAATTTGAATATTGAGTAGTGACATCAAACTTATAAGTAGGTGCATAAATCAGTGTCTAAAAAAATATATGGTTAAACTTATTGGTAATTTGCAGTTTGCTTGTAATACGTCTCAAAGTATACATCACTTGCTGCAAACGATAAGAGACGTAATTATTACCAAACAAAATAAGAATGCATCAGGGGCAATTCTATCTTTAGACTTTTCCCAAGCATATGACAGAGTGAGCCACGAATATCTGTACACAGTCTTAGAAGCATATGGCTTCGGAGACACTTTTATTAATTGGATAAAAACATTATATAATCATATGCTGCTAAAACTCAAAATAAATGGTTTCTTGACCACAAGTTTTAAAATGAGACGAGGTGTACTACAAGGTAGTCCCTTGAGTAGGACATTGTACGTCCTCACAATAGTCCCATTTTTGTTTAGTATCCAGCATCATTTACAGGGCATTTCTATAGCTTCCACCACAATACAAGTTGGCAGTTTCATGGACGACATCACAATTTTTCTCAAAGATGAAAGAGATCTGTACAGTGTTAAAAGCCAAATACATGCTTTTGAGCTCACATCAGGAGCAAAACTAAACAATCGAAAGTCATTCCTGATGCCCCTTGGCAAGGAGAATACTTTCACAAACAATATGGAGATCCCTGTAGACAAGAAAATAAGAGTTTTAGGTATAAACTTCTATGCAAATATCGATGAAACGATCGAAGCCAATAGTAAACTCACGTGCGAGAGGGCTATCTACATCCTCAGAGTGAACAAGATGCGCTCTCTGAGTTTAAAAGCACGATTAAGATTTATCAACGTTTTTGCTCTCTCTAAACTTTGGTATGTAGCAAAAATCTTGCCCTTCAAACCACAGCACTTAGCCAAGGTCAACAAAGCTGTTGGCTGCTTTTTGTGGCACGATACAATTTTCCGGGTGGCAAAAAATGAGGTCACATTATCAGAGAAGACAGGTGGGTTGGCACTAATACACGTGAACACACAGGCAAAAGCATTGTTTGTACAGACTGGCCTTCAAACAGCTTTCTCACTGCACGAGTCAACGACCCAAGCATGTATACAGACGATAATATGGAACATTCCATTAGAAGCTCCCATCGATATCCAAAGAATCCCCAAAAGGTTTTTGTTTTATAAGGACATCGCTTTACAGGTATGCTACCAGTTATTACGACATGAGACAATTACACCATCTGTTAAAAAGTTATATAGTGAAATCAATAGTTTCAAGCACACAGTACCACGAATAGTCAGGGATTTCAATACACATAATTGGCCACAAATATGGGAAAATGTCTCCGCCAAACACCTTTCAAAAGCTGGCCAATCAATATGGAACAAAGTGGTTCATCGTGTTATAGCGACAAGAGATAGGACATACCAATATGGAATCAGTGACTCTCCTAACTGTATATCATGCAACGTGCCTGACTCTTTAGCCCACAGGATAACGATGAGTCGAAACTCCTCTACGGCATGGAACAAATTGCAAACAATGCTCAGTCATATATGCTGCACCTCATTAAGAAAGTTTACGGATACAGGTATAGTGTTTCCTGATTTCAATTTTTTTCCACCAACACAACAACGAGCAGTACAATGGTTGATAACAGAATACTTATTATATGTATTTCATAATGACGAGAGCAGTTTTCAGAAACAATTCAGTATATTCTTGCAAGAACAATACGAAAAAATTCCTCTCCAAGCAAGGAAGAAATGGTATGCAAATTTCTTATTAGTGCTTCATACTTAATTTAGGTCAAGCAAAAATGTAAAGGTTAACCAGATAGAAATACAAATTGTAATAGCAGTAATACACTTATGTCAAAAACAATGTAATTCCATAACTTGTATATCAGAATGAGACAATAAAAAAAATAATAATAATGGTCGTAGGTTCAAATCGTCACGGTGGCAAAAACTTTTCATAAGCTTTATTCCTTCCCATTGTTACTATTTGAATTAGTCTTCTTTGAAATTAACAACAAAATATTATACAATGAAATCTCTCTTTCAAAATGGTAAGATGAGGACACGTTTCTTATTATAAGAATTGGTAATTTTAGTTGTCTCAACGCATCTAAAATCCAAAATACTAGATCGACGTAATTTTCCTACTGATTTCTAAGTCTACTTTATGCACAGATGGGCTAATCGGGACTGAACCTACAGTTTAAAGTGAGATACGAAGCACTATGTGTTTCCACTTGTTATCCTGCACTGAACTTAAACAAACAGCTCCCGCCTCCATTTCTAAAACAAATTTACATTAAATATGGTATTTACAAGAAAATCATTATTGACTTGATTGTTTTTATTACTGAACGTCAAATAAAACATTTTCTACTATCACTTCTTCGTTCCATCTCTCCCAATATCTTTCTGTCCCTCTCTTTTCCTCTTCCACCCCCCCCCCCCCCACACACATGTATCAGAATAAATATTTTCTTAGGTTTGTATGTGTATAAATATAACATTAAATACCCCCCAAAATATTATTTATTTTCTACTTTCCGTCACCCCTCTCGCACTCCCACAAGCTCTCATTATTATTGGCATTCGCCATTCCATAGTGGTAATGTATCGACGTCTTGTAATCAGTGTGTCCTTTTCCGAATTCCAGTCAGGTCACATAATGTTTCAGATTCCAATTTAAATGTATCCCGAGTCGTGATTAGCCCATGTGTTAAAAAATTGATGTTAAAATGAACTCTTGACATGAATAATGCAATTTGTGTATTTTCTTTCAGCTGTGGTTCCCTCTTTTCGTGCCGTGACCGGAACTTAATTACCCGCTCACCACCGCCTTTTCTCCATTCCCAACCTTGAAAGCATAAACGTCTGAATTCTTCATTGTTTACATCATGGCCTTATTTGTTTTTCTTCCACACTCCTACAGGGCCGCTCGAAGACGACTGGTCTGCCATCTGGCAACTCTATGCAGGCATGCGATTACCTTGACGTGTGTTGGCAGTTTGCTGCATGAGCAGTTCCCAACCAACAACGATACACACACAGTGGGCTTACTCATCGTGCCACCAGGTCTGTTCGGTGTGAGGAGCTGCCTGTAATCTACCACGGTGAAGGTCGCTTGCTTAAGGCAATCGTTGCGTAAGAGGTGAGATCTTACAGAATGTGAAAGTGGGTGGTCAAATTTAGTTTCAGTAACCCTGTGTGCATTCTTTGCAACTCATGAAGGGGGGGGAGGGGAATCGTACTGGCATATTAATAGGTCTACGAAAGAATAGAAAATCCATTACTGTTCGTATTCTGTCAACAACAGCAATGTCAGAGAGGGAAAAGGATAACAGTTTTCATGATGCGGGGGTTTGGTGATAGGGAACGATCATACGGAAATGTTGCACATTTATTCAACGATATCTTCCCGAATCGTGCACCTATTTCAAAATTTACTGTTTGTCGAACCGTTGATTGCTTCGAAAGAACTGGAGCAGTCATGGATGAACCATGCTGTGGAAGACCTAAAACTGCTACAAACTACGAGAAATCTTTGGAAGTTCTAATGCATTTCCAAGAAAACGCCCATACTTCAAGTCGAAAAGTGGCTCAACAAAACGAAGTAAGTAAAACATCTATACTTAGAATTGTGAAGTCGCATCGGTATCATCCGTACAAAATAAAACTAGTGCAAGAACTCATCGGAGACGACTATGATCGTAGACTTGAATACTGTTAGGAAATGATGCTACCATTCGACAGAAATAATTGATTTCTGTGGTGGACTTGTTCCTCCGATGAAGCTACCTTTGAGTTGAGCGCATCTGTCAATTAGCATAACATGAGGTATTGGGCCACTGAAAACCCCCCACTGGATGAGGGAGCATTGTACACAGTACTCGCAAAAAGTTAACGTTTGGGTTGGAATATTGTGTAATCTATTATAGGGCCATACTTCATTGATGGCAATTTGACATCTGAAAAGTAAAAAGTACGTAAATTTGTTGACCAATAAGATAATACCGAAAATACAAACTATCGTTGGAAATGCATTTGCGAATGTTTGGTATCAACAAGATGGAGCTCAAGTTCATTTTGCCTTAATTGTTCGCAATGTGCTGAACAACGTTTTCCCTGACAGGTGGATTGGTAGAAGGGGCACCATAGTCACCCAATTTGACACCTCTGGATTTCTTCTACTGGGGATACTTGAAAAGCAAAGTTTTTGAAACCAAACCCAACGATATCGAGGAATTGAAAGACAGAATTCGTACAGTGTCAAATGCAAAATGTCTGCAGATGTTACAGAATGTTTCCAATGGTGTGTATCTTTGGTTGGGATTGTGCCAAGAAAAGGGGGATACCAATTTGAGCAGGAAATGAATTAAGGTTGGCGAGAACACCGAATGGTGAGAGGCGAGGGGACTCACCTTAAACAAGCACCCCAATAGTGAGAGACAAGGCAACTCACCTACAACAAGCACCCCGATGATGAGAGGCGAAGGGACTCACTTACTACAAGCACCCTGATGGTGAGAGGTGAGGGGACTCACCTAAAACAAGCACCCTGATAGTGACAGGCAAGGCAACTCACCTACAACAAGCACCCCGATGATGAGAGGCAAAGGCACTCACCTACTACAAGCACCCTGATGGTGAGAGGTGAGGGGACTCACCTACTACAAACACCCTGATGGTGAGAGGCGAGGGGACTCACCTACTACATGCACCCCAATGGTGAGAGGGGAGGGGACTCACTTACAATGAGCACCTTCATGGTGAGAGTCGAGGGGACTCACCTACCACAAGCACTCCGATGGGAACAAAATACTACTACGTCCACGACGTTGTTCTTGGGTTACGCAAAATGTAGTACTGAAACCCGGGAGGTGACAAGTATGGGACAGGTCTTGCACCTGGGTTTATTGCACCTGTGAGCTGGCAGGGGTGGTGTGGGAGGGGTGGGAGTGTTTTGGATCAAGCAAAAGATGTCCCTGGTGTCAGGATCACTGTGTAGGATGGGGAGGAGGGAGTGGAGGGTATGTCTAATTTTGGTGTTGGGTGATCAGAATTGGAGGGTTGGTTTTGGGTTGTTTGGTGTGGTTGTGGGAGGTGGCTCTTGTGATTTGTTTGTTGATGAGGGTGGAGGGGTAGGCGTAGGTTGTAGTTTTGTCGGGATGATGGGGATGAGTTAAGGAGTTATCCTCTGAGGGCTAGGGAAAATGGGATGGCTGTTTGGTGTGCTAGGGGTGTGAGCTGGAATAGTGGAGATACTGGAGGTGCTTGGTTGGTTTGATGTGTATGGATGTTTCCAAGTGGTCTCCCACAATGTGCATGTGCATCGTATTTGTGCTCCTATTATTTGTTAATCTGTGAACCTCTTTCTTCTCCAATGAAAATGTGGCCTAGGTCATGTAATATCAATGTTTTTCTTTTCGTGTGGTAAGTGTTTGCTGTCTCCTTCATCATTTGTAGATATACATTTAAGTGTACACAACATTTCTATGTTTACAAATTTGATATACGTATGTTTGTTATTATATGTAGTCTGCATTCTGTACTATTTTATCATTGCATTGTATTATGTTTCATTCCATGTATTGTGCTGCAGATATTGTATTGGATTATGTATTGAATTGCAATTCATCCCATGAAGTAGTATACTTTGTACATAATTTTAATTCATAAGTAAAAAATTGTAGTGAAATGTAGTGAAATGTTATCCATTGATAACCATGACGAAACCATGAATGTAATCATTCTGAAGGTGAATAAAACTATCTATCTATCTATCTGCAAACATGCCCAACCTACTGGCAATCATAAACCCACACTGCATAGTAAACTAAGGAACACAACACAGGAATTCCAATAGTGGCTGCGGGACAACAAATGTTGGTGCATAAAATTCAACAAAGGTAATCAATATGTCATAATGGGAAAAGGCTAATACAGTGACAAAATGCATGGTAATCTAAACTCTGAAGGCTACAAAAAACTGAAACATGACACCACAAGCAGATACAATACAACCAACCACCGAGCCATAGAGAACTGTGCCCTCCTCCAAGAAAGTGAAAGGAAGAAATTAATCAACGCCCACCCCAGCCAGCCATATAAGATATAGAAGATATGCTGATGACAACATACATCCTGACATAAATTTCACCTTGAAAAGGAAGAAAATGGCAGCCTCAACTTTCTCTACCTAAGCATTCAAAGACACCAAGACAAATTCATCACGTCCGTATACAGGAAATCAGGTTCAAGCACCCAGTACATCCATGCCAAATTCAACCACCCACCAAAACAGAAAGCTTGAATATGAATGAACTTCTACACAAAAGCCTTTACACACAGCTGCACAGAAGACGACCTCCATGATGTAATAGCATGCATAACTGAAATTGGACTAAACAACGGTTACACCTAATGCCAGCTATCCATGTGGTGTACAAAAGCAAAACCCCAGCTCAGCCACCCATGAGACAGAGGTAACCTGAACCAAAATCCCAAACCCAAATGGATCGCTTTTCCATACCACCCCACCACATAAGGCAAATTCGCCAAGGCCCTCAAACCATTCAACATCCAACTGGCACACAAACCTATATTCCAAATCGGAAGAGCCCTACCCAACTTCAAGAGATACTACCTACCCAAACTTGCATTCCCTGGTGTCTACAAGGCCACATGCCAATGCCAGAACACCTACATATACAGAACCATCCGCACTGTCCAAGAACGGATTGATGAACAGGTAAAAGATTCCAAAGAAGAAATACCAAAATCAGGCCTTTCTCAACACCTCCACTCCACAAACCACATCATCTCCTCCACATCCATATTTCACCCAACCGGCTCTGTCAAAGAATTCCATGCTGTCATCCAACAAAATACAGCACTGAATCTGGACAATGGACAAGCACAGGGCACAGGGTCACATTTATGCTCAGGTTACCTAGGCTGCAGCCTATGGGCCCGCACCAGAAAGGGGCTTGAACAAAAAAGAAAAAAAAATTGTGAATAGACTAAAATGAAAAATGTCGTTGTTTTAATAATGTGGTGTGGGCCCTCTTGTAATCATAAATAAAAGACGTCAACGCAGTTATTTTGTGTGTTGTGTGGGCTAATTCGGTTGAACTCTTCAGTGAACAGTTGATATGAGTTGAGTCTGCATTCAGGAATCTCGATCACTTGGTGTGGCATGGGAGCACTGGCGCTGTCTAAAAATTGATCAGTTGCTGTGCCGTCTTCCTGTTAACATGCATGCCATGCATGAATAATTTGTATTGTGCTTTTAACCTTTCTCTATTGTGTCTTTTGTTGGTAGACCTACTGTTTCATACTGTTATTAAAATGTTTTCATAACAACAAAGTAAAGCTATCACTCTAATAAGTTTTTTTTTATATATTTCCCCCTTGTAATCTAGTATTTTGGACTGCCAAAAGATACAAACTAATCGCCATAAAAAGAAAGATGTATTTAAAAGTGGAAGTGCCAAATGAAAGATTAGAAAAGAGAAAAAAATGAAGAAGTTATAGCTAAGTCACATCGTCTGACTGATTATATGAAGTTTAAGCCAAGTTCATCTGCTGCTCCAAAAAAACAATGATGATGGTACACGTTCACCTGCCAGCCCGAGTCAGCCTCAGAACTTTGAAGATGGCGAAATGATAAGCTTAATAAAAATAATTATGGAAGTTGTCGAGTGCCTAGGCCAAAATCGCTTTACTTTATTGTTTATAGAAATTTCAAAAAAAGTTTAATATTATTACTATCGTTAAAAATCCTCTTTTTAATGATGATATAATTTCTTTTCTATATTTTAACTCTAAATTAAAAATTAATATTTTTTATTTATTTTTTCATGTTCCATAAATTCCAGCAGAGGTTTCCAAGACATCACCAGCCCCAGCGGTTTCTCTTGGACCTGCTTTCAGTTGGATATGCTTATAATGCAGCAAAACTTAGTAGAAACATATAACAATGACTTAGACGATCAATTGGGAAATTAACTGATTCAGTTCAAGGCTTTTTACCACGAGTTTCAAAAAGATAATGAGGAAAATGAAAAAATCATTAGTCAGGAGAGGTGGATGTATAAACTCCTTCTAGAAAAAAAGTAAAGATTGTTTTCCTAATATTGAGGTCGCTCTAAGAATGTACCTGTCACTTATGGTCACAGACAGAAGTGAAGAAAGGTTATTTTCAAAATTGAAGTTTGAACAGGCTTCGAACCTCCATGTTAGAAGACAGGCTCAACATTTTGGCTTTGCTCAGCACTGAAAGTGATATTTTAAGACAACTAAGCTAGGAAGATATTATAACTAGCTTGATTAGTATTAAGTGTAGGCTCAAACCAATTAGCCACCAAGATTATTTGACACTTTCATTTTAAGTCTGATTGTTTGGGAAAGTACTATATTTGAATTAAATATAAGTATAATTTGCTTGTTTGTTACATTCCTTTTTTATCTTGCATTTGCCTAAAATTTTTACTTAAAATTACAATATGTTATTTTTAAATCAAAATAATATTTTCAATTGAAATATTATTTTCAAAAAATTTCTTCCAGTAGGGCCTGCACCACAGGTTCAGCCTAGGGGTCCTACAGATCCTAAATACGGCCCTGGACAGGCACACCTGAATTGGCACCCCGTCCTCAAAAAGATCCTAGACCAGAAAAAGGAAAGATGCAGAATGCATACTTGACCCCCTCAAGCCATGCGGGGAACGGGAGTTGCACAGCACTAAGCAGCACGTCAAAGCCACCAACAACCAACTGGCAGCACCACCTGACAACATGAAGTAGAAAGTACACTAGGCGATGCAAACCAGGATACACATGCCAGCACAGCCGAATGGGAGAAATTGCAACTACCGCCACCCGGGAACAAACAAAACAGTGACATGGTACCATCTCCACTCCAGACGCCGTACCCTTAGTGAATGAATACAGAGAGTCTTTGAAATTTATAGGATTTAACCATTAAATTGTGCAATGCGGAAATATGAAATTTCAAATTTCACATAAGTAATTTTAAACCACGTTTACCACAACCATAATGAATGCATATGATTACAGTTAACAAAAAATACTTTGACCACACAGGATTAAAACTATACAATAAATTAGCTAACACATTGAATCCCATGCTTGTGCTATGCACAAGCATCCTGAATATGGCGAGTGTCCCATGCACATGCATAGTACTGGCAATATCACTTGATGTTTGGAGTTACGATGCTGGGCCATGTACGTGCAGAATGTTCCTGAGAGTTCTTTTGGTATGCCTCTGCATTGTGCTGTACCCTGGTGGTGAAATTTTGAATCATCTTCTCATTGAATGGAGAGCACATTAATTTAATTGATTGCAGTACTAGGCCTATATTTTTAGTGCTTTATCATCACTCACAAACACATACACATACACACACTTGACCATCGGCACTCTTACGGGACAGGGGGATTTGAGCTCCCCTTGCTGGCTAATGGAATTTTGTATGCTAACATTTCTTTTTTATGTTGATGACAGGTTCCATTTCATTGCACCCTACTTATGGAATCTTGAAGAGTCTCACCTGAGAATTTTGAAGAGCCCCCCTGAGAATCTTGATGACCCCCGCTGAGAAAACTCGTATGGACACCCATGCACTTGACTAATGTGTTTACTTGAAATATCGAAAGAAATGAAACACTTATTTATTTACTTGTAATGAGTTATTTACTTGCACACCGCCTGTGTTTCATACTAAGGGTAGTATTAGAATCTCACATTGCAGGTAATAATGAAACTTTCATTTCTGATATTGAGCAAGATGCCTCCTGCCAGTGATGCAAGATCCACCCCTTCATTGTGGATATGCTCACAAGCTATCAAAATTGACTTCAAGCTTCTGGAGACCGCATTGACTATTCTGTAGTGCACAATAGACAACCATCTGACTTCAATAGATTCTGGAATCTTGATAACTGGATCATTGATTATTGCCTGAATATCATGCATGATATTTTCTTTTTAGGTGACTTGCTAAACAGCTTGTAAATGTCTTTCAAAACATGAAAAAATATCTTTACCTTTTGGTTTTTATTCCTGCAGGATAACGCTGCAAGGGACAAAATGTGCGCTCTGCAGTGCATATACAGAATCTCATTGTGAGCCTTTTCCGAAAGCTTCTCTCTCACACCTCCAACATTCCCAGCCATATTTGAAGCACCATCAAAGCCAAAAGCAACAATATCATTGTATGTTAAAGCAAGAGCAGCAAGCTCTTCTTTAATAGTATTTGCAATAGTTTCTGACCTTCTACGTATTAGGAATTTTGACTATTGACAAAAACTTTTCCACAGGGACCTTATCCTCAACAACTCTGAACATTATACTTAACTCCATTTCATTTCTCAAGGAAACACTTTCATCTGCCAAAATGGAGAACGTCTTGTTTTTCAACGTTTTCTTCAGTTCCTCCCTCAATAATTTGCCAAACACACCAGCAATTCACATTCTGTGTAATTGCTGCTGAATTTCGATCTATCACTCAGAGCTTCTCTCCACACCTTAAATTCATCACTCATTTGATCCAGAATACTTTCAATAATGCTTTCATATTTAGTAGTGAAAGCTACTTCTTCCTTCACCAAAAAGTACAAGCTCCTGCAAAGTATTTTCAAACATTTTCTTTTAACACTATTTCACTTTCACTCTGTTGAACAACTTGAGCATAAACTTTTGAGGTTTTCCATTTGTACACTTAACGTATAAACTGAAGAGTGTTCATGTTTCTCTAATTTCTAATTTTTTCCGCAAAGCTTTTCTGAAATATGTAAAATGAGCAGTTATGAACACGCCACCTGTCCTTTGCAGAAATTTTGCGTCATTCATCATGAAACTTTGGCATAGTTTACAAAACTTGCCTCCTTTTTCTTCACTATCCTCCAGCCAACTGTACTTTTCTTCCCACTGTTTATTGTAGTGACTTTCTTCTTTTGCACCTGATGATTTCGAAGGATACAGGTTGGAACTGGAAGATCCCACGGTAGACTGTGTTGAAGGAGACGTGCCTCCAACTTCCCACGATTTCTTGCTAGGTCCTGCTGCTGAAACACTAAAATAAGAGTATATTCTTCTCTTCATTCTTCTTTTGGCATGCAGCAAAGAACCGTAATATCCCACTGCTACAATTGCAATGCAGCTCAAATGTGTCTTGTCTTTTGTAGACCAACACTTGTTTGAAACGTTTACATTCTCGAAGGTACAAAAATGCAATGCTGTAGCTAGATTCTGACAATCGCATAAAGTTTTTTTTTTTTTAACTCAACATCTTCAGTCAGTCCACCTTTAACTCAACAATCGATTTTCTTATCGTTTACAAATATACTGTTATGTATCAATTACAAACAAAATACCAAGTTGGCTGTGATTACAAGTTGGCACTTTTGGTGTGAATAGCTGTACTCCACATTGGAAATGGGAGAGAGGAGATAAGGCTAGTGTGGTTGGAATTTTCATTCTGCTTCTTCTGTAAGATTAGACAAGTGTGGGCATTCTTATTTACAGAGGAAAATATAAAGCGAAAAATATTCACCACACAAAGTAATGCGGTCCGATGCGAGGCAAACAAAGGGAGCAGAAAAGTTTTATACTTTGATTTTGTTGCACAATTTTGTCCCGGGGAGAGGGGGCAGTGGATTCCCTCTGGGGATGCTTTTCACAACTGGAAAGGTGCCTGATAGAAACACTGGTGACTAGTGCTTTCCTGCTGGAAGAAAATTACTGTGTTAGTGCCCCTAGCGGGAAATGCCAAAGTCAAGGTCACGCTCAGGCTTTCTGCATGTGAGTATGTACAAATATTGACAACGCAACATCGCAACCAAAACCATTGCCCACATTACATCGCCTGGGCTACCCATGGTAAATACTCCATAAAACCCTTCCCTAACGCCATGACTTAAACAGACCCATTTGCTCCCTTTGGGGAATCCCTTGCACATCAACTTCACACACCCGCTATGTGCTTTTTATATAGAGCACGCCACATTTCTTTGTGGAACGCCC